>NC_041217.1:105527627-105565035 GCF_002837175.3 Physeter macrocephalus
AGGTGCTCCTATGTTGGGTGCACATATATTTACAATTGTTATATCTTCTTCTTGGATTGATCCTGTGATCATCATGTAGTGTCCTTCCTTGTCTCTTGCAATAGTCCTTATTTTAAAGTCTATTTTGTCTATATAAGAATTGCTACTCCAGCTTTCTTTTGATTTCTATTAGCATGGAATATATTTTTCCATCCCCTCTCTTTCAGTCTGTATGAGTCCCTAGGTCTGAAGTGGGTCCCTTGTAGACAGCATATGTACAGGTCTTGTTTTCGTATCCATTTAGCCAGTGTATGTCTTTTGTTTGGAGCATTTAATCCATTTACATTTAAGGTAATTATCAATATGTACGTTCCTATGACTATTTTCTTAATTGTTTTAGGTTTGTTTTTATAGGTCCTTTTCTTCTCTTGTGTTTCCTGCCTGACGAAGTTCCTTTAGCATTTGTTTGGTCATGCTGAATTCTCCTAACTTTTGCTTTACTGTTAAGGTTTGAATTTCTCCATTGAATCTGAATGAGACCCTTGTTGAGTAAGGTAATCTTGGTTGTAGGTTTTTCCCTTTCATCACTTTAAATATGTCCTGCCACTCTCTTCTGGCCTGCAGAGTTTCTGCTGAAAAGTCAGCTGTTAACCTTATGGGGATTTCTGTTGTATGATATTTGTTGCTTTTCCCTTGTTGTTTTTAATATTTTTCTTTGAATTTAATTTTTGTTTGTTTGATTAATATGTGTGTTGTCATGTTTCTCCTTGGGTTTATCCTGTATGGGACTTTCTTTGCTTCCTGGACTTGATTGATGATTTCCTTTTCCATGTTAGGTAAGTTTTTGACGATAATCTTTTCCAATATTTTCTCAGGCCCTTTCCCTTTCTCTTTTTCTTCTGGGACCCCTATAATTTGAATTTTGGTGCAGTAAATATTGTCTCAGTGGTCTCTGAGACTGTCCTCATTTCATTTCATTCTTCTTTCTTTATTCTGTCCCATGGCAGTTATTTCCACCATTCTATTTTCCAGCTCACTTATCTGTTCTTCTCCCTCAGTTATTGTGCTGTTGATTCTGTCTAGTGTATTTTTCATTTCAGTTATTATGTTGTTCATCACTGATTATTTGTTCTTTAGTTCTTCTGGGTTCTTGTTAAACATTTCTTGTATCTTCTTGGTCTGTGCCTCCATTCTATTTCCGAGATCTTTGATCATCTTTACTATTATTATTCTGAATTCTTTTTCAGGCAGCTCGCCTATTTCCTCTTCATTTATTTGTTTGATTTTACCTTGCTCCTTTGTCTGCAACATATTTTTCTGTCATCTCATTTTGTCTAACCTACTGTGTTTATGGTCGCCTTTTTACAGTCTGCAGGGTTGTAGTTCCTCTTGCTTCTGTTGTCTGCTCCCTGGTGAGTGGTCCAGGTGCTTGTGTAGGCTTCCTGGTGGGAGTGATTGGTGCCTGCAGTTCGGTGGATGGAGCTGAGTCTTTTCCTTCTGATGGGCAGGGCCACATCAGCTGGTGTGTTTTGGGGTGTCTGTGAGCTTAGTATGCCTTTAGGGGACTGTCTGCAGATGGGCACAGCTGTGTTTCTGTCTTGTTGGTTGTTTGTTTTGAGGTTTCTAGCACTGGAGCCTGCAGGCAGTTGTGTGGAGCTGGGTTTTGGTGTTAATATGGAGACTTCTGTGAGAGCACACGCCAATTAATATTCCCTGGGCCCAGGACTTCTCTCATGGTCCAGCATCCTGAACTCGGTGCTCCAAGCCCAGAGGTCCAGGCCTGACCCCTGGCTGGGGACCTAGAGCCTGCAAGCTGCACAGTGTGGCCAAAGAAAAGAGAAAGAAAAGAAAAGAAAAAATAAACAAGAAAAGAAAAGAAACAGACAACAAGACAAATAGCAAAAACAAAAACAAACATCAGCAACAAGAACACAACACTCACACACACATACAGATAAAGAAAAAAAAACAGAAAGAAAACAAAAAAAAAACCAAGAGAAGAAACAAACAAACAAAAGAATTAAAAAATGAGAACAGGGCTTCCCTGGTGGCGCAGTGGTTGAGAATCTGCCTGCCAATGCAGGGGATATGGGTTTGAGCCCTGGTCTGGGAAGATCCCACATGCTGTGGAGCAACTGGGCCCGTGAGCCACAACTACTGAGCCTGCACGTCTGGAGCCTGTGCTCCGCAACAAGAGAGGCCATGACAGTGAGAGGCCCGTGCACCGCGATGAAGAGTAGCCCCTGCTTGACACAACTAGAGAAAGCCCTTGCACAGAAACGAAGACCCAACACAGCCAAAAAAAAAAAAAGAGAGAACAGTCAATAAGGACTAAACTAACAAAAACAAAAAATGAAATATTAAACAAAAATAGAAAGCAAATAAACAAAAAAAGGGAAGAAAAAGTAAACTATACACATAAAAACAATCAAAAAGAAAAAATAAACTAAAAAACAAAGAACAAAACAAGAAAAAAATGTGAAACAACAAAAAAGTAAAGTAAAAATAGAAAAATATATATATTAAAATAATTAAAAAGTATATAAAGATAAACAATAACAGAAGCAACAACACCAGCAAGTGAACAAAATAAAACAAACAAATAAAGAATAATAGTAATAAGAATATTTTCCTTGGGCCTCCTCTGTCAGTGTCCTTGCTTCCACAGTGAGCCACAGCCAATCCCCGCCTCCCCAGGAGGCCTTCCAGTACCTCTAGGTAGGTCTCTGGACCTGCTGTGGGCACTGTGGGGCCAGCTCAGACTCTGACCTGGCCTGACTCCCACGTGTTTTGCCCCCAGTGTCCACTGCTGCAAAGGCTAGATCGGTATCTGTTGTGGGAACACTCATTGTCTCTTCAGTTATTCCACACATGCAGGATTTCCCAAGCCTATCTTGGGGATTTAATCCACGGTTTGTGCAGCTGCATGGAAAGATTTCTGCTCCTGTTCCTTAGTCGCACTGCCCCTGGGTCTCAGCTTTGGTTTTGACTCCGCCTCTTTGTGTGCACTGCCATCAGGCATCTGTTCCTTGCCCAGGCAAGAGGGAGCAAAAGTAGTGGCTGATTGGGGCACACTTACTCACTCAGGCCAGGGAGGGGCATGGCTGTCACAATTAGGTTGTTCATGAGTTGCCAGCGGCAGGGACTAGCAGGGAGTTGCAACAGACTGTGGTGTGCTTGCTCTGGTGGGAGTCCCTCCCAGTGCCCACAGAGGCAAGAGCTGGTGTCTGAGGGTGGTGGCGGTCCCACCCTCCACATGCACTCAACAATAGCGCCTCACTTTCCAGGAAGACCTCACTTCCTCTAGAGACATTCCTGGCCATGCATCCCCTCACTCCCATCCCTCTGCTGTATCCATGCAACCAATACTTCTCCTCTCCCCAGATCCACTTCCAACCCCATGCTTTAGCACTCAGCTCCCACCAGCATTGGTGGACTCTCATCCCAGGCAGGGGCTCCCAGGGTTGATTCCCAAGGAGGCTTTGGGATGGTTGGCACTCAGGCCCCCGGAGCCTACACGGGTGGAGGAGACCCCCACCAGAGGGGTGGGTGAGCTTGCTCAGATGGGAGTCCCTCCCAGTGTGCAAGGAGGCTGAAGAAGCTGCCGGTTGGGGAAAGGGGTTGTAATGTGGCCCCGCCCCTTGAGCACCACTCAACAATGATGCCCCGCTTCTATGGCATCCTGGACTTTTTCCGCAAACTTTCCCAGTTGTGGAGTTCCTTACTCCTGTCCATTCAGGCTGTCTTTTCACAGCCAACAGCTGTCCCCTCCCTGGGTCCGCACTCCAAATCCCACTTTCCAGCACCCAGCACCCCTCCACAACAGGCAACTCATGACTCAGGCTGGAATGCGCAGTGCTGCAGTGTTGACCATTCGAGAAGTTCTTACTTTGTCCTGCCTTTCACATACTGTCTGCTGCATTCTCCTTTGGTCCCCTGAAGGTCCTTTTTTGTCCCAGCTGATTTTCCCACTATGAGGAAGTTTTTCTGAGTACGGGGACCTCCCCTCCCTCACCTTCAGCTTCCTGCCAGGGTTGCTTGTTCCTTTTTTGATTCCTCTTTTCTTTTTTTCTTCCTTCTTTCATCTTACCCAGTTGTGAGGGGATTTTTCTTGTCCTTGTAAGTGTCTGAAGTCTTCTGTTAATGTTCAGCAGGTGCTCTATGAGAAGAGTTCCATTTGTAGATGTATTTTTAAAAAAATAAATTTATTTATTTATTTTTGGCTGCATTGGGTCTTTGTTACTGCGCGTGGGCTTTCTCTAGTTGCGTTGAGCGGGGGCTACTCTTTGTTGTGGTGCGCAGGCTTCTCATTGCGGTGGCTTCTCTTGTTGTGAAGCTTGGGTTCTAGGCACGTGGGCTTCAGTAGTTGTGGCGCGCGGGCTCAGTAGTTGTGGCTCTCAGGCTCTAGAGCACAGGCTCAGTATTGTGGTGTATGGGCTTAGTTGCTCCACGTCATGTGGGATCTTCCCGGACCAGGGCTCGAACCCGTGTCCCCTGCATTGGCAGGCGGATTCTTAACCACTGCGCCACCAGGGAAGTTCTGTAGATGTATTCTTGAGGTATTTGTGAAGAGCGACAAATTCTGCATCCTCCTATTCTGCCATCTTGATTCAGGAATACTTTTTAATGGGTTACTATTACCTGAAAAACTTCAGCAACCAGAGTTTAAGCTCACTAAGGAAATTTAAACTCAATATTGGACCAAATGATCTTAGACAAATTTGTACCATATAGAGTTCCAGGTTACCATCAGTGCTATAACTTCCCAAGACTCACATGCTTGTCTTCCTTACCAAATGCTCCTTTAGTTCTATATAGAGAAAAGAAGCTAATCAGATTGGAAGTTGCCATGCAAAAAATCACATTGAAGGAAAAGGACTTAAAAATTAAAAACATATATCACAAAATATATTTTACTAGTGCCTGGTAGTTACATATTTCAGAGAAGGATATTTATACTTTAAAAAGTCAAGAATAGGGAATTTCCTGTGGTCCAGTGGTTAAGACTCTGTGCTCACACTGCCAGGGGTTTGGGTTCAATCTCTGGTTGGGGAACTAAGATCGCACAAGCCTCGTGGTGCAACCAAAAAAAAAAAATGTCAAGAATAAAACACTGACATACCCACCAGTCAGATGACAAAATCCTTCATTTTACCTTTCTCACGACATCACCTTTTCCCTTCTTACAGCCTGTCCAATAAAGGTCAACTCAGTAGATTTGGGGCTTCTTCAAATTCCAAAGAAATGTCTGGCCCTTGACAGGCTCCTGGAAGAAACCCTCTAAGTCCTTGAAATCCCTGCCTCATAAGAATATTTTGTATATCTATGTAGAGCTTATAGCCATACCAGGTAGTTTATGCTGACAATGTGATGTATGGTGAGGGTCTTGGGGTAGACTGTATCAGCTTGACATCTGAAGGGTCTGGAGTCTGAGTAACTAAGATCAGTTTGAGTAATTAAGAGGATTCCCACATGACTGCCTCCAGTTATACTACTGGACGCCAAGGCTTGGGCCAGCTGCCCTGGTTGGCAATATCCCATACATCTTGTCACACATTGTTTCTGGGAGACTTAGATGTTGCCTGTACAACTCCACTGGGAGAGGACAATTAGAAGTCTTGCCTGGTCTCTCCTGGAATCCATTCTATGCACCTTTTACTTTTGCTGATTTTGACTTGTAGCCTTTCATTGTAATGAACTGTAACTTTGAGCATAGAACTTTTTTGAGTTTTTTGTGTATTTCTATTGAATTATTGAACCCATAGGGTGGCCTTGGGGACTCTTGAGTCCAGCTGGCCTTCAAAATGGGATTTTCTAGAATGACTCTGACTCACTGAAACAAGGCGAAATTATGGTTTTGGGAAAGGAAGTAGGAGTGGTGGTGAGGATGGCTTACTGCTCGAAATGAATAGGGTCTTAGTCTTCTTGATGCATAATCTTTAAATAGCCTTTTAACAGGATTGTTGCTACAACCATCAGTGAGATCTTAAATAGAACCTTTCAATTAGAAAGTATCAGATTTGACCTTATACTTAATATGGGATCCTGAATGATGTAAAATTTGCTTTGTTTGTTTCTAGATCTGCATGTGTCACCATGTAAAGTACAGAAGAAAATTCTTTGACTCAACATGGAGCTTGATGAACACTTTTTCACACAGGGTCAGCATTCCATTATTTTTTAAATGTGAGTGGCCATGCTACCTCATTTGGAATTGAGAATTAATTAGCATCAAACCTACATTACCTCTCAAAAGGCATCATTTGGACTAGAACACATTATAGGGATAATTCTCAGGTCTGGCCTATGATTAACCTCTCCTTACCTCAGTGAGAAGGTGCTGAGGGAGTCTTAGGAAGATTCAAATGATGGATACTCTCAGTACCTAGGTCCAAAAGTCTGAAAATATTGGATGACCCCCTCACAGAGTACTCTAAGGTGGTAGAGAAGCAGACATGCATCCGTAGCTGCTGAAGTTGTTAAATGCAATATCTCACCTCTTGATAATTGGGAGTTTTCAAAAGTAGACTCTCTCTTTTGTAAGTTCAAGAAGAACTGCTTAATGAAAGATTTAAAAAGAAATCTGAGGAATAAATGAAGAGATAAATCTACTGAAAAAAAGAGATTGAAACAGCTAAAAACAATGGAAACTCAGGATTTTCACAGTTTCTTGATGAAGTTGGCAATGGGATCATTATGGGACTACATGGTGATGCTAAGCTTTTTGAAAGAAGAAAAACTTATTTTAAACTAGTCATGCACAAATTAAAGCAAGAATATCCCATGCAATTCTGCAATAACAATTATACATGAGGGGGATCCCTCTGTAATCATATGATAAAACAATCCAACAATTAGCACACTGGTACTGACATCTGACTATTTCAGCAGCAGTCAAACAGAAGAGAAAGTTTAGAAATAGACTCAAATTCATATTGAAATTTCAATACTAGATGGATCTGGTGTTTGGCATTAATGAAAGAATATGGAGAATTCAGTAAATATAATACCATTTTTCTCTTTTTTGTTGAAGTACATTTGATTTACAATATTTTGTTAGTTTCAGGTGTACAACATACACCTAAGTGATTCAGATATATATATTTCAGATCCTTTTCCATTGTAGGCTATTACATAATATCGAATTTATTCCCTGTGCTATATGGTAAACCCTTGCTATCTATTTTACATATAGTGGTGTGTATCTGTTAATCCCATACTCCTAATTAAGCCCTCCTGCCCCTCTTTCTCCTTTGTTTTCTGTTTTGTAAATAAGCTCACTTGTATTATTTCTTTTATTTCTTTGAATCATCTTCAGTTTCCTTTATCAATATTTTATTGTTCTCAGCTTGTAGGTCTTTGACCCAGTTGGTTAGGTTTATAATTACATATTTTATTTTTTTTGATCCAATTTTAAATGGGATTGTTCTTTTACTTCTCTTTTAGATATTTCATTGTTAGTGTAAAGAAATTCAATAGATTTATGTATATTAATCTTGTATTCTGCTATGTTGCTAAATTTATTTATTAGTTCTAATAGTTTTTGTGTGGCATCTTTAGGGTTTTCTATATAGAGTATCATGTCATCTGCATATAATGCCAATTTTACAGTTTGTTTTTCTTTTTCTTTTCTGATTGCTGTGCCCGTCTGGAGCCTGTGCTCCGCAACAAGAGAGGCCATGACAGTGAGAGGCCCGTGCACCGCGATGAAGAGTAGCCCCTGCTTGACACAACTAGAGAAAGCCCTTGCACAGAAACGAAGACCCAACACAGCCAAAAAAAAAAAAGAGAGAACAGTCAATAAGGACTAAACTAACAAAAACAAAAAATGAAATATTAAACAAAAATAGAAAGCAAATAAACAAAAAAAGGGAAGAAAAAGTAAACTATACACATAAAAACAATCAAAAAGAAAAAATAAACTAAAAAACAAAGAACAAAACAAGAAAAAAATGTGAAACAACAAAAAAGTAAAGTAAAAATAGAAAAATATATATATTAAAATAATTAAAAAGTATATAAAGATAAACAATAACAGAAGCAACAACACCAGCAAGTGAACAAAATAAAACAAACAAATAAAGAATAATAGTAATAAGAATATTTTCCTTGGGCCTCCTCTGTCAGTGTCCTTGCTTCCACAGTGAGCCACAGCCAATCCCCGCCTCCCCAGGAGGCCTTCCAGTACCTCTAGGTAGGTCTCTGGACCTGCTGTGGGCACTGTGGGGCCAGCTCAGACTCTGACCTGGCCTGACTCCCACGTGTTTTGCCCCCAGTGTCCACTGCTGCAAAGGCTAGATCGGTATCTGTTGTGGGAACACTCATTGTCTCTTCAGTTATTCCACACATGCAGGATTTCCCAAGCCTATCTTGGGGATTTAATCCACGATTTGTGCAGCTGCATGGAAAGATTTCTGCTCCTGTTCCTTAGTCGCACTGCCCCTGGGTCTCAGCTTTGGTTTTGACTCCGCCTCTTTGTGTGCACTGCCATCAGGCATCTGTTCCTTGCCCAGGCAAGAGGGAGCAAAAGTAGTGGCTGATTGGGGCACACTTACTCACTCAGGCCAGGGAGGGGCATGGCTGTCACAATTAGGTTGTTCATGAGTTGCCAGCGGCAGGGACTAGCAGGGAGTTGCAACAGACTGTGGTGTGCTTGCTCTGGTGGGAGTCCCTCCCAGTGCCCACAGAGGCAAGAGCTGGTGTCTGAGGGTGGTGGCGGTCCCACCCTCCACATGCACTCAACAATAGCGCCTCACTTTCCAGGAAGACCTCACTTCCTCTAGAGACATTCCTGGCCATGCATCCCCTCACTCCCATCCCTCTGCTGTATCCATGCAACCAATACTTCTCCTCTCCCCAGATCCACTTCCAACCCCATGCTTTAGCACTCAGCTCCCACCAGCATTGGTGGACTCTCATCCCAGGCAGGGGCTCCCAGGGTTGATTCCCAAGGAGGCTTTGGGATGGTTGGCACTCAGGCCCCCGGAGCCTACACGGGTGGAGGAGACCCCCACCAGAGGGGTGGGTGAGCTTGCTCAGATGGGAGTCCCTCCCAGTGTGCAAGGAGGCTGAAGAAGCTGCCGGTTGGGGAAAGGGGTTGTAATGTGGCCCCGCCCCTTGAGCACCACTCAACAATGATGCCCCGCTTCTATGGCATCCTGGACTTTTTCCGCAAACTTTCCCAGTTGTGGAGTTCCTTACTCCTGTCCATTCAGGCTGTCTTTTCACAGCCAACAGCTGTCCCCTCCCTGGGTCCGCACTCCAAATCCCACTTTCCAGCACCCAGCACCCCTCCACAACAGGCAACTCATGACTCAGGCTGGAATGCGCAGTGCTGCAGTGTTGACCATTCGAGAAGTTCTTACTTTGTCCTGCCTTTCACATACTGTCTGCTGCATTCTCCTTTGGTCCCCTGAAGGTCCTTTTTTGTCCCAGCTGATTTTCCCACTATGAGGAAGTTTTTCTGAGTACGGGGACCTCCCCTCCCTCACCTTCAGCTTCCTGCCAGGGTTGCTTGTTCCTTTTTTGATTCCTCTTTTCTTTTTTTCTTCCTTCTTTCATCTTACCCAGTTGTGAGGGGATTTTTCTTGTCCTTGTAAGTGTCTGAAGTCTTCTGTTAATGTTCAGCAGGTGCTCTATGAGAAGAGTTCCATTTGTAGATGTATTTTTTAAAAAATAAATTTATTTATTTATTTTTGGCTGCATTGGGTCTTTGTTACTGCGCGTGGGCTTTCTCTAGTTGCGTTGAGCAGGGGCTACTCTTTGTTGTGGTGCGCAGGCTTCTCATTGCGGTGGCTTCTCTTGTTGTGAAGCTTGGGTTCTAGGCACGTGGGCTTCAGTAGTTGTGGCGCGCGGGCTCAGTAGTTGTGGCTCTCAGGCTCTAGAGCACAGGCTCAGTATTGTGGTGTATGGGCTTAGTTGCTCCACGTCATGTGGGATCTTCCTGGACCAGGGCTCGAACCCGTGTCCCCTGCATTGGCAGGCGGATTCTTAACCACTGCGCCACCAGGGAAGTTCTGTAGATGTATTCTTGAGGTATTTGTGAAGAGCGACAAATTCTGCATCCTCCTATTCTGCCATCTTGATTCAGGAATACTTTTTAATGGGTTACTATTACCTGAAAAACTTCAGCAACCAGAGTTTAAGCTCACTAAGGAAATTTAAACTCAATATTGGACCAAATGATCTTAGACAAATTTGTACCATATAGAGTTCCAGGTTACCATCAGTGCTATAACTTCCCAAGACTCACATGCTTGTCTTCCTTACCAAATGCTCCTTTAGTTCTATATAGAGAAAAGAAGCTAATCAGATTGGAAGTTGCCATGCAAAAAATCACATTGAAGGAAAAGGACTTAAAAATTAAAAACATATATCACAAAATATATTTTACTAGTGCCTGGTAGTTACATATTTCAGAGAAGGATATTTATACTTTAAAAAGTCAAGAATAGGGAATTTCCTGTGGTCCAGTGGTTAAGACTCTGTGCTCACACTGCCAGGGGTTTGGGTTCAATCTCTGGTTGGGGAACTAAGATCGCACAAGCCTCGTGGTGCAACCAAAAAAAAAAAATGTCAAGAATAAAACACTGACATACCCACCAGTCAGATGACAAAATCCTTCATTTTACCTTTCTCACGACATCACCTTTTCCCTTCTTACAGCCTGTCCAATAAAGGTCAACTCAGTAGATTTGGGGCTTCTTCAAATTCCAAAGAAATGTCTGGCCCTTGACAGGCTCCTGGAAGAAACCCTCTAAGTCCTTGAAATCCCTGCCTCATAAGAATATTTTGTATATCTATGTAGAGCTTATAGCCATACCAGGTAGTTTATGCTGACAATGTGATGTATGGTGAGGGTCTTGGGGTAGACTGTATCAGCTTGACATCTGAAGGGTCTGGAGTCTGAGTAACTAAGATCAGTTTGAGTAATTAAGAGGATTCCCACATGACTGCCTCCAGTTATACTACTGGACGCCAAGGCTTGGGCCAGCTGCCCTGGTTGGCAATATCCCATACATCTTGTCACACATTGTTTCTGGGAGACTTAGATGTTGCCTGTACAACTCCACTGGGAGAGGACAATTAGAAGTCTTGCCTGGTCTCTCCTGGAATCCATTCTATGCACCTTTTACTTTTGCTGATTTTGACTTGTAGCCTTTCATTGTAATGAACTGTAACTTTGAGCATAGAACTTTTTTGAGTTTTTTGTGTATTTCTATTGAATTATTGAACCCATAGGGTGGCCTTGGGGACTCTTGAGTCCAGCTGGCCTTCAAAATGGGATTTTCTAGAATGACTCTGACTCACTGAAACAAGGCGAAATTATGGTTTTGGGAAAGGAAGTAGGAGTGGTGGTGAGGATGGCTTACTGCTCGAAATGAATAGGGTCTTAGTCTTCTTGATGCATAATCTTTAAATAGCCTTTTAACAGGATTGTTGCTACAACCATCAGTGAGATCTTAAATAGAACCTTTCAATTAGAAAGTATCAGATTTGACCTTATACTTAATATGGGATCCTGAATGATGTAAAATTTGCTTTGTTTGTTTCTAGATCTGCATGTGTCACCATGTAAAGTACAGAAGAAAATTCTTTGACTCAACATGGAGCTTGATGAACACTTTTTCACACAGGGTCAGCATTCCATTATTTTTTAAATGTGAGTGGCCATGCTACCTCATTTGGAATTGAGAATTAATTAGCATCAAACCTACATTACCTCTCAAAAGGCATCATTTGGACTAGAACACATTATAGGGATAATTCTCAGGTCTGGCCTATCATTAACCTCTCCTTACCTCAGTGAGAAGGTGCTGAGGGAGTCTTAGGAAGATTCAAATGATGGATACTCTCAGTACCTAGGTCCAAAAGTCTGAAAATATTGGATGACCCCCTCACAGAGTACTCTAAGGTGGTAGAGAAGCAGACATGCATCCGTAGCTGCTGAAGTTGTTAAATGCAATATCTCACCTCTTGATAATTGGGAGTTTTCAAAAGTAGACTCTCTCTTTTGTAAGTTCAAGAAGAACTGCTTAATGAAAGATTTAAAAAGAAATCTGAGGAATAAATGAAGAGATAAATCTACTGAAAAAAAGAGATTGAAACAGCTAAAAACAATGGAAACTCAGGATTTTCACAGTTTCTTGATGAAGTTGGCAATGGGATCATTATGGGACTACATGGTGATGCTAAGCTTTTTGAAAGAAGAAAAACTTATTTTAAACTAGTCATGCACAAATTAAAGCAAGAATATCCCATGCAATTCTGCAATAACAATTATACATGAGGGGGATCCCTCTGTAATCATATGATAAAACAATCCAACAATTAGCACACTGGTACTGACATCTGACTATTTCAGCAGCAGTCAAACAGAAGAGAAAGTTTAGAAATAGACTCAAATTCATATTGAAATTTCAATACTAGATGGATCTGGTGTTTGGCATTAATGAAAGAATATGGAGAATTCAGTAAATATAATACCATTTTTCTCTTTTTTGTTGAAGTACATTTGATTTACAATATTTTGTTAGTTTCAGGTGTACAACATACACCTAAGTGATTCAGATATATATATTTCAGATCCTTTTCCATTGTAGGCTATTACATAATATCGAATTTATTCCCTGTGCTATATGGTAAACCCTTGCTATCTATTTTACATATAGTGGTGTGTATCTGTTAATCCCATACTCCTAATTAAGCCCTCCTGCCCCTCTTTCTCCTTTGTTTTCTGTTTTGTAAATAAGCTCACTTGTATTATTTCTTTTATTTCTTTGAATCATCTTCAGTTTCCTTTATCAATATTTTATTGTTCTCAGCTTGTAGGTCTTTGACCCAGTTGGTTAGGTTTATAATTACATATTTTATTTTTTTTGATCCAATTTTAAATGGGATTGTTCTTTTACTTCTCTTTTAGATATTTCATTGTTAGTGTAAAGAAATTCAATAGATTTATGTATATTAATCTTGTATTCTGCTATGTTGCTAAATTTATTTATTAGTTCTAATAGTTTTTGTGTGGCATCTTTAGGGTTTTCTATATAGAGTATCATGTCATCTGCATATAATGCCAATTTTACAGTTTGTTTTTCTTTTTCTTTTCTGATTGCTGTGCCCAAGACTTCTAATTCTATGTTGAATAGAAGTGGTGAGAGTGGGTATCCTTGTCTTGTTCCAGAATTCAGCAGGAAGGCTTTCAGCTTTTCACCATTCAGTGTTATATCGACTGTATGTTTGTCATAAATGGCTTTTATTATGTTGAGATATGTTCCCTTTATACCCTCTTTGGTGAGAGGTAGCCATATGAAAAAAAATACAAAATTGGAGACTCCCTTATTCCTTTTACCAAAATAAATTTCAGATGGATCAAGTTGAAACATGAAAAACTGAACTAAAAACTTAGACAAAGGGCAAGATGAAGAAAACATTTGGAACTTATATCAGACAAGGAGGTAATTTCTTCATGCCATTAGGAGCCTTGCATATATCAGTGAGAAAAAGAGCAATGGCTTCACAAAAAGAATGAGCTAAAATCGTAGAAGAAAATACGGATGTTATTTACTGATAATAAGCAGATGTGTAAAACAAAACTATGAGTTACATGTTTCCACTTCGAAAATTATCAAGAAATAACACATTTGTTGTGACACTTGGTTGGCAAAGGGTTTGGGGAGAGGAGAATCTCTCATATTTGCTAGTTACAGTACATATGGTAAAATTATTTATCAAAATTCTGAATGCATGAAAACCTCTGACCCAGCAAGTCCGCATTAGGAATCTATCTTACAGATATACTTGCTGTGGTGGAAAATGACTTATGTCCCAGGATATTTGTTGCAGCATTGTTGTGATGGCAAAAGATTGAAACAACTCCAAAATCCACCTGTCAGGTGCTAGAAATGTAAGTCATGGGACATATGTATAAAGGAATACAGTCACTAAAATAAAGAGGGAAATACTATTTTAAGTAATGTGAGAAAATCTGCAGGATTCAATGTAAAGTGAAAAAAAGATGCATAAACTGTATAATTTAAATCATCACATGGATAAAATAATAATTTGTCCCACTCCTAATCTGTTGTCATCATGAAGCTTTGCCTTCTTATTTGCTCACCAGGATAAAATACCTTTTTTGGTCTTCGCAACTACATCAAATGCCCAGGTTCTGTCCAAACCGTGGGGGCCAGGACAATCTTTCAGTCCAAGCAGCATTTCCTATGACCTCTCTTAGTATAAACAACATAAATATGGGCAGTTGGGCCGTAATGTCTGATAGAGTTTTGGATGTAGTTAGTGCATTTTAAATACTTTAGCAAATAAATAACTAGTTGAAATGCAATAACTGCTACATAGAAAATACTCAGAAAATATTACTTGAAAAAGTTTTCTTTTTCAAATTGGAAAATATCATCATATATGTGTACTTTCATAATGAAAAATATTGATAATTCACATTCATTGAAAATAAATTAGCAAAACACACAAAAATATAAAAATACCCTTCAGTCCTTGCAATGACCTAGAAATGCTGTTAATTTTAGTGTGCTTATTCTTCTAGGATTTTATCCTTGCCTTACTGATTTATGTTTCTTTTAATTAGATCCATACTGTACATACCACAAATTAAATGATTCTTATCAACATTTTCAAGTTTATCTGCATGCAATAAATCACTTTAGGTTATCTGGGAAGGGGTTAGATGGGTAGACAGGAAATTCAGATCACAAAATTCACGTAAACTTTCAGTCATCTCTGAAATGATTTTTGGTTCTCTGTCACAAAGACTTTATTGGTCAGAAGAAAAACATGGGACTTCCCAGCATTAGTCAGATTTCAATGTAGCCCTGCTCCACTTTCACTTTCATTCTCAGTTATATTAATAGAAAATGGAGTATCAAATTTTTTCCTGAAGTTGACTCAGAAATTTCACAGCCACAGAAGGTGAGGATAAACTTTAAACCTTATCAACTGCAAAATATTAATTAGACAGAAGAAGTTAGAGAAGGCAAGAGGAGAGACAGGTAAATTATTGAGTTCTTCCCCAATTTCTCTCAGATAAACACTGCATATAGCCACAAATCTGCTGACTTACTGGACATTTCCTCATCTGAGCCTATTTTCCTGATAGCTTGGATAAGAATCTGAATTTTAGATCAGGTTTTAAATTGTCCAGATTTTCCACAGAAAAGAGTCCAAATTCTATTTGCTAACTGTGACATAAAAGAAGCAAGAGCTTTTATTTTCTGTGTGTTTTTTTTTGCTGCTGTTGTTATTGTTGTTGTTGTTTTAACTTTGCTTTGCGGTACAGCATTTATAAGTAAATGTCCTAAGTGGCCCTTTTATTAGTAGTAGTAATTTTTAAAGCTTTAAATGAAAGCATAACATAGAAACAGAAAAGTGCTCAGCTCAAAAGTGTGCAGTACGTGAAACACACAAAATGAACCCATTCCTGTAATTGTTACCTAGGCAAAAAAATAAAAAAGGGAGCAGTCTCAATACCCCAGAAACTTTCTTATGCCCCTTTCACTCAATAACCCCTCCATCCTGCTCAAAGATGCCCACTCTCCTTACTTTTCTCATCAGAAGCTAAGTTTGCCTCTTTGTGAGCTTTACGTAAATGGAATTAAACAACATGTATTGTATTGTGTCCAGTTTGTTTTCCTCAATATTATAACTGTGAGGTTAATCCATGTTGTTGGGTTTAACTATAGTTTCACTATTTTCTTTACTATAAGACATTCCGTTGTACAAATACATCACAGATTATTTAGCTATTTTACTGTGGATGGACATTTGGGTTACATTCACTTCAGAGCTTTTATATATACTGCTGCTAAGATCATTCTGTCCCTATTTTTTTATGCACATGTAACCACATTTCACTGGATGTGTACTTAGGAGTGAAATGGCCAGGTCATAGGGAACTTAAGTTCAACTTAAGTAGATGATTCCAAACAGTTTTCCTGAGTGTACGTTGAGTCATCTTGAAATAAACATACGTTTCCTAAAAGAGAAATAACCTTTCAGAAGCATTACTAGTCTGAAATAATGTGTGTATATTTAATGATTCTACCTCTTCATAGTGGCAGACAGTTTATATTTATTTGGATATGGTATATCCATGGCAGCTAACAAAATAATGTGTGGAATGAACTTTGTTTTAAGTAGATACCTCTGATTCAACAGGTTGTGTATAATATCCCAGGAAGTGGGAGGAGCAAAATTGATGAAAAGGAGAGAAGAGGAAGAGGACAAGACAGAAGAAGGAAAAGAGAAAGGAAAAAAGGCATCAAGGATGCTGATTCTGTCAAACTTTGGTGAAATATACTGGGCATACAATCTTAGCAAAAGTTAGCTACAGCTTTCCTCAGTTATAAGGACTTGATCTCTTTCTTCAGGTTTGATCATTTCTCCTACACTTCGGGAAGAATATTTGCTGGGTAGCTCTGCCACTGTGACCAAACTCTGGTGGTCAGGTTTGGGGTGGAGCATCTCAAGATACACAGAAGTAGCCCATCTGACAACCGGAATCCACTACGACCTGGGGCCCTGGACCCTTCAGAGAGCACTCATACACCTGAAACTAATACAACACTGTTAATTAACTATACTCCAATATAAAATAAAAAATTAAAAAATAATAGATAACCAACAAGGACCTGATGTATTACACAGGGAACTCTATGCAATATTCTGTAATAACCTATATAGAAAAAGAATCTGAAAAAGAATGGATATATGTATATGTATAACTGAATCACTTTGCTGTACACCTGAAACTAACACAACATTATAAATCAACTATGCTTCAGTATAAAATAAAAATTAAATTAAAAAAACAATAATGAGAGAGAGAAAAAGGGAGGGCAGGCAGCATTCCTTGATTCAGTTGGTGAGGAAGGACTCTTTCTTTGGGCTTGGATCAGTGCCCAACCCTCATCCCCTCATTGTCAGTTGCTGTGTCTCAGTAAGTACAGGGTCACTATCCTTATTCCAGTTAAGTTTCAACTCTAGAAATTGCCAAGTTTAATTTAAGGCATTTTTAAAAAGCTGTCTCTGATATTGTTGCAGATACTTTTAGAGATATGACCAAATTTTAAGCTGTAAATATGATTCTATTTTATGAGATGAGCTCAGGATAACCCAGGTAAAGACTATAGTTTTCTAGCTGCTCTTGCATCTACGTGTGGCCATGTGCACATGGAGGATGAGCAGAAGTATATGTCCCTTACTTGTGGGTCTGGACCAGAGAATTTTGAGTCTGTTCTCCACCAGTCACTCCTGTTCAATTTACTGTCTGGATACCAGATGATATGGCAGTAGTTAACCTTTGAACCTGCAGATGTGTACAATGTCTTAGTGGGTACTGAACAACAAATGGAAGGAAGCTGAATCTCTGAATGACTCTATGGAACCTAGAGTAGTGGGACCGTATAGTAATATGTCCTCTAAGCTGTAGTACCAACCTCCCATCTCTATCTCCAGTGTTCTCACCTCATTCTCTCTTCCTGCCATTAGAGACAGGAAGCTCAAACATGACTCTGAGCATGCCTAGTAACCTTCAAAGTCTCTATCTGCCTGTGGATTATAGTCCATGAGCCAGGTCTTTCAACTTTATTCTCAGTGAGCCTATTACACTGGCTACATGGACCTGGCTGTTTCCCAGCATCTAGCCCCTACATGTGCATATTTGGTCATTGCCTTCCTTTGCTTTAAAATATGTTTCCTCCAATTACCCTTTCTAAAATCTGAATCACTCTTTAAGATCCAACAGAAATGATACCTCCTCAGTGAGGTTATCTATAACCGTCCAAACATAATTAACTGTTGCTTTTGTAGAAAATAAGCACTTTATTTATGACATCATATTTTACATCCAATCACGTCTTGCTTTATTTTATAATATTTGCCTCCTTCAAGGTATAGGTTGGATGTAGGTGAGAACCTTGCTCTGTTCATCTTTAAATATGCAATAGCGATGGACCTCACAATTGTATTACATGTACCAGTAAGTTGTACCACCAAGTGTTGCAGGAAAAAAATCAAGTATGAAAAAATACCAAGTAAGAGAATTATTAAAAATTGCTCAGAGACTTCCCTGGTGGCACAGTGGTTGAGAATCTGGCTGCCAATGCAGGGGACACGGGTTTGTTCCCTGGTCCGGGAAGATCCCCCATGTGGCGGAGCAACTAAGCCTGTGCACCACAACTACTGAGCCTGCGCTCTAGAGCCCTCAAACCACAACTACTGAGCCTGCGCACTGCAACTACTGAAGCCTGAGTGCCCAGAGACACTTGCACAGTTGCATCCTGTTCTCTGTAACAAGAGAAGCCACCGCAATGAGAAGCACACACATCACAAAGAAGAGTAGCCCCCTCTCGCCTCAACTAGAGAAAGCCCTAGCACAGCAACGAAGACCCAATGCAGCCAAAAATAATAAGTAAATTAATTAATTTAAAAAAATTGTTCATACTAAAATTCAAATATGAGGGGAAGAAACTTAATAGACAATAAAACCAGAAAACTGAGCGAAAATATTTGAAGCATTTGCCAGCTTTAAAAAATTTGTTGATGATTATGATTTCTTTACTCATTTTGAGTAAATATACACTTTTGAATTTGTAACTTTATACTATTTTATTTGAAATAAACACTCAAGACATATAACCTCCAGACGGCCATTCCCATAGATCCACCACAAAAGAAAAAAAAAAAAAAAAAAAAGAAGGAAAAGTATGCTACAAAATAATAGTGATTATTTCTGGACTGTAAAATTAGTAGTTTCATAAACAGAGAGAGAGCGAGAGAAACGAAAAGAGAGTCAAAGCACAAAATTGAAACCAAAAATATCTTCCCCGCAGAAGTACCCCTGAGAGACAGGCTGCTGAATCACCTCAGCTCACTGCTACTTTGCTCACATTCACACCTTCTGCTCTGTCCCCACTGTGGTGTCAAGGACACTTAAGCCAGTGGAGGAGGGGCTGGTCTGGATTTCGCCCGCACTCTAGGGTCGCTAGCCTCGGTTAAGAAAGATAAAAACCTGTAACAGAGAGAGCAGGCAAGATGGCGGACTCAGCTCACTGCTACTTTGCTCACATTCACACCTTCTGCTCTGTCCCCACTGTGGTGTCAAGGACACCTAAGCCAGTGGAGGAGGGGCTGGCCTGGATTTCGCCCGCACTCTAGGGTCGCTAGCCTCGGTTAAGAAAGATAAAAACCTGTAACAATTAAACCCAGGAGAAGCGCGTGTCCTTTCGATTTCGTTTCTTATAAACCCCACCCATAACAGGATGGCTATAATAACTTGCTTGCTTTTCAGCTTCTAAAGAGAAGAGTTGATTTCCGGAGGAACCAGATGCAAGAGGAACCCCAGGGTAGAGCCAGAGCAGCTGAGAACTTGTCCCCCGGCTGCATCGCCTGCGCCTAGTAAGCTTGCTTCTAAACTTTACCTTCCAAGCACATTTCCGTTAAATAACCAAAATAAATCCCCCAGCCCAGACCCCACACTGCAGGAGGGGAGGCTGCCAGCGGCCGGGGCGGGACTATGTGAGGCCAGCGGGGTGCTTTGCTGGGGTAGCTCAGCGTCTTCGTTTGGATCTGGGGCGGCTGCGAAGCATGTCCCCAGATGCGCTGCTCTCCCTCGGGCCTCAGTCCAGGGCTGCAGCAAAGAGACCTGCTTGGGAGGAGGAGAGCATCCTACCTCATCTGAGGAAAGGAAGCTGACTTCCTTTTTAGGACTGAGGGACCAAATCCCGCCTCCTAGAAGGGGAGCTGGGTGGGGAGCTGCCTCCTGCCCCCTCCTTCCCTCCTCAGACACTTCATGACTGCACTCCCCTGGGCACTGTAAAAACAGAAAAGAAGGTCCTCGACATACAATTTAAACATTTCAAAAAAATTCTTGTATTGACCATCTGTAATATTCCAAAGATTCTGCAAAGCTGTATTTATATGAAATAATTCATTCTCACTCTTTCTAAACAACCCTTAAAAATAAGGGTTGTTTAGAAAGAGTATATAAGGTCTAAATATAAATATATTTTAATATATATTTTAAAATATATATTCTAAATTTAAATATACTTTAGACCTTAAATATAAGGTCTAAACCTGTTTTTTTATGCTTCATTGTTTCCAAATGTGTAGTCCCTACCAAACAAACAAACAAAAACAATCCATAAATTACTGTTATTTTCAGTTTCAATTTTTTGCTCTGTTTCCTTTGTGAGAATGAAAAAAATTCCTCAGTTTGCTATCAAGTTCCTTAAGATAGCAGCAGAAAAGTGGAAGGAGGAAAGAGAGCAAGGATGAGTGGGAAACAACTGAGAGCTTTTTCTGGAACTCATTGATCTGAAGAGCTGTGGAGCAGAAATGCTGATTTATCAACTTTCTTTTGCATGCAAATTAGTCTTGAGCTCAAAACTCTCAATTTCTGATTCAAAATGGTATGTGAGGAAAGGAGAGGTCTGGGGAATGTAGCCTGATAGTCTGGACTGCAGGGTTCAGATGCTGGCTTTAGTTCTGAGAAAGCTCAGCTTTTCCATTTAGACCAGTGGTAGGTACGAGGTGACAGCCTCACTAGTGTCACATAACCAGGACAGCAGCAGGTGTAGTGGAAAGAAAGCTGCCTGGAGAGATGAGAGATTAGGGTCTCCTCCTGGCTCTTTGGAGGGGGGAGCAGGGGAGGGAAGCATTTTTTCCATCCATGACCTCAAGTTTCCTCAGTGTGTATGCATTAAGAGAGACTTATCGCTGGTTCTCAACCGGGGCTCCATTAGATTCACCTCCTACACTTTTTTTTTTTTTTTTTTGAATGAAGACCATACTCGGCTCAGACAGTTCTGCCTGCCTTTATTTATTGAATAAGGGAAAAAATGAGACCCCCAAAACAAATGGACTACCTAAGGACTGCAACCTCACTCTCACCCCCAGTTGCATCCTTAAAAGTTGGGAAACAAGCATGTTGTCTCCTGGTCTTGGCTGTAAGTCATTACTCAGGCCCAAGCTTGCTTCTGACACCTCCCAAGACAGCTTCTTTCTGGGTACAGTTTGAAAATAGGGAAGGACCAACTCAACACTCCTGGGAAATAAGTAATTTTCTTCTTCCTTAATGAAGTCCTGTGGTAGACATGTCCAGGAGTTATGCAGAGCCACCTGAGGGGAGAGTTTGGTTCTGAGTCTTTTCACATGGATATTTTTGAACAGTTACATGTAGGGTGCAGAAATCGGTCTCTTGTTATTCTTCATTGACTTTTTAATTAAGATACACTTTTTGTTGGCTTATTACATACATCTTTTTCTTGATGTTGATGCACATTTGTATTTCAAAAAACAAAATCAATTTCCCAGTGATTCAATTTCCCTGCACAGAGGGTGATTCTTTTTTTTCTTTTTTTCTTTTTTGTTTTTTTTTTTTTGAGGGTGATTCTTAAACTGTGTGGCCAAAAGGATTTTGATGACTTCTAAAGAAGAAGAAACAAAAGCTGTTTCCCTTTTGGAATCCCAAACTCCTTCAGTCCCTTGAATAGTATAAATGGTTCTATAGATATTGCATTTCATTGATCTGTCATATGTCAAACTGTAATTGTCAATTTAAAAGCTCAGATTCTGATGAATACTTGCTATCCTCATCACTAGTTCTATAGCTGTTCTCAACAACTAAGATCAAGAGACAGAAGAGATGAATGAAATCCATGTTTTAACATTTAATGGCTTGTGTTTTCAAGGTCATCGTAGTTCCAGGTCTTCCCTCAGCATTGGCTTCACTGATCAGTTTTCTCTTAGCATCTGCTTAAGCCTTAGGTTTGGGGAGAGGATGGTCAGGTGAGGTGATGACTGCTTTTCAGTAATGATGGTTGCCCTCCACCCCCCCACCTCCCTGGCTTTGGGTAGAGACAGTGTACTGCATCATAGGATGTGACTGCCTCGTGCCAGCAATAACATCCAACCTGAGATCCTCACAGTATTGGAGCACTTTCACCCTTGTGGAGTCATTATAAGGGCAGAATTAAAAATAGATGAATTTATTTATTTATTTTTGGCTGTGTTGGGTCTTCATTGTTGTACGGGCTTTCTCTAGTTGCGGCGAGTGGGGGCTACTCTTTGTTGTGGTGTGCAGGCGTCTCATTGCGGTGGCTTCTCTTGTTGCGGAGCACGGGCTCTAGGCACACGGGCTTCAGTAGCTGTGGCGCATGGGCTCAGTAGTTGTGGTGCACGGGCTTAGTTGCTGTGCAGCATGTGGAATCCTCCCGAACCAGGGCTCGAACCTGTGTTCTCTGCATTGGCAGGCGGATTCTTAACCACTGCGCCACCAGGGAAGACTGGAAAAATAGATGAGTTTTTAACTGTAGGCCTTAGCCTATGCATACTGTGTCAGGGATGCAGGAAGGAAGAATGACTAAACTCAGAGCCTGCTGAAGTGCAGCCTAGATATGAAGACCTTCTTCCCATAGAGGCACAGGGTGGTGATTATCCCTGTTAGTGTTGGAATGGTGGTTTAGGAACCCCAGAAAGAGCTTTTGTTTTTCAGCTTTTCCTTTTGGTTACTCATTTTGTGTCTCTTTCCTCCAAGTTTCCCTGAAATATAATTAAGGAATAGAGTTTCCACTAGGACCAGAATGTAGGTTGGCCTCAGAAACCATCAGGGCATTGATGGGTATTTGAAGGGAAAGGACCAAGCATTTACAGTTATCAAACTTGTTTTAATGAAGACTCTCTTATTTTATCAGCCTGTGGCTTGGACGGCAAGCTTGTCTTTGGTCCTATGGTTCCCTGCACTGTGCACATGAATGTGGTCAGGGAAAAAGTCAGTATTAAGAGCTTGGAATGACTGAGATTTTTTTCAGGGCCCTTCTATGCACATTTTCTTCATGGCAGAAGCACCAGTGAAATAAATAAAGATCTCATTAAAGGTAAATATGTGACCAAGTATAAAAGCTAGTATTACTATAACAACATTTTGTAACTCTATTTTTTGTTCTCAACTATATTTAAGAGATCAATCTCTTAAAGAAAATTAACCTAAAATCTAGTATCATTTTATCTTTGATTTGTAAATGCACATTTTTTCTGCATAATTTAAGAGACTAATGCTTTAATAAAAACACTGATTAGTTCATGTTTTTGGGCACACAATATAAAAGTGTCATTTGTGACATCAACAACTGGAAAAGATGGGAACAGAACTGTAAAGCAGCAGAGTTTTTGTTTTTTATTCAAGTTAAGCTGGTAAACTTAAAGTACAGTGTTACAGCTTTAGGATATTAAATGTAACCCGCATGGTAACCACAGAGATAATAGCTATAGAGTATACACAAAAGGAAATAATTGGGGAATTAAAATATTTTAGTACAAAAAGTCAGCTAAACATAAAAGAAGATAATGATGCAGGAAATGAGGGACAAAAGAGTTATAAGGTATATAGAAAACAAATAGCTAAATGATAGAAATAATCGCTCTCTAACAGGAATTACTCTAAATATAAATAGATTAAACTGTGCAATCAAAAGACTGAGATTGGCAGAATTGATTTTTTAAAAATGATCCAACTACATGCTGTCTGCAGGAGACTTACATTGGAGCCAAAGACACAAATAGGTTGATAGTGAAAGGATGGAAGAAGATATTCATGAAAACAGTAACCAAAAGAGAGCATAGGTAGCTATATGAACATCAGAAAAAATAGACTTTAAAATAAAAAATCTGTTACAAGACACAAAGAAGGACATTATATATCAATAAAAATTTCAATATAGAAAGAAGTTCTAAGAATCATAAGCATTTGTATACCTAATAACAGAACCTTCAAAATATACACAGCAAAAATTGACAGAATTGAAATGAAAATAAAGAGTTCTATGATAATATTTGGAGACTTCAATATCCAACTCTAAATAATGGATAGACTAACCAGACAGAAGAAAATTGAGGAGATCTGAGAGCTTCACTGGTGAATTCTACCAGACCAAACTGAACTTCATCAACAACACTATCAACAGAGTAAAAATGCAACTCAGATAGTGGGAGAAAATGTTTGTAAGTCATATATCTAATTAGGGATTAATATCCACGATATATAGAGAACCCCTAAAACTCAAGAATGCAGAAACAGACAACCGTATCCAAAAATGGGCAAAGGACTTGAATAGACATTTCCCCAAAGACGATATACAGATGACCAGTAAGCACATGAAAAGTTGCTTTACAACACTAATCATTAGGGAAATACAAATAGACACTAAAATGAGAAACTACCTCACACCCACTAAAATGACTACTATCAAAGAATAGAAAATAACTAGTGTCAGAGAGGATGTGGAGAAATTGCAATCCTTGTGTGCCGTTGATCGGAATGTGAAATGATACAGCCATTGTGGGAAACAGTATGATGGTTCCCCTCAAAAATGCAAAGTTGAATTTCCATATGATCTAGCAATTCTACTTACGAATATATATTCAAAAGTATTTAAAGCAGCATCTCAAAAAGATATTTGTATATGCATTTTCATAGCATCATTATACACAATAGGTAAAATGTGGAAGTCACCCAAATGTCCATCAGTGGATTAATGGAAAAGCAAAATGTGATATATGCATATGATGGAATATTTTTAGCCTTACTTAGAAATGAAGGAAATTCTGACATATAGCACAACATGAATGACTCTAGAGGCCATTATGCTGAGTGAAATAAGCCAGTCACAGAAAGACAGATGCCATGTTATTCCACTTACATGAGGTACTTTGAATAGTAAAAATCATAGATACAGAAAACAGAATGGTGGTTACCAAGGGCTGAGAAAATAGGGATTGGGGAGTTATTGTTTAACGAATGTAGAGTTTCGGTTTTATAAGATGAAAACTCTTCTGGAGGTGGATAAGGGTGATGATTGCACACAGTATGAATGTACTTAATACCACAGGGCTATATACTTAAAAATGGTTAAGATGGTAAATATTACATTATGTATATTTTACCACAATTAAAGAAATGGGAAAAAAAAAAAGCACTTCTATAACAATTTTCCAACCGATTTTCAAAAGGGGAGGTTTAATTCTCTTTATGGACCTCCTTGATCAAACATCATCCTCTTACAGAAATGGTGGTTTGTAGATCCAGAGAACAAATACAGTCTTCATCCAGGAGGCTACAAACAATTATCATTGGAAGAGATTGTTTCACATTTATAGAGCACTGCTGTTAAGAGCTTTGAAAATCATCAGGTAGGAATGAATTTAGTCCTACATCACAGAACTTTATCAGATAAAAATAACTAGTCAAAACTGAGTTTTTTTGTAGACGTTTTCCTTAGAAACTTCACTGGTGGCTTTTGTTACACGTATAGACTCGGGCTTGGAAATCTGGGTTTTACAACCACTCCGGGTGATTCTTGTGTACATCAAATTTGAAAACTACTTCTTTTTTTTAAAATTTATTTTTATGTATTTATTTTAGTCTTTTTACTTTTAATGTAATTTTTAAATGTTACACTCCATTTACAGTTATTACAAAATATTGACTATATTCCCCATGTTGTACAATACATCCTGTAGCCTATCTTCGGAGCAGGAGTGAACAACACTACTTTGTTAATGTGAAGCTAAAATTTGTGATTCTTTCATAGCTGAGACAACACAGATTAATTTTATAAAAAAGACTTTGCAGTAAAATCCACATTTTTTTGCAGGTTCCCTTGATGTTGTCTCTGAAAAGGGGAATGCAAATCTAGTGATTAAAATGCGGTGATTAGGGGTTATATTTTACCTCCATATGACTAATTCCTCAGAGCCTGAAGAATCTAATAAAGGAAGGGTGAACAGAAACTGTGTGTTTTCAGAAGATTATTGTTTTGTTCTAATGAATAATTTATTCTCACAACTCATATCTCTGGAATTTACAGTTCATAGAGTGCATTAAAATACATTAATGGACTAATTTGTCATTGTAGTTTTTGCACATTAATTTTCATCTAATATCAAGGAATAAAAACATGAAAAAATGTCTTTCATAAACCTGAGGTGAACTAGAGCCCCTGGTGAGCACTACCTGTGCCAGGAAAGAGCCAGGTCTGGAAACTGTGGAGTGGTGTGTGGTGTGAGGGCTGACTCTGCAGAAGTAAGAGGAGCCCATCAGGTCACAAGAAGACAATAGTGAGAATCTTTTTGGTACAGGAGAGTCTACAGAAAGCCCCAGGAAGTTACTGATCAAGGAGTATGGAGGAACCAATGTTTTTGAGGAGGGTTATTTTGTCAGATATTTGGGTGCAAAACGCGGAATATGCAAACAGACCTTCCAGGTTTCAAATCCTGGTTCTACCACTTATTCACTATGTGCTTTGGGCAAATACCTTAGATTTTCTGAGCCCCACTAATCTCATTTGCAAAGTGAGTATAGTAAGGGATGTAAGTAAGGCATGTATGGGGAATGTAAGCACATATTAGACTGTCAATAAATGCTTAAATATTATTATTTTACAGAAGCAAAACACTAGAGACAATACCCTGTATTTCATCATTGACTTCAGCAGGGACTTGGGAAATAATGGGGCAGCACTCTGCAGAGATCTAGCACTAGCCTACATTTTGTGCCATAGAAAAGTACAGAAATGCTGATATACACATGCTTTGGATGACTCTGAAGCAAGAGAATAACTTTGTGATTATATTGCTCTGTGAGAGTCTCTTGGGTTTTCAAGTTACCATAGCCTCCAAGGAGACATCTTATATAATAAGTGCTAATCTCAGAGAGAACACAAACAACATATATATTTTTTAATCCAGAGAAATCTAAATTTCAAACAATTGGTTCCTTAAGGTTAGGTGGAATTTCAATAGGGACAAATGTAATCTCATATAACTGCCCTAATTGTTTACCTCTTATATATTTAATTTTTAAAAAATTATTTTTACTGAGATAATATTGATAAATAACATGGTGTAAGTTTAAGGTGTACAAGGTGTTGATTTGATACATTTATTTATTGAAGTATGATTATCACTGTAGCCGTAGCTAACATCTTTATCACGTTACCTAATTATTAAGATCTTTTTTGTAGTGGAAAGGATTAAGATCTAGTCTCTTAGCAACTTTGAAATTTATAATGCAGTATTGTTGTCTATAATCTCTATGCTGTGCATTAGATCTCCGGGACTTATTTACCTACTAGTTGAAATTTTGTACCCTTACTCCATATATCCCCAACTCTTCCATCCTACCGCCATCCTCTTGTAGCCACCATTCTACTGTTTTTTACAAGTTCAGCTATTTAAGACTCTACACATAAGTGATATCATACAATATTTTTCTTTCTCTGTTTGACTTAGTATGATGCCCTCAAGGTCCACACATGTTGTCATAAATAACAGCATTTCCTTCTTTCTCAGGGAGAAATTCTATTTCCTTGTACAGATGTACCACAACTTTTAATCCATTCATCCATTGATGGACACTTAGGTTGTTTCCATATCTTGGCTATTGTCACTAATACCACAGTAAACATGGGAGTGTATATATCTTTTCAATATCTTGTTTCCATTTCCTGTGGGTATAGACCCAGAAGTAGAAGTACTTGATCATATAGTAATCCTACTTTTAATTATTTGAGGACTATTCATACTGTTTTCCATAGTGGCTGAACCAATTTCTCTATTCCTCCCAGCAGGGCACAAGCATTCCTTTACCTTCACATCCTCACCAATACTTGTCTCTTGTCTTCCTGATAATAACCATTCTAGCAGGTGTGAAGTGATCATTCATTGTGGCTTTGATTTGCATTTCCCTGATGATTAGTGATGTTGAGCATCTTTTCATATACCTGTGAGCCATTGGGAGGTGTAATATGAAACATTTATTTCATTCCTATGGCCATTTTATAATTGAATTATTTATTTAATTTTGTTTTGTTATAGAGTTGTATGATTGTGCAGTAACCTGGAGAACTGTAAAGATTAATAGAAAAACCCACTAATTTAGTAGGAGGAGATGTGGTTTATGAAGATTTTCATACTACATAGGATTAAAAAATCATTTTAGATTTGTAGTTTCAGATTTATTGATCATTAATCATTGCTTCCCTAAATTTCCTGCCTTATTCAGGACTGTGGATTCTTGTGGTGATCTTCTGGATGCCTTCAACAATGGGAGGTTCCTTGTTTGGAGACCTTCTACCCTAGTGTGGAAACTAAGTGGCTATGCAGAAGGAGGTTCCCACCAAAACTGTCCCGGCACTGCCAAAGGCGGCCTATAGACAAGACGTAATGGAGTACTCCATCAAATACGACAAACCGGAGTCGCTAAAACAGTACATGGTAATTTGTCTCAAAAGTTGATTCTTCATGTTACTTCCGCTACCTTGAGGCCACCTTATTGTCCACAGGTTTATTACCATTTGTAGTAGAAGGATCCTGATTCTTTTGAGTAAGAGATTTCTAATAGACTATATAACTCCAATTTATCTCCTCCTCTCCCAAGCTCAGGCACTTTTTCTGGAAATCTGTCTGACCTCTGAAACAAAGTCAGTAAAGAGACTCAGATGTCCTCCTTGACTGAATACTTGAAAACACACAAGTTATTTTGAGCTTGTTGCTTTTACAGTGTACTCTCTCCCATTCATAGTAAGCCAAGTTCCTCTGGGAAGATTCTCTTACTAGATCTTTCTTTATCTTTGTTTTTAGTTGTCTTACTGTTAATCCTGCCCCGTAGATAGAACCTCAGGATGCTACAACTGCAAGGAACCATAGAGTTATGTAATACAAACCCAACATTTCACACGGAAGGCTCAGGGAACTTAGAAACTTCCTAGTAGTCTTAAAGAGACTATAGTAGTCTTAAAGAGAGTATTTCCTTTGTTTTTTTTTTTTCTGAGATGGGAGTAATTCAAGTTTCTTTAACTAGTTTTATTGAGCTATAAAACAAGCGCCATAAATTCAATGCATTTATAATGTACAGTTGATACACATGTACCAAGGTCAATGTCCAGTGATTTCACGTGGGGGAGGTGTATTTGGAAATCTTCCTGGAAGAGGTGTGGTATGTAAATTGTGAAATATTTTTACATATTATCCAGGGTGGGATGTCTCCGGAAGAACTGTAAGTGGGAAAAAAATTATGAAAAATATGAAAGCATTCAAGTTACCTATGTGTAAAACTGCACATTCTTCTGACTGGTGGAAGCTAGCATGTGGCAGGGATGGGGTGGGAGGGGTGGGGGGCAGGGTAGAGGAGGCAGCACTGGTAAGGAGGCTACAGGGGGAGTGAGGTAGGCAGAATCTTGGAAACTTTACTTGTAGGCAGGGGGAAGCAACCAGCGAATGTTATTTGAAACAGTTGATTTCTCAGAATATTTCAGTGGAATTCCAGGTTTGACCTGCCTGACATGTTTTTGCTCCTTTCTGTCTCCAGAGCTCAGGGAAGATAAAAGAGGAACTAGAGGAATGCTTCATGAATCAAGGTGAGCTCCTTCAGGACACAGAAAAACCTTAGCAGGTACAGGGGAGAACTCAGCTCACACAGGGGTGGGTAGGTTCCTGCAATGCTCTCTGAGACTCTGACAGGAGGAACATCCAGAAGCAGGGACCTCCTTCTATGAACACACTCTGTTTCATCTCAAAATAACAAGGAGAGTTGTGGTTATAGGTCCAGGCAGCCAGTCAGGGCCTTTCCTAGCAAAGGAACTGCCCTTGATGTGTGGTCACAGGTGAATTCAGACATGTCCATTCCCAAAACTGCCCTTGATGCATGGTCACAGGTGAATTCAGACATGTCCATTTGCTTGTTCAAGACAGTTTGGTCACTGAGAAAGTGGAGGTTTGGGGGATGAGGGGTTGTAGCTCTCAGGGCTGACTACCGTTTTCTTCCCTCTCTAATATCTTCCTGGAGCAACAGAGCAGGCCAAAAGAGGGGCAGCTGAGAAGGAAAAGAATCCTCTTGAGCAAAAGTTTAAAGAGCTGCTGCAAATGTTAGAGGACCAAGAAAGAGCCTTCAAGGGATTTAGAGTCAAAATCACAGACGAGATGAGAGAAAGAGACAACCTTCTGAGAAAGATGAATGAGAGGATTCAGATGCTGGAGGTAACCTGGTCTGGGTCTGGGCAGTGACCGTGGAAATAGTCCTCGAACCTCAGGAAGGGGTGGGTGAAAATTAAAACAAAGTCCTAGAGAGAAGCACCATTGCCCTTCACTGATTTTGATTCATTAGAAGCTCTGAGATTTTAATGGCTTATATCCAGGCATTTGAGTTCTGATCACAGCAAGTTTTCTGAAGATTTCAGGAGGATCTTGGTGCCTCCAAGCATTTATAGAATATAAATAACTTTTCCAGGGCTTGTGCTGCTCTTTTGAGGGATTCCTGGATGACCTCATGGAGTCAATATTATATGGGTTGTCAGGATTATCAAGTAGACAGTCTGAGAGTATCTAATATCAGCAAGAGAAGTTACTGAAGCAGTACATGTAATTTGTCTTAATAGTTGATCCTTCATGTTACCCCCTCTACCTCGAGGCCACCTTATTGGCCACAGATTTACTACTATTCATAGTAGTAGGATCCTGATTCCTGTGGGTTAAGAGTCTAAATCACTATATTACTCCAACTTATCTCCTCCTCTTCCAAACTCAGGCACTTTTTCTGGAAATCTGTCTAACCTCTGAAGCAAAGCAAAAGCACTCAGATGTCCTCCTTGACAGAACATGTCCAAAGTTTCCTTATGTGCTTGGAACACACTTAGGTTATTTTGAGCTTGTCGCTTTTTCTGTACTTCTTTCCATTCCCAGTAAGCTAAGTTCCTCTGAGAAGATTCTCTTACCAGATCATTCTTTATCTTTATTTTGCTTTTAGTTGTATTACTGTTAATCATACCCTGTAGATAGAATCTCAGGATGCTACAGCTGCGGTGAACCATAGAGATTATATAATGTAAATCCAACATCTCATAAGCATGGCTCAGGGAGTTGACACTTACTAGTAGCCGAAAAGAGAGTATTGCAATATTTTTCTGAGATGGAGTGATTCAGTTTTCTTTGAGCAGTTTTATTGAGATATAATTTAAAAACTATCAATATAAATTTTGTTTATGAAAAAGATACAATTGGTGAAAATGTACCAATGTAAATGTACAATGATTTCACATGGGGAAGGTGTTTTCTGAAATCTTCCTGGAAGGGGCATGTAAAGTAAGTTTTGAAAAATTTGTACATATTATTCAAGGTGGGATGTATCAGAAGAGCCACAAGCAGAAAAAACAACATATGAAAAATATAAAAAAAACCCAAATTACCTATTTGTAAAACTGCACATTCTTCTGACTGGTAGGAGCTAGCATTTGGGGGGAAGCACCACTGGCAAGGAGGCTGCAGGGGGAGAGAGGTAGGCAAGATCTGGAAACTCTACTTGTAAGCAGTGGGAAACAACCAGGGAATGTTACTTGAAACAGTTGATTTCTCAGAATATTTCAGTGGAAGTTCAGGTTTGACCTGCCTGACACGTCTTTTCCCCTTTGTGTCTCCAGATCTTAAGAAATATAACAGAAGAACAAGAGGAACACTACATGAAGAAAGGTGAGCTCCTTCATGTTTCAGAAAAGACCTCAGCAGGTACAAGGGAAGGCTCAGCTCACAGTGGGGTGGGTAGGTTCCTGCAATGCCCTCTCATACTCTCACATGAGGAACTCCCAGAAGCAGGGATCTTCCCTCTCCTCCTGTGGACTCACTCTGCTTCATCTGAAAATAACAAGGAGAGTTGTGGTTATAGGTCCAGGCAGCCAGTAGTGGCCTTCCCTAGCACATTCCCACATGTGCCCTGATATGTGGTCACAGGTGAATTCACACCTGTCCATCTGCTTTTTCCAGTCAGTTTTGTCACTGAGAACGTCGAGGTTTGGGGGATGAGGGGTTGTAGCTCTCAGGATTGACTGTTGTTTCCTTCCCTCTCTAAATCTTCCTGGAACAGAAGAGTGTGCCAAAAGAGAGGCAGCTGAGAGGGAAAAAGACCCTTCTGAGCAAGAGGTCAAAGAGCTGTGGCAAAAGTTGGAGGACCAAAGGAGACTTTTGCAGGGATTAAGAGCCAAAATGACAGGGGAGATAAGAGAAAGAGAGAAGACCTCAGCAGGTACAGGGGAGGGTTCTGCCCACAGTGGGGTGGGTAGCTGCCTGCAGTGCCCTGTGAGACTTGGACAGGAGGAAATTCCTGAAACAGGGACCTTCTTCTCCTTCCCTGAACACACTCTGCTACATGTGAAAACAAGGCAAGGTGGTGTAGGTCCAGCCAGGCAGCCAGGGCCGTTCCTAGCACATTTCCAAAACTGCCCTTGATGTGTGGTCACAGGTGAATTTAGATGTGTCCACCTGCTTTATCTACAGTTTGGTCACTGAGAAAGTGGAGGGTTGGATACAGGAGGGTGTAGCTCTCAGATCTGACTGTTGTTTTCTTCCTACTTTAAATTCTTCCTGGAGCTGAAGAGTGGGCCAGAGGAGAGGCAGCTGAGAGGGAGAAGGAGCCTCTTAAACAAAAGATTAAAGAATTGCAGCTAAAGATGGAGGACCAAGAAAGACCCCTCAAGGGATTTAGAGTCAAAATGACAGAGGAGATGAGAGAAAGAGGCATCCTTCTGAGAAAGATGAACGAAAGGATTCAGATGCTGGGGGTAACCTGGTCTGGTCAGGGCAGTGACTGTGGAACAAAGCCCTGGAACCTCAGGAAGGGGTGGGTGAAAATTAAAGCAAAGTCATAGAGAGAAGAACCATTGCCTTTTATTGCTTTTGATTCACTAGAAGCCCTGAGATTTTAATGGCTTATATCCAATAACTTGAATTCAGTTCACAGTTTTTGAAGAGCCCAGGAGGACCTTGGACCTCTAAGCATTTATAGAACATAAATAACTTTCCCAGGGCTTGTGCTGCTGTTTTGAGAGATTCATGAATGGTCTCATGGAATCAATATTAATTGAGGTTCTCAGGTTTAACAAATAGACATTCTGAGTATATTTAATATAAGCAGGAGAAGTTACTGAAGCAGTACATGGTAATTTGTCTTAATAGCTGATTCTTCATGTTTCCCTCACTACCTAAAATCCATCTTATTGGCCACAGATTTACTGCTATTCATAGTAGAAGGATCCTGATTTCTCTGAGTAAGAGAGTTCTAATAGACTATATTACTCAATTCCAAACTGAAGCACTTTTCTGGATATATGTCTGACCTCTGAAGCAACGTTAGTACAGGCAATCAGATGTCCTCCTTGACTGAACACTTGCAAAATTTCCTTATGTGCTTGGAACAGACTTTAAGTTATTTTGAGATTGTTATTTTTCCTGTGCGCTCTGTCCCATTCATAGCAACTCAAGTTCCTCTGTGGAGCTTCTCTTACCAGATCTTTCATTATCTTTATTATTCTTTTAGTTGTATTACTGTTAATCATACACTTTAGATAGAATCTGAGGAAGCTACAGCTGTGAGGAACTATAGACATTATATAAAGCAAACCCTACATTTCACCTGGAAGGCTCAGGGAATAAATACACTTACTAGTAGTCTTAAAGAGAGTATTTCAGCACTTTTGTCTGAGATGCAGTAATTCACGTTTATTTAAACAGTTTTATTGAGATGTAATTCACAAGCCATAAATTTCATGCATTTAAGTGTACAACTGATACAAATTTATGAATGTAAATGTACAGTGATTTCACATGGGGAAGGTGGTTTAGCAAATATTCCTGGAAGAGGTGTGATGTAAATTTTGAAAATTTTGTACGTATTATCCATGGTGGGATGTTACCTGAAGAGCCAGAAGCAGAAAAAACAGCATATGAAAAATATGAAGTTGTCCAAGGTTAAGTATTTGTAAAACTGCACATTATTCTGACTGGTGGAACCTCCATGGATGGTGGAAGCAACACTGGAAGAGGAGGCTGGAGGGGTAGCAATGTAGGCAGGATCTTGGAAACTTTACTTGTAGGCAGTTGGACACAACCAGGGAGTGTTATTCAGAATACTTCTTTTCTCAGAATATATCAATGGAAGTTCAGGTTTGACCTGCCTGACATGTCTTTGCCACTTTGTGTCTCCAGAGCAAGGGATGATAAAGGAGGAACTAGAAGGGTGCTGCATGAAGACAGATGGGCTCCTTCGTGATGCAGCAAAGACCTTAGCAGGTACAGGGGAAGCTCAGCTCACAGTGGGGTGGGTAGGTTCCTGCAATGCCTTCTGAGAACTCTGACAGGAGGAGCTTCCAGAAGCTCCTCTCCTCCTGTGAACTCACTCTGCTTCATCTGAAAATAAGAAGGAAAGTTGTGGTTGTAGCTCCATCTAGCCAGTCAGGGCCTTTCCTAGCACATTCCCAAACCTACCCTTGATATGTGGTCACAGGTGAATTTAGACGTGTCCACCTGCTTCTTCATGACAGTTTGGTCACAGAGAACGTGGAGGGTTGGGAATTGGGAGGGTTGTAGCTCTCAGATCTGACTGTTGGTTCCTTCCCTTTCAAACATCGCCCTGGACCAGAAGAGCAGGCCAGAAGGGAGGCAGCTGAGAGGGAAAAGGAGTCTCTTGAATAAAAGATTAAAGAGCTGCAGAAAAATTTGGAAGACCAAGAAAGAGCCTTCAAGGGATTAAGAGCCAAAATGACAGAGGAGATAAGAGAAAGTGAAAAGACCTCAGCAGGTACTGGGAGGGCTCACCTCACAGTGGGGTAGGAAGTTTCCTGCAATGCCCTCTGAGAACTATGACAGAAGGAACTTCCAGAAGCAGAGACCTTCTTCTCCTATCCTGACCACACTCTGCTACATGTGAAAACAAGCCCAGTTATGGTTGTACATTTATCCGGCTAGTCAGCACCTTTCCTAGCACACTGTCACACCTGCCCTTGTTATGGGATCACAGGTGAATTCAGACATGTCCATTTGCTTTTTTCAAGACAGTTTGGTCACTGAGAAAGTGGAGGGGTGGGGGATGAGGGTTGTAGCTCTCAGGGCTGACTACTGTTTTCCTCCCTGTGTATAATCTTCCTGGAGCAGAACAAGCCAAAAGAGAGGCCACTGAGAGGGGAAAGGAGCTTTTTGAGCAAAAGTTTAATGAATTGCAGCAAAAGTTGGAGGACCAAGGAAGAGCCTTTGAGGCATTTAGAGTCAAAATGACAGAGGAGATGAGAGAAGAGACTATCTTCTGAGAAAGATGAATGAGAGGATTCAGATGCTGGAGGTAACCTTGTCTGGGTCTGGGCAGTGACTGTGGAACAAAGCCCTGGAACCTCAGGAAGGGGTGAGTGAAAATTAAAGCAGTCATAGAGAGAAGCACCACGGTCTTTTACTGCTTTAGATTTACTGGAAGCCCTGAGATTTTAATGGCTTGTATCCAGGCACTTGAGTTCTCTTCACCATGAGTTTCTGAAGAGTCCGTGAGTATCTTGGTACCTCCAAGCATTTACAGAATATAAATAACTTTCCCAGGGCTTGTGCTGCTGTTTTGAGGTATTCCTGCATGATCTCATGGGGCCAGTATTAAATGGGGTTCCCAGGGTTTTCAAGTGGATTTCTAACCACTTGTATCTAATATCAATAGAAGCAGGAATTGGTTCACTTTACCAAGCTTCCTGCCAATTTTCAGGAATCCTACTACCCCCAAAGACCCTAAGACAGATCCTTGCTGACCTAAAACTGTCAAATATGCAGAGACTTAGAAATATTGGCAACTGACAGCTCCTAATCTGGCTGCAGTTGTCTGCAGGTGAGGATAACCTGCAGAACAGCCTGCAGTAGAGGGGCAGTTCTCTCTTCTTCCACCTGGAACTTAGCTTAGGAGTTCTGGGTATTTTTAATATGTGGGTGAGAATTCGTACCATTCACAGGGAGAGCTCCCACCCAAATAGCATAAATTTGGCTAGAATATCTTATAACAATTGTTCTTATGCCTGGTTAGCACTCTAGGAAAACCCTAGTGATGAGTGAGTATAAGTAAGGTTGTGCTATGCTTCGTCTCACCTTCCAAGCCTAAACCAGGAGATATTCTTGATGAAAATAATATCTTCTCATGATCTATTAAGAAAGAGCTCTTTAAAAGAAATCACAGATGATTTTATAAATTGTTTTTTTTTTTTTTGCGGTACGCGGGCCTCTCACTGCTGTGGCCTCTCCCGTTGCGGAGCACAGGCTCCGGACGCGCAGGCTCAGCGGCCATGGCTCACGGGCCCAGCCGCTCCGCGGCATGTGGGATCTTCCGGGACCGGGGTACGAACCCGCGTCCCCTGCATCGGCAGGTGGACACTCAACCACTGCGCGACCAGGGAAGCCCTATAAATTGTTAATGGAAAACCTTGTTTTTGAAATATTGAAACTTTGAAAAGTTTTCAGTTTACTAACACATCATACATTTTTAGGTCACAGTGAGCAATGATGATGACAAGGATTATGAGCAAAATACTGAAAATGCACTTCATAGACACAGGAAGGCAGTGACAAACTACTTCACGGCCTTTTGTTTTGGTCTCAGATTTGGGAGAAGATAAAACGTGTGGTCACTAATTACCCAGTTTTTTTCTTGTTTAAATTCTGGTAATATTAAAAGTTTTTATAACAGCTTTGTGATCTGGATTATTTTTATTTATGTATGCACTTTTTCTTTTTTCATCAGAATTTTAATATAAAAATAGAAAAATTATCTACTATAGGACATCAATGCCTGGCACACAAAGTATAGAATTAATGTTGCTGGATAGTTAATTTAAATGGAAATGGAAACAACTGAGTAGAAGACAAAGAGAAGGTCAAATTTGTAATATCTTGAAAAAAAGCAACATTCTAATGTTAAACAATGCTTCTGAAAGTCACATATACATAATTATACAAATGAATATGTATACTGATTTCTTGAGAGGAAAGGACTAATTTCTTATGTAAAACAATTATCTTTTACTTCACCTGTAAATTTTATGTGTTTTGAGTTAAAATTTCACAAAGGCTGATTGTAAATTTTAAATGGAGCTGATCAAACAAATTAAAAAGCCATGACAATTCAGAAGGGGTGCAATGAAGTTTATAGAACTGCAATAAATAGAACAATGAATCATTGAGGCAGAAATATGAAAACAAAGAATAAGAACATGCTACATAGTCTAAAAATAGAACCAAAAATATACCTGATCAACTGTATGTGAAGTGTTATTTCAGATCAGTTGGAAAATATAAACTGTATATAAAGTGTTGTCAGCCAACTGGACAGTCATATAGAATAAGAGGTGACTAGATCACTTACAAATCTTGCACAAAGAAAATTCCAGCTTGATTTTAGACTTAAATGTTAAAAAATCTTGATAAAAACAGTAAATGTCAGATAATTGTAAAATAAACTTGGAACATCAAATTTATTTTTTTATTTTTTCTTGCGTTACGTGGGCCTCTCACTGTTGTGGCCTCTCCCGTTGCGGAGCACAGGCTCCCGACG
>NC_041217.1:105565253-105575459 GCF_002837175.3 Physeter macrocephalus
TGTGGGATCTTCCCGGACCGGGGCACGAACCCGTGTCCCCTGCATCGGCAGGCGGACTCTCAACCACTGCGCCACCAGGGAAGCCCCCCAAATTTATTTTTAAGTGACATAAAGCTCAGACACACATTTTATGATTTTGATGTCCTCTTTTACATCTTCGTGTTTATCATTTTGCTGTTCATTGTGGTTATCACTGTTTTCACAGACATTTTTTGATTTTTAGAAAATCTGTGTACTGACTTGTTTAAGGGATTTACTTTCCAATTGTGGTGTTCTTTTTCCTATAGATACTTCTTTTCTATTTAGAGAAAACCTTCCAATTTCTTTTAGGATAGGTTTAGTATTTCTGTACTCTTTTAGTTTTCACTTGTCTGAGAAATTATCTTTCCTTCTGTTCTAAATGATAATCTTACTGGGTAGAGTATCCTAGGTTGCAGGTTTTTCCCCCTCAGGACTTTGAATATATCTTTCAACTCCCTTCTGGCCTGCAAGGTTTCTGTAGAGAAATCAGCTAATAGACTTACTGGAGTTCCCTTGCAATTAACTCTGTTTTTCTCTTGCTGCCTTTAGAATCCTCTCTTTAACTTTTTGCCATTTTAATTATAATATGTCTTTGTGTAGGTCTGTTTGGGTTCATCTTGTTTGGGACCCTCTGTGGTTCCTGTACCTGGATATCTGTTTCCTTCTTTAGGTTTGGGAAGTTTTCAGCTATAATTTCTTCATATACATTTTTGATCCCCTTCTCTCTTCTCCTCTGAGATCGCTATTATGTGTAGATTGGGACCCTTTATATTATTTTATAATTGCTTTCATTTTTCCTCATTTGTCTTTCTGTCTGCTGTTCTGATCTGGGTAATTTCCATTATTCTGTCTTCCAGATCACTTATTCATTCTTCTGCATTATGCAGTTTGCTAATTATTGTCTTTAGCTCAGGTTTTGTCTCTGCAATTGAGTCTTCTAATTTCAGTTGGCTCCTCTTTATAGTTCCTAGCTCCCTTTCACAGTAATCTGCATTTCTATGTAAAGCCTTTCTTCATTCCTTCAGTATTTTCATTACCTCCTTTTTGAACTTGTGATCTGGTAGACTGAATGAGACTCTCCTTCTTCATTTTACTTATATTTCTCTGACTCTATGCGTTTAGGAGAAATGGTTACATACTGTGGTCTTGAAGTGCTGTTTTTATGTGGGAGTGTCCCTGTGTAGTCTGTGTGAGTCTAATATTTTAGGCGTGGGGGCTATTTTTTTGTATGGATGCCTGCCACATCTTTCTTCCATGTGTGCTGGCTATTATCCCCTTGATAGGGGCTGTGATTGTGGTTGTGATGACCAGAGCCTGCACTGGTTGTTGAGCAGGGACTCCTCGTTGCTCTGTGGTTGTCACAGCCCTGTTGGGGGCAGGGTCAGCTCCACAGTTGTTGGAATAGATGCCTCCAGATCCATTTCTGAACTGTGGTGTGAGGTAGGTGGGACTGGAGTGCTCCTGCTGGGAGAGGAGCCACTGAGTATTATACTGCAGGAACTGCCCATTGAGAAATGCGCTGTGTGGTTTTGCCTGTCACCCATTGCTCGGATTCACAAAGCACACTATTTTGGCCACCACACTTGCCTGCACCTCAACTGTGGATATTCAAACAATCAGCCTGGGTGTTCCTCAGGTGCTGTGCTCACAAAGCCACTAGAGCAGATCTGTTGGTGCAGAACTGCTGAGGTCAGACATGGGACTGCTGTAGTCTTGCACCTGGACCTGCTGTGAGTCAGCCCAGGCCCTGGCCCAGCCTCCATGTGCACACATCCTCAGAGCCTTCAGCCAGAACTGCTACAGCCAGGGAAGTACCAGCAACCACTTGGATGTCCCAAAGGCACTTATTTTACAAAACTGCAGGTGGTACACAAATTCATGGATTACACAGCCCCGGGGAGAGTGCTCAGATTTTAGCCCTGCTTCCTAAGTATGGTGAGAATGAGGTAGCTGCTATGGCAGGAAACACCCTCCCTTCAAGCACACATGTTAACAATGGGGTTTCAGTGGTGGACCCAGGCTCCTCACGTTGCCCCCTGGAACACACTCCAGCCCCTTTAGGCTGTCTCCGAAAAGTCAACTGCAGTCCTCTCTTGGGTTTGTCCTCTGAAGCTCAAGTTTCAGCACCCAGCTCCAGCAAGCACCCACGGATGCACATCTGGGCTGGGGAATGCAGTGAGGTGGCATGGACCCTCTGTGCTGGTCTCTATCTATTCTGCCTGCCACAAACTGGCTGCTGCACTCTCTTCTGAGCCTCTGAAACTCCCTTTCTGTCCCAGTTGATCTCCATGCTGGTGAGGAGGCTTCCAAGGGTGAGGGAATCTTTCTTCTTTCACAGCTCCCTCTCAGGGGTACATGTCCTGTCCCCATTCCTTTTTTCCTTTTTGTCCCACCTGGTTACATGGTGATTTTTTTTGCAATTTTGGTTTTATGAGATATTCTGCCAGCATTCAGCAGGTATTCTGTGAGAATTGTTCCACATGTAGGTATATTTATGATGTAAATATTTGTGGGAGGAGGTAAGCTCTTGTCCTTCTGTTCCATTGTCTTGATTCAGCCCTGCATGTATCTGTTTGTTTTTTTAAAAAATTTTATTGGAGTACAGTTGATTTACAATGCTGTGTTAGTTTCAGGTGTACAGCAAAATGATTCAGTTATACATATACATATATTCTTTTTTTTCAGATTCTTTTCTCATATAGGTTATCATAGAATATTGAGTAGAGTTCCCTGTAAAATACAGTAGGTCCTTGTTGATTATTTACCTTAGGTACTGTAGTGTGTGTATGTTAATCACAAGCTCCTGATTTATCCCTCTCCCCCACGTTTCCCCTTTGGTAAATATAAGTTTGTTTTTCGATATCTGTAAGTCTGTTTCTGTTTTGTAACTAAGTTCATTTGTATCATTTTTAAATATTAGATTCCCTGTATGAGTGATATTTGTCTTTCTCTGCCTGATTTACTTCACTTTGTGTGATAATCTCAAGATCCACCCATGTTGCTGCAAATGACATTATTTCGATCTTTGTTATGGCTGAGTAATATTTGATTGTATACACGTATCACATCTTCTTTATCCATTCCTCTGTAGATGGACATTTAGGTTGCTTCCATGTCTTGGTTATTGTAAATAGTGCTGTAATGAATATTGGGGTGCATGTATCTTTTTGAGTTATGGTTTTCTGTGGATATATACCCAGGAGTGGAATTGCTGGATCATGTGGTAGTTCTATTTTTAGTTTGTTAAAGAACCTCCATACTGTTCTCCACAATGGTTGTACAAATTTACATTCCCACCAACAGTGTAGGAGGGTTCCCTTTTCTCCACACCCTTTCCAGCATTTACTGTTTGTTTTCGATGATGGCCATTCTGACTGGTGTGAGGTGATACCTCATTGTAGTTTTGATTTACATTTCTCTAATAATTAGTGATGTTGAGCATCTTTTTCATGTGATTTTTGGCCACTTGTATGTCTTCTTTGGAGAACTGTCTGTTTAGATCTCTTGTCCATTTTTTTTTATTGGGTTGTTTGTTTTTTTGACATAGAGCTGTATGAGCTATTTTGGAAATTAATCTCGGAATATTTTGGAAATTAATTCCTTATGGGTCACTTCATTTGCAAATATTTTCTCCCATTTTATGGGTTGTCTTTTCATTTTGTTTATGGTTTCCTTTGCTGTGTAAAAGCTTTTAAGTTTAATTAGGTCTCATTTGTTTATTTTTGTTTTTATTTTTATTACTCTTGGAGGCGGATCCAAAAAGATATTGCTGTGATTTATGTCAAAGAGTGCCCTGCCTATGTTTTCCTCTAAGAGCTTTATAGTGTCCAGCTTTACATTTAGGTCTTTGATACATTTTGAGTTTATTTTTGTGTATGGTGTTAGAGAATGTTCTAAGTTCATTCATTTACATGTAGCTGTTCAGTTTTCCCAGCACCACTTATTGAAGAGACTGTCTTTTCTCTATTGTATGTTCTGTCCCCTCTTGTCATAGATTAATTAACCATAGGTGTGTGAGTTTATTTCTGGGCCTTCTATCCTGTTCCATTGGTCTATGTTTCTGTTTTTGCACCAGTACCATACTGTTTTGATTACTGTAGCTTCGTAGTATAGTCTGAAGTCAGGGAGCCCAATTCTTCCAGCTCTGTTCTTCTTTCTCAAGATTGCTCTGGCTATTCGGTGTCTTTTGTATCTCCATACAAATCAAAAATTTTTTTGTTCTAGTTCTGTGAAAAATGCAATTGGTAAGTTGATAGGGATTGCACTGAATCTGTAGATTGCCTTGGGAAGTATACTCATTTTGACAATACTGATTCTTCCAATCCAAGGACATGGTATATCTTCCCATCTGTTTATGTCATCTTTAATTTCTTTTATTAGCATCTTATAATTTTCAGAGTACAGGTCTTTTGTCACCTTAGGTAGGTTTATTCCTGGGTATTTTATTCTTTTTGATGCATTGGTAAATGGGATTGTTTCTTTAATTTCTCTTTCTGATTTTTCATTGTTAGTGTACAGGAATGCAAGAGATTTCTGTGTATTAATTTTGTAGCCTGCAACTTTACCAAATTCATTGATGAACTCTAGTAGTCTTCTGGTAGCCTCTTTAGGATTTTCCATGTATAGTATCATGTCATTTGCAAACAGTGACAGTTTTACTTCTTCTTTTCCAGTTTGGATTCCTTTTATTTCTTTTTCTTCTCTGATTGCCATGGCTAGGACTTCCAAAACCACATCCAATAAAAATGGCAAGAGTGGACATCTTTGCCTTGTTTCTGATCTTAGAGGGAACACTTTCAGCTTTTCATCCTTGAGAATATTAGCTATGTGTTTGTCATATATGGTCTTTGTTATGTTGAGGTAAGTTCCCTCTATGCCTGCTTTCTGGAGATATTTTTTATCATAAATTGGTGTTGAATTTTCTCAAAAGTTTTTCTTCATTTATTGAGACGATCATGTAGTTCTTATTCTCCAGTTTGTTAATGTGATGTATCACACTGATTGATTTGTGGATATTGAAGAATACTTGCATCCCTGGGATAAATCCTGCTTGGTGAATGATCATGGTGGATCATGGTGGATGATCCTTTTAATGTATTGTTGGATTCAGTTGCTAATATTTTGTTGAGGATTCGTGCATCTATGTTCATCAGTGATATTGGCTTGTAGTTTTCTTTTTTTGTGATATATTTGGTTTTGGTATCAGAGTGATGGTGACCTCACAGAACAAGTTTGGGAGTGTTTCTTCCTCTGCAATTTTTTGGAAGAATTTCAGAAGAATAGGTGTTAACTCTTTCATAATTTCTCTTTCTGATTTTTCATTGTTAGTGTACAGGAATGCAAGAGATTTCTGTGTATTAATTTTGTAGCCTGCAACTTTACCAAATTCATTGATGAACTCTAGTAGTCTTCTGGTAGCCTCTTTAGGATTTTCCATGTATAGTATCATGTCATTTGCAAACAGTGACAGTTTTACTTCTTCTTTTCCAGTTTGGATTCCTTTTATTTCTTTTTCTTCTCTGATTGCCATGGCTAGGACTTCCAAAACCACATCCAATAAAAATGGCAAGAGTGGACATCTTTGCCTTGTTTCTGATCTTAGAGGGAACACTTTCAGCTTTTCATCCTTGAGAATATTAGCTATGTGTTTGTCATATATGGTCTTTGTTATGTTGAGGTAAGTTCCCTCTATGCCTGCTTTCTGGAGATATTTTTTATCATAAATTGGTGTTGAATTTTCTCAAAAGTTTTTCTTCATTTATTGAGATGATCATGTAGTTCTTATTCTCCAGTTTGTTAATGTGATGTATCACACTGATTGATTTGTGGATATTGAAGAATACTTGCATCCCTGGGATAAATCCTGCTTGGTGAATGATCATGGTGGATCATGGTGGATGATCCTTTTAATGTATTGTTGGATTCAGTTGCTAATATTTTGTTGAGGATTCGTGCATCTATGTTCATCAGTGATATTGGCTTGTAGTTTTCTTTTTTTGTGATATATTTGGTTTTGGTATCAGAGTGATGGTGACCTCACAGAACAAGTTTGGGAGTGTTTCTTCCTCTGCAATTTTTTGGAAGAATTTCAGAAGAATAGGTGTTAACTCTTTCTAAATGTTTGATAGAATTCTTCTGTGAAGCCATCTGGTCCTGGACTTTTGTTTGTTGGAAGTTTTTAAATCACAGCTTCAGTTTCAGTACTTGTGATTGGTCTCTTCATATTTTCTATGTCTTCCACAGGTTCAGTCTTGGAAGGTTGTGTCTTTCTAAGAATTTGTCCATTTCTTATGTGTTGTCCATTTTATTGGCATATAGTTTTGTGCAGTAGTCTCTTATGATCCTTTGTATTTCTTTAGTGTCCATTGTAACTTCTCCTTTCTCATTTCTAATTTTTTTGATTTGAGTACTCTCCTTTTTTTTCTTGATGAGTCTGGCTAAAGGTTTATCAATTTTGTTTATCTTCTCAAAGAACCAGCTGTTTCATTGATCTTTTCTATTGTTTTCTTCATCTCTATTTCATTTATTTCTGCTCTGATCTTTATGATTTCTTTCTACTAACTTTGGGGGTTTTTTTGTTCTTCTTTCTCTAATTGCTTTAGGTTGTTTATTTGGGATATTTTTGTTTCCCGAGGTAAGATTGTACAGTAAGTCCCCTACATATGAACCTTCAAGTTACGAACTTCCAAAGATGTCCAATCACATAAGTTAGTTCATGTGTCTGGTGTACATTGTCACTTGTGTGCATCCTCTACAAGTAGTTGTGCTTTTGTGTACTTTATTGTACAGTCCTGTATAGAGTACAGTAGTACAGTATCTTTATTTCAAGCCCAGGGTGTCCAGAAGCAAGTGTAAAAGCTGTGGTGATGTAGCTGGTACTGCTAAGAAGTGCCAAGCAATAACAATGGAAACAAAAGTGAAAATAATAGAGTGAGTCTAAAAGATGGTAGATATTGTTTGTTCTTATAGCATGAATCATTCAATCATCAGCACAATTCTAAAGAACAAGGACAAGATCACAGAACATGTGAAGTCTGCTGTGCTGATGATGTCAACAATATTGAAGAAATGTGGAAAAGTGTTGGAGGATATAGAGAAACTTCTCAGTGTGTGGATGGAGGATCAGCATCAGTGTAGAGTCCCACTCAGCTTAATGCTGTTTCAAGAGAAAGCTAAAAGCCTTTATGAAGACTTGAAGAAGAAACACAGTGAAGAATGAGAGGGTACAAATTTTAATGCCAGCCACAGCTGGTTTCATTGGTTCAAGGCTAGAGCCAACCTTCACAACTTAAAAGTTAGTGGCGAGGCAGTAAGTGCAGATATGGTAGCTGCCTGGGTATTTCCTGAAACACTTCGAGAAATTATTGATGAAGGTGTGTATTTACCTGAGCAGATTTTTAATGTGGATGAGACAGGACTGCACTGGAAGAAGATGCCAGACCAAAGTTACATCAGTAAGGAGGAAAAGTTGATGCCAGGCTATAAAGCAGCAAAGAATAGGCTAACTCTGTTGTTTGGTGGCTATGCTTCTTCTGGTGATATGAAACTGAAGCCTCTTTTAGTTTATCATTCAGAGAACCCAAGAGCCCTTAAGACCTGCCAAGGGCTCTCTTTCTGTTGTGTGGATGAGTAACCCCAAAGCCTGGGTTACACAGGCCATTTTCCAAGACTGGTTTTTCCACCACTTTATCTTGGAGGTAGAGAAATATTGCTTGGAGAAGGAAGTCCCATTCAATATTCTTTTGCCACTCGGCAATGCTCTGGGCCACCCCCCATCATGGATGACTTTCATCCCAATGTCAAAGTAGTGCATCTGCCACTGAATACCTGTACTACATAGCTCATCCGACGTATGGACTAGGGAGTTATAGCGACTTTCAAGAAATATTTACGTCACATTTTCATCAGGCAGTAAAGGCAAGTGACTAATAGGGACAACATCATGACAATTTTGGAAGGACTATAATGTCTACAAGGCCATAAAAAACACTGACTTTGCTTAGCGTGAGGTTACGGCCATCACCAGGAATGGGGTTTGGAAGACACTTTGCCTGCAGTTTGTTCATGATTTTTGTGGATTTGAAAAGGTGGATGAGGAGTCCAAAGAGGTCTTCTGTAACTTTGTAACCCTCAGAGAGAAGCCAGAGCTGGATCTGCAAGAGGACGACTCATTGAACTCCTTGCTGTGCAACACGAGGAGCTTACTAACGAAGACCTGATGGATCTGGAGGCCCAGAGAAAGGATGAAGAGAGACAAGAGGAAGAAGAAATAACTGAAGAACTGAAGAGATTCACGATGCAGGAAATGGCAAGGGGATTTTCTTTATTTGAGGAGGCACTGTTAATTTTTGAGGAACAGGACCTTAACTAAAACAATACATGAAGGCTGAAGCAGCTGTTCAGAATGCAATCCAGTGATACCATGTCATCTATGATGAGAAAAAAAGAGCTACTACCCAGACATCAATGGATCATTTTTTCAAGAGGGTCTATAGAATTGAATCCAGCAAGGAACTAGAATGTGTGCCATCAATGTCAGGCATGAGTGAAATTGCAGCTTGCCCTCCTTCTCCTATTGCTGATGATCCTTCAGCTCTACCATCCCCCACCTCCTCCCCCTCCTCCAGTCAGTAACTCTTCTTGCCTGTTCACTCGATGCCAGCCCCTGTATGCCAGCTGTTGTACTGTACTACTGTCCTTTTCAAGGTACTGTAAGATTAAAAACGTTTTCTTTATTTTTTGTGTTTGTTTTTTATGTATTATATGTGTGAAAAGTATTATAAACCTATTACAGTACAGTACAGTACTACAGTACAGTACTACTACAGTACAGTATTACTGTACTGTACTACAGTACAATTAGTTTTGTACCTAAGCTGACTTTATTGGACTTATGAACAAATTGGACTTACAAACGTGCTCTTGGAATGGAAATCATTTGTATGTAGGCGACTTACTATATTGTATGACTGTCGATTTCTCCTTTTATGGCTGTTAGCATTTGCCTTATATATTCAGGTGCTCCTATGTTGGGCACATATATATTTACAATTGTTACATCTTCTTCTTGGATTGATCCCTTGATCTTTATGTAGTGTCCTTTTTTGTTTCTTGTAGAAGTCTTTATTTTAAAGTCTGTTTTGTCTGATATGAGTATTGCTACTCCAGCTGTCTTTTGTTTTTCATTTGCATGGAATACCTTTTTCCATCCTCTCACTTTCAGTCTGTATGTGTCTCTAGGTCTGAAGTGGGTCTCTTGTAGACAGCATATATACAGGTCTTGTTTTTGTATCCATTCAGCCAGTCTATGTTTTTGGTTGGAGCATTTAATCTATTTACACTTTAGGTAATTATCAATATGTATGTTCTTATTACCATTTTGTTAATTGTTCTGGATTTATTTTTGAAGGTCTTTTTTCTCCACTTCTTTTGTTCTTTTCTCTTGTGATTCAATGTCTATCCTTGTGTTGAGTTTGGATTGCTTTCTCTTTTTGTGTTCGTACCTATTGTAGATTTTTTGTTTGTGCTTCCCATGAGGTTTTGATATAGCAGTCTATATATGTACAAGATTGCTTTAAGTTGCTGGTCCCTTAATTTCCAATGTATTTCAAGTGTCTTGCATTTGTACTCTCCTCATCTCACGATTGCTGGTTTTGATATCATATTTGGGTGTGGATGATTTCCTACCTTTATTTTTTAAAATTTATTTATTTTAACATCTTTATTGGCGTATAATTGCTTTACAATGTTGTGTTAGTTTCTGCTGTATAAAAAGTGAATCAGCTATATGCATATATCCCCATATCCCTTCCCTCTTGTGTCGCCCTCCCTACCCTCACTATCCCATTCCTCTAGGTGGTCACAAAGCACTGAGCTGATCTCCCTGTGCTATGCAGCTGCTTCCCACTAGCTATCTATTTTATATTTGGTAATGTATATATGTCAGTGCTACTCTCTCACTTCGTCCCAGCTTACTCTTCCCCCTCCATGGGTCCTCAAGTCCCTTCTTTACATCTGTGCCTAGGTTCACCAGAACCATTTTTTTTTCTTAGATTCTATATATATGTGTTAGCATACAGTATTTGTTTGTCTCTTTCTGGCTTACTTCACTCTGTATGACAGACTCTAGGTCCATCCACCTCACTACAAATAGTTCAATTTCGTTTTTTTTATGGCTGAGTAATA
>NC_041217.1:105575892-105588470 GCF_002837175.3 Physeter macrocephalus
CTTTAAGTTCCATTAGGTCCCATTTGTTTATTTTTGTTTTTATTTCCATTTCTCTAGGAGGTGGGTCAAAAAGGATCTTGCTGTGATTTATGTTGTAGAGTGTTCTGCCTATGTTTTCCTCTAAGAGTTTTATAGTGTCTGGCCTTACATTTAGGTCTTTAATCCATTTTAAGTTTATTTTTGTGTATGGTGTTAGGGAGTATTCTAATTTCATTCTTTTACATGTAGCTGTCCAGTTTTCCAAGCACCACTTATCGAAGAGGCTCTCTTTTCTCCACTGTATATTCTTGCCTCCTTTATTAAAGTTAAGGTGACCATATGTGTGTGGTTTATCTCTGGGCTTTCTATCCTGTTCCATTGATCTATATTTCTGTTTTTGTGCCAGTACTATACTGTCTTGATTACTATAACTTTGTAGTATTGTCTGAAGTTAGGGAGCCTGATTCCTCCAGCTTTGTTTTTCTTTCTTATGATTGCTTTAGCTATTCAGGGTCTTTTGTGTTTCTATACAAATTGTGACATTTTTTCTAGTTCTGTGAAAAATGCCATTGGTAGTTTGATAGGGATTGCATTGAATCTGCAGAATTCCTAGGTATTTTATTCTTCTCGTTGCAGTGGTGAATGGGATTGTTTCCTTAATTTCTCTTTCTGATCTTTTGTTGTTAGTGTATAGGAATGCAAGAGATTTTTGTGCATAAATTTTGTATCCTGCAACTTTACCAAATTCATTGATTAGCTCTAGTAGTTTTCTGGTGGCATCTTTAGTATTCTCTATGTGTTGTATCATGTCATTTGCAAACAGTGACAGTTTTACTTCTTTTCTGAATTGGATTCCTTTTATTTCTTTTTCTTCTCTGACTTCTGTGGCTACAACTTCCAAAACTATGTTGAATAATAGTGGTGAGAGTCCTACCTTTACTTTATGTTTGTCTTTACTGGTTAGCTTTCCCATTCATAATTTTCTTGATTCTAGTTGTGGCCTTTTCTTTTCTGCCTAGAGAAGTTCTTTTAGGATTTGTTGTAAAGCTGTTTTGGTGGTGCTGAATTCTCTTACCCTTTGCTTGTGTGTAAAACTTTTGATTTCTTCATCAAATTTGAATGAGAGCCTTGCTGGGTGGCATATTCTTTGTTGTAGGTTTTCCCCTTTCATCACATTAAATATATTGTGCCACTCCCTTCTGGCCTGAAGTTTTTCCCTTGAAGAATCAGCTGACAACCTTATGGGTATTTCTTTGTATATTATATTTTGCTTTTCCCTTGTTGCTATAACTGTTTTGATTACGGTGGCTTTGTAGTAAAATTTTAAATCACGAAGTGTGATCTCTCCAATTTTGTTCTTCTTTTTCAAGATTTTTTTTCTTTGTCTATTTTGGACACTCAAAATCCCTATGAATTTTAGGATGAGTTTTTTTTTTTTCTGCAAAAAATCATTGGGATTTTGATAAGGATTGCAGGGAATCTGTAGATGGTGCTGGGTAGTACTGATATCTTAACAATATTTAAACTTCCAGGTGATGAACTTGGCTGTCTTTTCATTTATTTATGTCTTATTTAATGTCTTTGAGCAATGTTTGTAGTTCTCAGTGAAAAGTTTTTTACCTTCTTGGTTCAATTTATTTTTAAGTAGTTTGTTCTTTTTGATTCTATTTTAAATGAGATTGCTTTCTTAATTTTTTTGAATTTCATGTTAGTGTGTAAAAGTGCAACTAATTTTTGAGTGTTCATTTTGTAATCTCTAACTTTTCTGAATTTGTATATTTTTTCCAATGCTTTTTTGGTAAAATCTTATGGTTTCCTACAGTAAGATTATGTCATCTCTTAATAGATGAATTTTACTTCTGTTTTTTCAATTTTGAATCCCTTTTCTTCTTGTTTTATTGCACTGGCTAGTACTCCCAATACTATGTTAAATAGAGTTTGCAAAATTGGGCATTCTTTTCTTGTTCCTAATCTTAGGGGAAAACGTTTCATTCTTTCACCACTGAGTTTTATGTAGCTGTGGATTCTTCATACATAATTTTTATTTTATTGAGGAAGTTTTCTTCTATTCTTAGGTTGTTTTTTCTTCTAGAAATGTTGATAAATTTTGTCAAAGATTTTTGTGCACCAATTGGATGATCACTTTTTTCTTTATTCTATTAATGTGGTATATTACATTGATTGATTTTTGTCTTTTGAACCAGCAGGATGTAATTGGCATTTATAGAATACCAAGAAACAGTGGAAGACACATTCTTCTCAATGTCACATGCAACATTCACCAAGATAGACCACATTATGGGCTTTAACAAATTTAAAAGAATAGAAATGTTACAATGTATGTCTCAAACCACAGTGGAATTAAACTAGAATCCAATAACAGAAAGATATCTGAAAAGATATCTGTATATTAAACAACACACTTCGACATTATACATAGGTCAAACAAGTATCAAAAGAAAATTTAAAATGTGTTAAATGAAATGAAAATCCAACGTACCAAAATTTGTGAAATGCAGTGAAAGTTGTTGAAGGACACTTGTAAGTTTTTTCTTTTGTTATGATATGTAATCTTATGGAGACCATAAACTAAATTTTGGAAGAGGGACTAAGAAGACACCAAGAAGCTGTCTGGGTGTGTAAATATCCATTCTATTTCAATTAGTCTTTTCAGCCTCTTGTAGTTGCTTTTGGGGTTCCTGCATTTCTCAAGAGCCCCAACTGGAGGAAGGAATCCCAAATCTCAAGTGACAGTAGAGAGTTTAAGGGCTAGAGTGGGAAGGGGAAAGTCTGACAACGGTGGATTGAAGGTTGAAGTATGTAGGAAGGGAAACAATTTGAAGGGGAATATATTAATAGATCTCAGGCCTTGGAATAGCCAGTACCCCTTTCCATTTGGCTTCTTAACAGCCAGAATGGAAGTGTTGCATGGGCTAGAAGTAGGAAAAGGAAGTGCCTTATCTAGCAGTCTGTGAATTATTGGGCAGAGCCCCTCAAGTCCCTCTGATGTTAAATTATGTTGGGGAATCTTAAGGAGGGGCATGTAGAGATCTACCTGTACATGTTATAACACTTTATTATGGGGTTCTGCACCCAATAAATGCCAGATATTAGTGGAATTCCTTGTCTACAAACAGGAGAAATACTTTCCACTAATTTACTTAAGTCCTCAGTAAGATAGGTATTAGGTTGACAGAAAAACTTTGGGAAGTCAGGCAAAGCCATTAGAGGAAACAGTTGTGAGGGAAATGAATAGGGGACTTGTGAAAGAAGTCCTTCAGGGTCATAATAAAGTTTAACACCGCAGTTCATGAAATTATTGGGGTAGTTTGTCTAAGAAGAACATTGTGTTGGGCCTGAAGGGATCCTATAAAGGTAATGAGGGACTGGGAGGCAAATTGTCAGAGCCCACCATTGACAATGTTTGTTGAATTTGAAGAAATGGCTGGGGGGATGAAGGAGTGTTCAGGGTGAAATGTATCACAGCAATATTGATAAGAAATATGGTAGGATGCCCTTAAACTCACAGGGTAATAGTATCTTGTGAATTTATTGTGAATTCAGGGTATGGAATATCTGCTTCCTCAGACCTGAGTTATTATTCCTCCTGTGAAGAGGTTACTTGGGTCTTTTCTTTCTTTCTGAGGAATGGACATTCCCAAACCCGATGGACTTTTTCTTTGTAATACTAGCAAGTATCCTGGTCAATGGAGGCTGGTTTTGGGGGTCCTGTCTTTGTTTAAATTTTCTTATTTATTTATTTATTTATTTATTTTTTAGAAATATAACTCTCACAGTGCTGAGATACTGTCTGTAGTTCATACATCTCAGCATTTTAAACACAGACTTTTTTTGGTAGTGTCATGAAGCTTAAGTCTTAGACCATTTAGAAAACTGTGGCTAGAGCGAAGGCTATATGGTAAGTTCAAGCTTTCACTGCTCTTTCCAAGTAGTGTCTAATTGCTGGTGATAATTTAGCACAGTTTCATCCTTTAGTTGTTTACAATTTTGAATACATGTCCAATCAATTTTAAAAGCATAAAACTTGGAATGGCTTCTAAAAATTATTTTTAATTCCCTTCCTCTCTGACTGGACTCAGCAGTGGTTTGAGGTCCCTTAAGGTCTTCCAAGATCATTGTCCATTTAGCTTTCTTAAACCAGAGAAAGGCATCTCCACAAATATGTGGATAATTTAATATAAGTTAAGGGAGTCTCAGAGAGTAAGCACCCATCACCCCATGAATTGTTCAGTAAATTTCTCTCTTTCCTTTTGGGACTTGGGGAAATCTTTAGTCATGGAATTTGATCAAAGCTCAAAGTTTAAATGTTACTTCTCAGTTTGGTCCTGATTGGGAGTGGCTTGAGCATCATCTACAGAAGGTGAAAATCCAATACATTTATTGTTGAGGTATACTGAAAAGCAGGAGAGCATTTTGAGAAGGGAAGGAAAAGGGAGAGTGGCGAGGGGAGTATGGAGGCACTGGAGGATGGGGTGTAGGGGATTGTGTTTTGGGAAGTCCAAGAAGGGTCTCAGGGTCTGAAGGACTGATCTTGGAAACTTTTTGCTCCAGGCTTTCTCTAAGATAAAAGTAGTCAGCAGGGATTCAAGAAGGGGGGTTTTCAGTCAACTGAGAAGCTCTCATGTCCTAGAACATAGAAGTCTGGGATTGTAATGCACTTTGAAGATCATACACAGACAGTTAAGAATCAAAAATCTGTTCTTACTGTGCTATCATCTGGAGCACTGGATCAGGAGTCAAACTCACTAATGGCTCCGCTATCAATCAGTCAGGAATGAAGACATAGTATTAACAGGTTTATACCTGGAGCACAAGGTGATAGTTTTGGGTGTACAATGATGAATCTGATCTTATATGAGATGCAGCACAAGACTGTAATAGAAGCATTACACCAACACTTGTTAAAATGGTAAGAAAGACTTTATTCAAGATTATTGCAATAGGAGTCAAGGCTGTTGCAACAGAGAAAAAAGATTGAGCTCAGTTCCAAATATAGCAAAGCCAGCTGGGCATATATAGCTGACAAGCAGAGTTAGGGAGTCAGTGGATGGAAAACTACTAAAAGACAAAGGTAGGGAAATTCTTGCTAAACTGGCTTAATAGGATTCTTGTTAGGACAGGCCAAGGACTTAAACATTAAGAAACTTAGTCAGTTTGGGGTGCTATAACAAAAATACTATAGACTGGGTGGCTTAAACAACAGAAATTACTTTCTCACAGTCTGGAGGCTGGGAAGTCCAGGATCAAGGTGCTGACAGATCCTGTGTCTGGTTGGAGCCTAATTCGTAGTTTGTAGATACCTGTTTTCTCATTGTATCCCTACGTGGCAAAAAGTAGAGAGAGATCCCACATTTCATTCTTTTTATTAGGGCATAATTCCATTCATGAAGATTCCACCCTATGATCTAATTACTTCCAAAAAAACCCCACCTACAAATACTATCACGTTGGGAATTTAGGCTTTAACATGTGAATTCTGGAGGGACACAAACATGAAGTCCAGAGCGTTCCATCCCTGACCCCTCCAAATTCATGTCCTTTACACGTGCAAAATATATTCATTCTATCCCAACAGTCTCAAAAGTCTTAACACATTCCAGCATCAACTCTAAAATCTAAAGTCCAAAGGCTTATCAAAGTATCATCTAAATCAGATATGTGTAGGAATTTGAGGTAAAAATCATCCTGAGGCAAAATTCTCTAACTGTGAAACCGTTAAACCAGATAAGTTATATATTTCCCAGATACAATGGTGGGGCATGGACAAATAGCATACAGATACACATTCCATCCCAAAAGGGAAAAATAGGAAAGAAGGAAGGAAGATGACAATGTCCCAAACAAACCTAAATCCTAGCAAGGCAAGCTCCACTAGATCTTAAGGCACAAGAATAATCCTCTTTTTCTCAATGTTCTGCCTTCTATATTTATTGGGGCAGAGTCCTGCCCCGGGACTCACTGGGGCATTAACCCACCTCCACAGTTCTGCTTGGTGAGGGTTGTGTGGTTGAGGCTCTGCCTGGCAGGGGCCAGGTGCCTGTGGCTCTGTGGGTTGGAAGTCATGCTGCTATAAATTTCTCTGCTGGGCATCTCCCCCACCTTTGAAATCAAAATAAAGGCAGCCCTGTACCCCTACCCAACATGTCCATGCACTCTGTGCTTGTGGTAGAAGTGGCAGCCCTGATGATCTCTGAATTGCATTTGGGGTTCTTCTTCCCTTGTCTTAAAGAATAGCACATATTAGCAGAAGAATGGCTCTATGATCCAGTTCTCTTGAGTCTAAGAAGTCCAACAGTCTTTCTTCCTTTCATCCCGTTTTCTCTTTTTCCTGTAGTTCCAGCTGGCAGACTTCCTGTGGGTATTGTCTCATCTCTATCTTTGCCTTTTGTTGAGATGGCTAATTAAATTCATGGTTCACACACACTGATTTCCTTATCAAATGTTCCATCTGCCACCACATCCTTACTATTATCTACTGAACACATTTTCTTATTTTTTATAATATGGTCAGCCTGAGAATTTTCCAAATCTTTGCATTCTGGTTCCTCTTCCTTAACAATTGCATCTTCATTACTTTCTCTCTTCTCACATTTTACTATGAGCAGTTAGAAGGAACCAAGCCTCTCTCTCAAGAATTTTCTTAGAAATCCCCTCAGCTAAATATCCAGTTTCATCTACCTCTACCACATATTAGAAAATGAACAAATTTGGGAGGTTCTTTGTCCCTTTATAAAAAAGATGATCTTTCCTCCAGATTTGAATAGCATGTTCCTCATTTCTGTCTGAGTTCTCACCAGAATCACCTTTCTAGTTCTCTTCATGGCAATATTGGCTTTTTCTTGCATCTACTACAAAACTCTTCCAGCCTCTATCCCTTACCTAGCTCCGAAGCTGCTTCCACATTTGTAGGTATTTGCTAAACTTTAGCACCTCACTTCTTGATACCAAATTCTGTCTTGGGGGAACACAAGCATTCAGTCCACAGCATCAAGAGTGGGTGATGAGGAGTTTGATCAGATATCAAGAGTGGGGAAATCTTGATAAACTAACTTAGCGGGATTCTTATTAAAGTTGGGCTAGGCAAGCCAAGAACAGGGACAAAGATCAAGTCCTAGTTGAGAAGAGAGGAGAACTCAGAGGGAGCATCACTAATGTTTGTTGAAGGAGGGCCTCTTTTTCATTGGGGGAGGGGCTATGTGGGAACTCTGTATTTCTTCTCAACTTTCCTGAAAACCTAAAATAGCTCTAAAAAATAAAATCTATTAATTAAAGACATGGGCAAAAGTCTTGAACAGACACTTCACTAAAGAAGATATATAAATGGCCAATAAGAACAAGATCAAACATTCAACATATTTATTCAAATTAAACCACAATTAGCCAGCACTACATACCCATCAGAATGGCTAAAACTGAGAAGACTACTCAATATTGGTGAGGTTGTGGAGCAACTAGAACTGTCATATATTTTGGTGGGAGCAGATAAACTCTAACGGAAGTTGTAATATTTTACTTTAGGCAAAAGTATAGAGATCCCAAATAGGAAGTCTGAAGTATAAAAGCAAATGAAGATGCAAGACAGCAGTTGATATGTGAAACAATCAATAAATATTGACTACACTAAACATCATACTGTATGCTGGGATTAAAAAATAAAAAGATAGAATTAAGATTAAAACATTCAGAAAGGGTGCAGATACAGATCGAGTATTCTAAAGTCTTTGAATTACTTTGGAGGAGGGTAAAAGTGAATAACTTTGAGTTTGATATTTTAAGTATGAATATTTTCACTTGTAATTAAAGAACAGAGAAAGCTTTTAATTTCCATATCATGAGGTATAAAAATGATTTTAACGCATCTCAGTAATTAAAAAAATAAAACACCAAAAATGTCAGTAAATTTAGAAAATACTTTAGAAACATGATGAACAAACTTGGCCTAATGTATTAATGTAGCACCTGCACCCAACAACTGTAGAATACTCATTCTTTGAAAACACACTTGGAACTTTTCATGAAGTTTACATATACTAAACCACAAAGCAGGATTTGTAAACCTTAGGTCAGATTGCCTAGAAGCAGAGACTGAGAGACGTAGTTTTATGCAAGTGACTTATTGCGGGAGTGCTTTCAGTAGAAGGGGTCTGAGGGAAGCAGAAGAGGGCAAGAAAGTAAGAATCAAAAAGGCTGCAGTCTCAGGTGGTAACTGGCTTCAAGTTGGTCCCATGGGATCTCTGTAACACAAAGAGCACCAGAGTTGATCTCTCCTTGAAGGAAAGGGCTGGACCTCTGCACCCCATGTCAGGCATTGTCTGTGGGCCATCCACTTTGGGCAAAGTAGTTCCTGTTCAGTCAAGGGAAATTTCCTGAGAATAAGGCTAACCAGTTATGAGAACCAAATATGTCTCCAGACATTGCCAAATGTCATCTAGGGGCAAAATCAGCACCTTTTGGAGATACTGAGCTGGAAGAATTAAAAGTATCTTCATGCAAACACATCCCAATCTCATAATAGGTGCTCCAGAGTTTGAATGGTCATAAGGGCTGAATAAAAGAATGGAGGAAGGGGCCACTTAAAAATGTCTACAGAAGATGTCTTCTTTGCCTTAAAATATGTTTAAATTGCCTGACTCTCTGTGTAGAATGTAAAACTAACATGATTCAATCCATTCACTAAACCCATACTTCCTCAGGTCTCTGTTTTTTGTTGCTTTATTAATGGGTAAGGAAGTGTGCCCTATTTTACTAATTTTTTTTCAATATCTTGTCCCTTTTTAAAAAATTAAGAATTATATTAAGTAAATAACTGGGCCTAGAATAAAATCTGAAACTCTCAGTATTAGTAGAAAACAAGTCTAAGTAAAATCCCTAAAGTTCCTTGCTTTGAGAAATACATTTATCTCTTAGAGAAAGTGGTTTCCTTTGAGTCACAGAACCATCAAAGGCAAACCTTATGCAGATAGTGATGGGGACGATGATAATGATGATATGACAAGAGCAACAAATACTTGCAAGACTCACCTTCATCAATTCATGTTTTGCATATTACTGATGGATTTTCCATATTTTTTAACAAGGTTACACTGCAGAGAGCAAAAGTCATACATAGTCCTGACTGACATCGAAGTGGGTACTTTTAAATGTGACTGCATTCAGTCACTCAGTAAATATGTATTGACCACTGACCATGTGCTGGGCACGGTGGGAGGTATTGGGACGGCACTGAGCATTCTGTGGTTAGTATAACAGCCGTGGTCCCTGCTCATGCATTTTTTTAGTTCATAAAGAAGACATTAAAACAAGTTATACAAACAAATATAATATCTGACTTTCTGATAAGCAGTGCAAAGGGTACCATTAGTAAGTATAGAAAGGAGACCCAGTTTAGGTTAGTCAGTCAGCAATCCTTCCCTGATAGAATGAGGGTTCAGATGAATTTTTAGTAAGAGCACAATTAGGAAAGAAATGAGAGAAGTAAATTCTAGACAGAAGGAGAGTTTGTGTACAAAATTCCTGATTGGAGAAGAGTTGGGTGTGTCTGGTATCTGAAGGAAGGTCCATATGCTGAAGCTGAGATAACATGTGAGGAGGAGAGGGGCAGACAGGAGCCGGATGATGTAGAATCTTGCAGCCTCCATATGGAGAATGCATACTTGTAAGACTTTTGTGCAGAAAAGTGCCCTGACTTACTTTGTGTTTTAAAAACCTCACCAAGACTTCTGGGTGAAAATGAATTGGAGACTGCTAAAAATGATACCAGGCTATGCCATCAACCCTACAGATAGACCAATCTGGGGTAATGTAAAATAACAGTCTGTTTGTAAGAGAGTTAGAATGCTAAGTGCCATAGACTTGCTCTTGAAAAGTGATAATGAGAGGTGCTGTAACTCTGAGATATAATGTTCTTCCCCTTGCTCCCTCCAAGTTGCACACGCTTCCAGTCATAGCTTTTTTTCCCCCAGCTTTAGTGAGATATAGTTGACATATAATATTGGGTAAGTTTAAGGTGAACAGGAATTAAGTTTTTAAATGTTCTAGCATAACAAGTTTTCCAGCTAGAAAAATAATATCTTATGTCACTCAAGGCCACTTGAAATGGTATTTCCTATAAACATAATTCAGATTGAAACTGAAAGCAAGGAAGAGCTCCTTTTACAACAAGCTCATTCCTAGGAAATCAGAAGTCCTTCTGTATGAGCAAAACAATAGCCTGATTTTGAAAATCTAAATCCATAGCAGAATTTGAAAAGTGTTCAAGCAATAATTAAATCACTTTCCCAAAATGCTTCTGCAGATTCTCTTTAGATACCACACTCTTCCTCTGAGGTACATTGTCTTTCACTGGCCAGAAAAATTCCAAGGAATGTGCAACTGCTGCTTGGCTGGAAACTTCACTAATTACAGAGTGGTGTAATTCAAAATGTGTAATTCAATTTAAGCTGCATGTCTCTGTCGTCTTGTGGTACATTTTGCCACAGGGTTTCCAAAGCTAAAGTATCTGGGTACTACTTGAACTCTTAGAGTTTTCCACACAGCCTCTTTCTTCTTCTAGCAGAATATGTATTGGGATAACATTATCAAAAGATAAAACAAAAGTTTATTATTTTAACATATGACCCCCAATTCTTGATAGAGGGGGAAATGCGCATGTTTGTAAAAATTCATTGAATGCCTTCTGGAGCAGAGGGGGAGAAAACAAGGATGTAAGTGTCAGTGTTGTTCAAGTTACTGTGCCTGACACACAGTCAGGCCAAACAAACCAAACACTGGAGTTTAGAGCAGAGAAAGTTTATTGCAAGGGCCAAGCAAGGAGAACACGTGGCTCCTGCTCAAAAGGCTTGGACTCTTTGATGCTTTTCCTGGAAGAGTTTTTTTTGTTTGTTTTTGTTTTTTGCGGTATGCGGGCCTCTCACTGTTGTGGCCTCTCCCGTTGCGGAGCACAGGCTCCGGACGTGCAGGCTCAGCGGCCATGGCTCACGGGCCCAGCCACTCGTGTCATGTGGGATCCTCCCGCAGGCACAAAACTGCATCCCCTGCATCGGCAGGTGGATTCTCAACCACTGTGCCACCAGGGTAGCCCCTGGAAGAGTTTTTAAATGTGCAATTTGCAGGGTATGTGACATCCTTCTGATATGTTGGTAGTGAGGTAACAGGGTGATATCTCTGGAATCTCAACCTTCTGGTTTCAACCAGTCTGGGGTCAACAAGCTTGTGGTCAGCACATAGTCACCATCCTCCACCTGGGTGTGGGGGGGTGTCTTAGTTTCTGTAGAAGAACTCAGAGGTATATATCCAACTGTTATCTATACCCCTTCAGGAAAAACTATAACTTATTTATTTTATACACAGTAGTTTGTATTCCTTAACACCTAGCCCTATATTGCTCCTTCCCCCCTTCCCTCTCCCCACTGGTACTCACTAGTTTGTTATCTATATCTGTGAGGCTGCTTCAGTTTTGTTATATTCATCCATTTGTTTTATTTTTTAGATTCCACATATAAATGATAACATAGATTATTTGTCTTTCTCTGAGTTATTTCACTAAGCATAATACCCTTCAGATCCTTCCACATTGTTGCAAATGGCAAAATTTCATTCTTTTCTATGGCTGAGTAGTATTCCATTGTGTGTGTATCTATCTATCTATCTATCTATCTATCTATCTATCTATCTATCTATCATCTATCACATCTTTATCCATTCATCTGTTGATGGATACTTGGGTTGTTCCATATCTTGGCTATTGTAAATAATGCTGCTATGAACACTGGGGTGCATGTATATTTACTAATCCATGTTCATTTTCTTGGATATATACCTAGTAGTGGGATAGCTGGATCTTATGGTAGTTCTATTTTTATTTTCTTGAGAAACTGCCATACTGTTTTCCATAGTGGCTGCACCAATTTACATTTTCACCAAAAGTATACCAGGATTTCCTTTTCTCCACACCTTGGCCAACATTTTTTGTAGACTTTTTAATGATAGCCATTTGACAGGTGTGAGGTGATATCTCATTGTGGTTTTGAGTTGCATTTTTCTGATGATTAGTGGTGTTGAGCAACTTTTCATGTACCTGTTGGCCATCTGTATATCTTCTTTGGAAAAATGTCTATTCAGGCCTTCTTCCCATTTTTCAATCAGGTTGTTTATTTTTTTGATGTTGAGTTATATGAGCTGTTTATATATTTTGGATATTAACTCCTTATGGGTCATATCATTTGTTTATCTTTGCTTTTATTTCCTTTGCTTTTATTTCCATTGCTTTAGGAGACAGATCCAAAAAAAAACTATTGCTATGCTCTATGTAAAAGAGTACCCCCACACATGTCTTCTTCTAGGAGTTTTATAGTTTCCGATCTTACATTTAGGTCTTTATTCCATTTTGAGTTTTTAAAAAAAATATATGTACAGTGTTACAGAATGTTCTAATCTCATTCTTTTATATGGAGCTGTCCAATTTTCCCAGCACCACTATTTTTTTTTTCCCTCTTGCATCTCCCTCCCTCCCACCCTCCATATCCCACCCCTCTAGGTGGTCACAAAGCACCAAGCTGATCTCCCTGTGCTATGCGGCT
>NC_041217.1:105588589-105610005 GCF_002837175.3 Physeter macrocephalus
TATGGCTGAGTAATATTCCATTGTATATATGTGCCACATCTCCTTTATCCATTCATCTGTTGAGGGACACTTAGGTTGCTTCTATGTCCTGGCTATTGTAAATAGAGCTGCAATGAACATTGTGGTACATGACTCTTTTTGAATGATGGTTTTCTCAGGGTATATGCCCAGTAGTGGGATGGCTGGGTCGTATGGTAGTTCTACTTTTACTTTTTAAAGTCACCTCCATACTGTTCTCCATAGTGGCTGTATCAATTTACATTCCCACCAACAGTGCAAGAGGGTTTCCTTTTCTCCACACCCTCTCCAGCATTTATTGGTTCTAGATTTTTTGATGATGGCCATTCTGACTGGTGTGAGAAGATATCTTATTTTAGTTTTGATTTGCATTTCTCTAATGATTAATGATGTTGAGCATTCTTTCATGTGTTTGTTGGCACTCTGTATATCTTCTTTGGAGAAATGTTTATTTAGGTCTTCTACCCATTTTTGGATTGGGTTGTTTGTTTTTTTGATATTGAGCCACATGAGCTGCTTGTAAATTTTGGAGATTAATCCTTTGTCAGTTGCTTCATTCCAGCACCACTATTGAAGAAGTTATCTTTTCTCCATTTTATATTGTAAGAGGGAAGTTTGTAGCTATATGTGCCTTCCGCAAGAAACAAGAAAAATCTCAAATAAACAACCTAACCTACTACCTGGGAGAATTAGAAAAAGAAAAACAAAGCCCAAAGTTAGTAGAAAGAAAGAAAAATAAAGATCAGATTGGAAATAAATAAAATAGAGGTTAAAGAAATAGATAAAATCAATGAAACTTCGATTTGATTTTTTGAAAAGATAAACAAAATTTATAAACCTTTAGCCAGGCTTATCAAGAAAAAAAGAGAGGACCCAAGCAAGTAAAATGAGAAACAAAAAAGGAGAAATAACAACTTATATCACAGAGATACAAACAATCATAAGAGGATACTATGAACAGTTAGATGGCAACAAATTGGACAACCTAGAAGAAGTGCACAAATTTCTAGAGACATACAACCTTCCAAGACTAAGTCAGGAAGAAATAGACAATCTGAGCAGACTGATCACTTATAGTGAAATTGAATTTGTAATGAAAAAAAAAAGTGAAATTGAATTTGTAATGAAAAAAAAAAACTTCCAGCAAAAAAATTCCAGGACCAGATGGCTTCACAGGGGAATTCTACCAAACATATAAAGAAGAGTTAATAACCTAATTCTCAAATTACTCAAAAAAAACTGTAAAAGAAGGAACACTCCAAAACTCATTCTATGAAGCCACTATTACCTTGGTACAAAAACCAGACAAAAACAGTACAAAAAAAAAAAAAAGAGAAAACTACAGGTCAATATCTCTGATGAATATAGATGCAAAAGTCCTCAGCATAATTCACTTCTTTAATAGCTAAAGAAAACCCTGAGAGGGGTTACTGTAAACACCAAAGCTGAGGTTTAAACTTAAGATTGTCTTCAAATGTTATGGTTTTTTGCGCTACTATTTAGCTATATATAGTAAAGCAGAAATAGTGAATGAGCTATCAAATGAAAGAAAAGTGGATGCCTAAATCCCTCTCTGCAATATGCTTTCTAGGCTGACTGTAAGAATGGCTCATGGATCTTTGCCTTGACTGTACTTCTGACCAGCACTGTTGCCCACTACATGAGTACCATCAGCCATCAGCCTCTGAAGCAGCTACAGTATCCTTCCAGGAACGAAACCACTGAGTTTTATTTAGTTAAAGGAAATGATAACTAAGACTGTTTCTCTTTCCTGTGACTCAAAATCAAGATTGGAGATAAGGGGATAGAAAGCCAAAGGGAATGTTCATAAAATTTTTTTCTGGGTGAGACATGGAAACTGTCTTGTAGAGTGCTTCTCTTTCCTTGGATAATATCCTGTCTCTATGGCTGAACTACCAGAGCTAATCAGGGCAAAATCCTTTCCTATACCCTGCAAAGTAGATGATTCCACTGAGTTTTTGAGTTTCTCTCTAGGCTTTGTTTAGACTGTGGGATTTCATAATAAAACTGAAGATAAATGTATACTCCATCACCAAAGATTAACAGCTTGAGGATGTCTTGAAAAAGATTGCAGGTAGGAGAGCATAGCCTGGGTGGTAGAATTTTCAGTAGGATGTGGGATTCAGCATTGATGTCAACTTTCATTTGAGACTGGATGGAGACCCAGGCTAATGATGATTATTGATTGTTGAAAAATGACTAGGAATACTTTTTAATGGGTTATTATTTCCTGAGAAGCTTCAGCGATTAGAGTTTAAGCACAATAAGGAAATTTAACCTCAATATTGGACCATATAATCTTAGACCAATTTGTATCATGAAAAAAGGACAGGTTACCATCAGTGCTATAATTTCCCAAGGCTCACATGCTTGTCTTCCTTAAAAAGTGCTCTGTTAGTTCTATTAACAGAAAAGAAGAAAAGAAGCTAATCAGATTGGAAGTTGCTAAGCAAAAAATCAAAATGAAAGAAAAGGACTTAAAATTAAAAGCATATATAACAGAATATTTTCCTACTGCCTGGGTAGTTACATATTTTGGAGGAATGATATTTATACTTTAAAAAGTCAAGAATAAAACACTGACATACCCTCCAGTCAGATGACCAAACCCTTCATTTTACCTTTCTCATGACATCACCTCTTCCTTCTTACAGCCTGTCCAGTAAATGCCAACTCGGTAGGTTTGGGGCTTCTTCAAATTCCAAAGAAAGGTCTGGCCCTTGACTGGCTCCTCTAAGTCCTTGAGATATCCTGCCTAATAAAAATGTCTTGTGTATATATGTGGAGGTGTTGGGCCATACCAGGTAGTTTATGCTGACAATGTAATGTATGATGGGGGTCTTGTGCTTCATTGCATCAGTTTGACGTCTGAAGGGACTGGAGTCTGAGTAACTAAGATCAGTCTGAGAAAATAAGAGGACTCCATGCCCACTTGACTGCCTCCAATTATAATACTGGATGCCAAGGCTTGGGCCAGCTGCCCTGGTTGGCAATATCCCATACATCTTGTCACACATTGTTTCTGGGAGACTTAGATGTTGCCTGTACAACTCCACTGGGAGAGGACAATTAAAAGTTTGTGCCTGGTCTCTCCTGGAATCCATTCTATGCACCTTTTGCTTTTTCTGGTTTTAACTTATAGACTTTCATTCTAACAAACTAACTTTGAGCATAATATTTTTCTGAGATTTTTGTATGTTTCTACTGAATCATTGAACCAGAGGGTGGTCTTGGAGACTCCTGAGTCCAGTTGGCCCTCAAAATGGGATTTTCTAGAATGACTCTGACTCACTGAAACAAGGCAAAAACATAGTTTGGGGAAAGGAAGAAGGAATGGTAATGAGGATGGCTTACTGCTCCAAATGAATAGGGTCTTAGTCTTCTTGATCCATAATCTTTAAATAGCCATTTAACAGTATTCTTGCTCAGCCATGAGGGACATCTGAAATAGAGCCTTACAATTTGAAAGTATCATATTTGACCTTATACTAAATATGGGATGCTGAAAGATATAAAATTTGCTTCATTTGTTTCTAGGTCTGCCTGTGTCACCCTAACAAGCCCAGAAGAAAATTCTTTCTTTGACCCAATATGGAGCTTGAAAATCAATTTTTCACACAGGGTCAGCAATTCATTATTTTTAAGATATGGGTGGCCATGTTACCTCAATTGGAATTGAGCATTCATTAGCATCAAACCTACATTTCCTCTCAAAGTGCTCATTTGGACCAGAACACATCTCAGGCCTGACCTAACATCAATGTTTCCTCATTCCCAGTGAGATTGTACTGAGGGAATCTTAAAAAGGTCCAAACCATGGATACTCTCAATATCTATGTGCAAAAGTATGAAAATATTGGATGATCTCATCAAAGTGTATCCTAAGGTGGTAGAGATGTAGACATGTATGCTTCACTGCTGAATTTGTTAAATGCAAAATCCCGACTCTTGATAACTGTAATTTTCAAAAATGGACTCTTTCATAAGTTCAGGAAGAACTGCTTAATGAAAGAGTTAAAAAGAAATCTGAGGAGTAAATTAAGAGATAAATCAACTGAAAAAAAGAGATTGAAATAACTAAAAACAATGGAATTTCAGGATTTTCACAGTTTCTTGATGAAGCTGGCAATGGGTTCATTATGGGATTATTGCTGTTGCTATGCTAGTTTGTGTAGGGAAAAAATTCTGAGCCCATAAATGAAATAGATTTTAGAATTCCTGTTAAAGTAATTATAGAATGAAGCTTCTTTTGTTTTAATATTATAATACTGTGGCTCATTTTTGAAGTACACGTGTCATGCTTTTATTCATTTATAAAAATTTAAAAAATAAAAAAGAATTTCCATAGAATATTAGTACCTGTTATACAGAAAACATATTGCATGTTGATTGAAATAATTAATTTAAAGGAAAGGGAAATAAGTTAGAAGATATAATGGAAGAAAGACTAAATTTATAATATTGTCAAAACAAATTGAAAACTTTAGAATAACATTATCAAGAAGTACCTGATATTCATTTGAAGAAATGTTAAAATGTTACTGAAGGAAACAAAAATCTGTAAAAATGGATGGAAATAAAAATATTAATCCTTATAAGTTAATATGATTCAAATAAATATCGCAAAAAGATTTTTTGAAAGAAGAAAAACTTATTTTAAACTAGACATGTAAATTCTAATAGCAAGAATATCCAGTGCAATTCTGAAACAATGATTATATATGAGGAGGATCTCTCTGTAATCATAGGATAAAACATTCCAACAGTTGGCACACTGGTACTGACACCTGAATATTCAAGCAGCGATCATACAAAAAGTTTAGAAATAGACTCAAATTCATACTGAAATTTAGTATTTGATGGAATTTGTGTTTTACATCAATGAAAGAATATAGAATATTCAGTAAATAGTATTTGGATTATAGGTAGCCATATGAAAAAAATATAAAATTGGAGACTCCCTTATACCTTTTACTACAGTAGTTTCCATATGAATCAAGTTGAAAAAGGGAAAAATTGAACAAAGAACTTAGACAAATGGCAAGATGAAAAAATATTTGTAACTTAGACAAGGAGATAATTTCTTTATGTTATAAGGAGCCCTGCATATATCAGTGAGAGAAAGAACAATGGCTTCGCAAAAATAATGAGCAAAAAATAGTAGAAGGAAAAACGGATGTTTACATTTACTGATAACAAGGAGATGTGCAAATCAAAACTATGAGTTACATGTTTCACTTCTCAGATCATCAAGAAATAACACATTTGTCGAGACACTGGGCTGGCAAGGCTTTGGGGAAACAGGAATCTCTTATTTGTTAGTTACAGTGCAAATTGGTACAATTATTTTTTGTTTTTGTTTTTTTGTTTCTGTTTTTGTTTTTTGCGGTACGCGGGCCTCTCTCTGTTGTGGCCTCTCCCGTTGCGGAGCACAGGCTCTGGACGCACAGGCTCAGCAGCCATGGCTCACGGGCCCAGCTGCTCTGCGGCATGTGGGATCTTCCCGGACGGGGGCACGAACCCGTGTCCCCTGCATTGGCAGGCGGACTCTCAACCACTGCGCCACCAGGGAAGCCCCTGGTACAATTATTTATCAAAATTTTAAATGCATAAAAACTTTTGACTCAGCAAGTCTACATTAGGAATCTATCTTATAAATATATTTGCCCTCGTGAAAAATGACTTACATCCTAGCCTATTTGTTGCAGCATTGTTGTGATGGCAAAAGATTAAAACAACTCCAAAGTCCATCAGTCAGGTACTTGTAATGTAAGTCATGGGACATATGTATAAAGTAATACTCTACAGGCACTAAAATAAAGAGGGAAATACTATTTTAACTAATATGAGAAAATCTCCAGGATTAAATATAAAGTGAAAAAAATGAGGCAGAAACTGAGTAATTTAAATCATCAGATGGATAAAGTAATAATTTGTTCCACTCCCAATCTGTTGTCGTCATGAAGCTTTGCCTCCTTATTTGCTCACCAGGATAAAACACCTTTTTTGGTCTATGCAACTACATCAAATGCCCAGGTTCTGTCCAAACCGTGGGGGCCAGGACAATCTTTCAGTCCAAGCAGCCTTTCCTATGACCTCTCTTAGTATAAACAACATAAATATGGCCAGTTGGGCCCTAATGTCTGATAGAGTTTTGGATGTAGTTAGTGCATTTTAAATACTTCAGCAAATAAATCACCAATTGAATTGCAATACCTGCTACACAGAAAATACTCAGAAAATATTACTTGAAATAAATAGTTTTCTTTCTCAAACTGGAAAATATCATCATATATGTGTACTTTTATAATTAAAAATAATTTACATTCATTGAAAATAAATTTGCAAAACATACAAAAATATAAAAATACCCTTCAATCATTGCAATGACCAAGATTGTTGATTTTAGTGTGCTTATTCTTCTAGGATTTTATCCTTGCCTTATTGATTTATGTTTCTTTTAATTAGATCTATACTGTACATACCAGAAAATTAAATGATTTTTATCAACATTTCCAAGTTTATCTGTATGCAATAAATCACTTTGGGTTATCTGGGAAGGGGTTAGATGGGTAGGCAGGAAATTCAGTTCACAAAATTCACATAAACTTTCAGTCATCTCTGAAATGATTTTTGGTTCTCTGTCACAAAGACTTTATTGGTCAGAAGAAAGAGCATCTGATTTCTGAGCACTAGACCGATTCCAAAGTAGCCCTGCTCCACTTACACTTTCATTCTCAGTTATATTAATAGAAAATTGACTAACAAATTTTGTCCTGAAGTTGACTCAGAAATTTCACATCCACAAGAAGGTGAGGAAAAACTTTAGATCTTATCATTTGTAAAATATTAATTAGACAGAAGAAAGTTGGAGAGGGCAAGAGGAGAGATAGGTAAATTGAGTTCTTCCCCAATTTCTTGCAGATGAGCACTGCATGTAGCCACAAATCTATTGACGTACTGGTCATTTTCTCAACTGAGCTCATATACATATATATATATATATATATATATATATATTTTTTTTTTTTTTTTTTTTTTTTTTTTTTTTCGGAGCACAGGCTCCGGACGCGCAGGCTCAGCGGCCATGGCTCACGGCCCTAGCCGCCGCGGCATGTGGGATCTTCCCGGACTGGGGAACGAACCCGTGTCCCCTGCATCGGCAGGCGGACTCTCAGCCACTGCGCCACCAGGGAAGCCCTAAGCTTATATTCTTGATAGCTTGGATAAGAATCTGAATTTTAGATCAAGTTTTAAATTGTACAGATTTTCCACAAAAGGGTCCACATTCTATTTGCCAACTGTGATATAAAAGAAGCAACAGTTTTTCTTTTCTGTTTTTTGTTTTGTTTTAGCTTTGTTTTTGTGGTACAACATTTATAACGAAATGTCCTAAGTGGCCTTTTTATTAGTATAAGAACTTCTGCTGTAATTTTTAAAGATTTAAATGAAAGCATAACATAGAAACAGACAAGTGCTCAGCTCTAAAGTGTACAGTAGGTGAAACACACAAAATTAACCCATTCCTGTGTTGTTACCTAGGCTAACAAAAGGGAGAGTCCCAGAACCCAGAAATTTTCTTATGCCTCTTTCACTTAATAACCCCTCCATTCTGCTCAAAGGTACCCACTCTCCTTACTTTTCTTATCAGAAGCTATGTTTGCCTGTTTGTGAACTTTATGTAAACAGAATCAAACAATATGTATTCTACTGTGTCCAGTTTGTTATCCTCAGCATTATAACTGTGAGGCTAATCCATGTTGTTCGGTTTAACTATACTTTCATTATTTTCATTATTATAAGACATTCCATTGTACAAGTATATCACCGATTATTTAGCTATTTTACTGGGATGGACATTTGCGTTATATTCACTTCAGAGCTTTTATACGTATTGCTGCTATGATTATTCTCTCTCTCTATTTTTTATGCACATGTATCCACATTTCTACTAGATGTGTACTTACGAGTGAAATGGCCAGGTCATAGAGCACTTAAGTTTAACTTAAGAGGATTCCAAACAGTTTTCCTGAGTGTACTTTAAGTCATCTTGAAACAAGCATACAATGGTTCCTAAAAGAAAAATAGCCTTTCAGAAGCATTACTAGTCTGAAACAATTTGTGTATATTTAATGATTCTACCTCTTTATAGTGGCAGGTAACAAATATAGTTTATATTCATTTGGATGTGATGTAGCCATGGCAATTAGAAAAATAATGTGTGGAATGAACCTTATTCTAAATAGAAATCTGATTAAACAGGCTGTGTATAATATCCCAAGAAGCAGGAGGAATTAAATGGATGGAAAAGAGAGAAGAGGAAGAGGACAAGAGAGTAGAAGGAAAAGAGACAGGAAAAAACGGCATCAAGTATGCTGATTCTGTCAAACTTTGGTGAAAGAAATATACTGGATATATAATCTTATCAAAAATTGGCTACAGCTCTCCTCCGTTACAAGGACTTGATGACTTTCTTGAGGTTTGATCATTTCTCCTACACTTTGGGAGGGATATTTCCTGGGTAGCTCTGCCACTGTGACCTAACTCTGGTGGTCAGGTTTGGGGTGGAGCACCTGAAGTTACACAGAAGCAGCCCATCTGACAACCGGAACAGACTACGACCTGGAACCCTGGACCCTTCAGAGAGCACTCGTACTCCTGAAACTAACACAACATTGTTAATCAATTATACTCCATATAAAATTAAAAATTAAAAAAATAGATAACCAACAAGGACCTACTGTATAGCACAAGGAACTCTACTCAATATTCTGTAATAACGTATATGGGAAAAGAATCTGAAAAAGAGTGGATTGTGTATAACTGAATCACTTTGCTGTACACCTGAAACTAACACAACATTATAAATCAACTATATGCTTTTATAAAATTAAAAAAATAACGAGAGAGAAAGAGAGAGGGCAGGCAGGATTCCTTGATTCAGTTGGTGAGGAAGGACTCTTTCTTTGGGCTTGGACCAGTGCCCAACCCTCATCCCCACAACATCAATTGCTGTGTCTCAGTAAGTATAGGGTTACTATCCTTATCCCAATTAAGTTTCAACTCTAGAAACTACCAAGTTTAATTTAAGGCATTTAAAAAATGCTACCTCTGATATTCTAGCACATACTTTTGAGATATTACCGAATTTTAAGCTGTAAATATGATTCTGTTTTATGAGATGAGCTCAGGATAACCCAGGTAAAGACTAGAGTTTTCTAGCTGCTCTTGCATCTACGTGTGGCCATGTGCACATGGAGGATGAGCAGAAGTATATGTCCCTTACTTGTGGGTCTGGGCCAGAGAATTTTGAGCCTGTTCTCCACCAGTCACTCCTGTTCAACTTACTGTCTGGATACCAGATGATGTGGCAGTAGTTAACCTTTGAACTTGCAGATGTGTACAATGTCTTAGTGGGTACTGAACAACAAATGGAAGGAAGCTGAATCTCTGAATGACTCTATGGAACCTAGAGTAGTGGGACCGTATAGTAATATGTCCTCTAAGCTGTAGTACCAACCTCCCATCTCTATCTCCAGTGTTCTCACCTCATTCTCTCTTCCTGCCATTAGAGACAGGAAGCTCAAACATGACTCTGAGCATGCCTAGTAACCTTCAAAGTCTCTATCTGCCTGTGGATTATAGTCCATGAGCCAGGTCTTTCAACTTTATTCTCAGTGAGCCTATTACACTGGCTACATGGACCTGGCTGTTTCCCAGCATCTAGCCCCTACATGTGCATATTTGGTCATTGCCTTCCTTTGCTTTAAAATATGTTTCCTCCAATTACCCTTTCTAAAATCTGAATCACTCTTTAAGATCCAACAGAAATGATACCTCCTCAGTGAGGTTATCTATAACCGTCCAAACATAATTAACTGTTGCTTTTGTAGAAAATAAGCACTTTATTTATGACATCATATTTTACATCCAATCACGTCTTGCTTTATTTTATAATATTTGCCTCCTTCAAGGTATAGGTTGGATGTAGGTGAGAACCTTGCTCTGTTCATCTTTAAATATGCAATAGCGATGGACCTCACAATTGTATTACATGTACCAGTAAGTTGTACCACCAAGTGTTGCAGGAAAAAAATCAAGTATGAAAAAATACCAAGTAAGAGAATTATTAAAAATTGCTCAGAGACTTCCCTGGTGGCACAGTGGTTGAGAATCTGGCTGCCAATGCAGGGGACACGGGTTTGTTCCCTGGTCCGGGAAGATCCCCCATGTGGCGGAGCAACTAAGCCTGTGCACCACAACTACTGAGCCTGCGCTCTAGAGCCCTCAAACCACAACTACTGAGCCTGCGCACTGCAACTACTGAAGCCTGAGTGCCCAGAGACACTTGCACAGTTGCATCCTGTTCTCTGTAACAAGAGAAGCCACCGCAATGAGAAGCACACACATCACAAAGAAGAGTAGCCCCCTCTCGCCTCAACTAGAGAAAGCCCTAGCACAGCAACGAAGACCCAATGCAGCCAAAAATAATAAGTAAATTAATTAATTTAAAAAAATTGTTCATACTAAAATTCAAATATGAGGGGAAGAACCTTAATAGACAATAAAACCAGAAAACTGAGCGAAAATATTTGAAGCATTTGCCAGCTTTAAAAAATTTGTTGATGATTATGATTTCTTTACTCATTTTGAGTAAATATACACTTTTGAATTTGTAACTTTATACTATTTTATTTGAAATAAACACTCAAGACATATAACCTCCAGACGGCCATTCCCATAGATCCACCACAAAAGAAAAAAAAAAAAAAAAAAAAGAAAAGTATGCTACAAAATAATAGTGATTATTTCTGGACTGTAAAATTAGTAGTTTCATAAACAGAGAGAGAGCGAGAGAAACGAAAAGAGAGTCAAAGCACAAAATTGAAACCAAAAATATCTTCCCCGCAGAAGTACCCCTGAGAGACAGGCTGCTGAATCACCTCAGCTCACTGCTACTTTGCTCACATTCACACCTTCTGCTCTGTCCCCACTGTGGTGTCAAGGACACCTAAGCCAGTGGAGGAGGGGCTGGCCTGGATTTCGCCCATACTCTGGGGTCTCCAGCCTCGGTTAAAAAAGATAAAAACCGGGCTTCCCTGGTGGCGCAGGGGTTGGGGACACGGGTTCGTGCCCCGGTCCGGGAACGGACTGTTTTTGTTTTTTGCGGTACGCGGGCCTCTCTCTGTTGTGGCCTCTCCCGTTGCGGAGCACAGGCTCTGGACGCACAGGCTCAGCAGCCATGGCTCACGGGCCCAGCTGCTCTGCGGCATGTGGGATCTTCCCGGACGGGGGCACGAACCCGTGTCCCCTGCATTGGCAGGCGGACTCTCAACCACTGCGCCACCAGGGAAGCCCCTGGTACAATTATTTATCAAAATTTTAAATGCATAAAAACTTTTGACTCAGCAAGTCTACATTAGGAATCTATCTTATAAATATATTTGCCCTCGTGAAAAATGACTTACATCCTAGCCTATTTGTTGCAGCATTGTTGTGATGGCAAAAGATTAAAACAACTCCAAAGTCCATCAGTCAGGTACTTGTAATGTAAGTCATGGGACATATGTATAAAGTAATACTCTACAGGCACTAAAATAAAGAGGGAAATACTATTTTAACTAATATGAGAAAATCTCCAGGATTAAATATAAAGTGAAAAAAATGAGGCAGAAAGTGAGTAATTTAAATCATCAGATAGATAAAGTAATAATTTGTTCCACTCCCAATCTGTTGTCGTCATGAAGCTTTGCCTCCTTATTTGCTCACCAGGATAAAACACCTTTTTTGGTCTATGCAACTACATCAAATGCCCAGGTTCTGTCCAAACCGTGGGGGCCAGGACAATCTTTCAGTCCAAGCAGCATTTCCTATGACCTCTCTTAGTATAAACAACATAAATATGGCCAGTTGGGCCCTAATGTCTGATAGAGTTTTGGATGTAGTTAGTGCATTTTAAATACTTCAGCAAATAAATCACCAATTGAATTGCAATACCTGCTACACAGAAAATACTCAGAAAATATTACTTGAAATAAATAGTTTTCTTTCTCAAACTGGAAAATATCATCATATATGTGTACTTTTATAATTAAAAATAATTTACATTCATTGAAAATAAATTTGCAAAACATACAAAAATATAAAAATACCCTTCAATCATTGCAATGACCAAGATTGTTGATTTTAGTGTGCTTATTCTTCTAGGATTTTATCCTTGCCTTATTGATTTATGTTTCTTTTAATTAGATCTATACTGTACATACCAGAAAATTAAATGATTTTTATCAACATTTCCAAGTTTATCTGTATGCAATAAATCACTTTGGGTTATCTGGGAAGGGGTTAGATGGGTAGGCAGGAAATTCAGTTCACAAAATTCACATAAACTTTCAGTCATCTCTGAAATGATTTTTGGTTCTCTGTCACAAAGACTTTATTGGTCAGAAGAAAGAGCATCTGATTTCTGAGCACTAGACCGATTCCAAAGTAGCCCTGCTCCACTTACACTTTCATTCTCAGTTATATTAATAGAAAATTGACTAACAAATTTTGTCCTGAAGTTGACTCAGAAATTTCACATCCACAAGAAGGTGAGGAAAAACTTTAGATCTTATCATTTGTAAAATATTAATTAGACAGAAGAAAGTTGGAGAGGGCAAGAGGAGAGATAGGTAAATTGAGTTCTTCCCCAATTTCTTGCAGATGAGCACTGCATGTAGCCACAAATCTATTGACGTACTGGTCATTTTCTCAACTGAGCTCATATACATATATATATATATATATATATATATATATATATTTTTTTTTTTTTTTTTTTTTTTTTTTTTTTTCGGAGCACAGGCTCCGGACGCGCAGGCTCAGCGGCCATGGCTCACGGCCCTAGCCGCCGCGGCATGTGGGATCTTCCCGGACTGGGGAACGAACCCGTGTCCCCTGCATTGGCAGGCGGACTCTCAGCCACTGCGCCACCAGGGAAGCCCTAAGCTTATATTCTTGATAGCTTGGATAAGAATCTGAATTTTAGATCAAGTTTTAAATTGTACAGATTTTCCACAAAAGGGTCCACATTCTATTTGCCAACTGTGATATAAAAGAAGCAACAGTTTTTCTTTTCTGTTTTTTGTTTTGTTTTAGCTTTGTTTTTGTGGTACAACATTTATAACGAAATGTCCTAAGTGGCCTTTTTATTAGTATAAGAACTTCTGCTGTAATTTTTAAAGATTTAAATGAAAGCATAACATAGAAACAGACAAGTGCTCAGCTCTAAAGTGTACAGTAGGTGAAACACACAAAATTAACCCATTCCTGTGTTGTTACCTAGGCTAACAAAAGGGAGAGTCCCAGAACCCAGAAATTTTCTTATGCCTCTTTCACTTAATAACCCCTCCATTCTGCTCAAAGGTACCCACTCTCCTTACTTTTCTTATCAGAAGCTATGTTTGCCTGTTTGTGAACTTTATGTAAACAGAATCAAACAATATGTATTCTACTGTGTCCAGTTTGTTATCCTCAGCATTATAACTGTGAGGCTAATCCATGTTGTTCGGTTTAACTATACTTTCATTATTTTCATTATTATAAGACATTCCATTGTACAAGTATATCACCGATTATTTAGCTATTTTACTGGGATGGACATTTGCGTTATATTCACTTCAGAGCTTTTATACGTATTGCTGCTATGATTATTCTCTCTCTCTATTTTTTATGCACATGTATCCACATTTCTACTAGATGTGTACTTACGAGTGAAATGGCCAGGTCATAGAGCACTTAAGTTTAACTTAAGAGGATTCCAAACAGTTTTCCTGAGTGTACTTTAAGTCATCTTGAAACAAGCATACAATGGTTCCTAAAAGAAAAATAGCCTTTCAGAAGCATTACTAGTCTGAAACAATTTGTGTATATTTAATGATTCTACCTCTTTATAGTGGCAGGTAACAAATATAGTTTATATTCATTTGGATGTGATGTAGCCATGGCAATTAGAAAAATAATGTGTGGAATGAACCTTATTCTAAATAGAAATCTGATTAAACAGGCTGTGTATAATATCCCAAGAAGCAGGAGGAATTAAATGGATGGAAAAGAGAGAAGAGGAAGAGGACAAGAGAGTAGAAGGAAAAGAGACAGGAAAAAACGGCATCAAGTATGCTGATTCTGTCAAACTTTGGTGAAAGAAATATACTGGATATATAATCTTATCAAAAATTGGCTACAGCTCTCCTCCGTTACAAGGACTTGATGACTTTCTTGAGGTTTGATCATTTCTCCTACACTTTGGGAGGGATATTTCCTGGGTAGCTCTGCCACTGTGACCTAACTCTGGTGGTCAGGTTTGGGGTGGAGCACCTGAAGTTACACAGAAGCAGCCCATCTGACAACCGGAACAGACTACGACCTGGAACCCTGGACCCTTCAGAGAGCACTCGTACTCCTGAAACTAACACAACATTGTTAATCAATTATACTCCATATAAAATTAAAAATTAAAAAAATAGATAACCAACAAGGACCTACTGTATAGCACAAGGAACTCTACTCAATATTCTGTAATAACGTATATGGGAAAAGAATCTGAAAAAGAGTGGATTGTGTATAACTGAATCACTTTGCTGTACACCTGAAACTAACACAACATTATAAATCAACTATATGCTTTTATAAAATTAAAAAAATAACGAGAGAGAAAGAGAGAGGGCAGGCAGGATTCCTTGATTCAGTTGGTGAGGAAGGACTCTTTCTTTGGGCTTGGACCAGTGCCCAACCCTCATCCCCACAACATCAATTGCTGTGTCTCAGTAAGTATAGGGTTACTATCCTTATCCCAATTAAGTTTCAACTCTAGAAACTACCAAGTTTAATTTAAGGCATTTAAAAAATGCTACCTCTGATATTCTAGCACATACTTTTGAGATATTACCGAATTTTAAGCTGTAAATATGATTCTGTTTTATGAGATGAGCTCAGGATAACCCAGGTAAAGACTAGAGTTTTCTAGCTGCTCTTGCATCTACGTGTGGCCATGTGCACATGGAGGATGAGCAGAAGTATATGTCCCTTACTTGTGGGTCTGGGCCAGAGAATTTTGAGCCTGTTCTCCACCAGTCACTCCTGTTCAACTTACTGTCTGGATACCAGATGATGTGGCAGTAGTTAACCTTTGAACTTGCAGATGTGTACAATGTCTTAGTGGGTACTGAACAACAAATGGAAGGAAGCTGAATCTCTGAATGACTCTATGGAACCTAGAGTAGTGGGACCGTATAGTAATATGTCCTCTAAGCTGTAGTACCAACCTCCCATCTCTATCTCCAGTGTTCTCACTTTATTCTGTCTTCCTGCCATCAGAAAGAGGGAGCTCAAACATGACTCTAAGCATGCCTAGTAACCTTCAAAGTCTCTACCTGCCTGTGGAATATAGTCCATGAGCCAGGTTTTCAAATTTATTCTCAGTGAGCCCTACTACACTGGCTACATGGACCTGGCTGATTCCCACCATCTAGCCCCTACTTCTGTAATTTGCTCATTCCCTTCCTTTGCTTTAAAATATATTTCCTCCAATTACCTTTTTCAAGCCTGAATCACTGTTTAAGTTCCAACAGACAAGATACCTCCTTGGTGAAGCTATCTATAACTGTCCAAGTATAATTAACTGTTGCTTTTAAAATGCTTAGAAAATAAGCATTGTACTTATACCATTAGTGTTTTATTTTGTTTTTTATTTTGCAGTACGCTGGGCTCTCACTGTTGTGGCCTCTCCCGTCGCGGAGCACAGGCTCCGGACGCGCAGGCTGAGCAGCCAAAAACGGCATCAAGTATGCTGATTCTGTCAAACTTTGGTGAAAGAAATATACTGGATATATAATCTTATCAAAAATTGGCTACAGCTCTCCTCCGTTACAAGGACTTGATGACTTTCTTGAGGTTTGATCATTTCTCCTACACTTTGGGAGGGATATTTCCTGGGTAGCTCTGCCACTGTGACCTAACTCTGGTGGTCAGGTTTGGGGTGGAGCACCTGAAGTTACACAGAAGCAGCCCATCTGACAACCGGAACAGACTACGACCTGGAACCCTGGACCCTTCAGAGAGCACTCGTACTCCTGAAACTAACACAACATTGTTAATCAATTATACTCCATATAAAATTAAAAATTAAAAAAATAGATAACCAACAAGGACCTACTGTATAGCACAAGGAACTCTACTCAATATTCTGTAATAACGTATATGGGAAAAGAATCTGAAAAAGAGTGGATTGTGTATAACTGAATCACTTTGCTGTACACCTGAAACTAACACAACATTATAAATCAACTATATGCTTTTATAAAATTAAAAAAATAACGAGAGAGAAAGAGAGAGGGCAGGCAGGATTCCTTGATTCAGTTGGTGAGGAAGGACTCTTTCTTTGGGCTTGGACCAGTGCCCAACCCTCATCCCCACAACATCAATTGCTGTGTCTCAGTAAGTATAGGGTTACTATCCTTATCCCAATTAAGTTTCAACTCTAGAAACTACCAAGTTTAATTTAAGGCATTTAAAAAATGCTACCTCTGATATTCTAGCACATACTTTTGAGATATTACCGAATTTTAAGCTGTAAATATGATTCTGTTTTATGAGATGAGCTCAGGATAACCCAGGTAAAGACTATAGTTTTCTAGCTGCTCTTGCATCTACGTGTGGCCATGTGCACATGGAGGATGAGCAGAAGTATATGTCCCTTACTTGTGGGTCTGGACCAGAGAATTTTGAGTCTGTTCTCCACCAGTCACTCCTGTTCAATTTACTGTCTGGATACCAGATGATATGGCAGTAGTTAACCTTTGAACCTGCAGATGTGTACAATGTCTTAGTGGGTACTGAACAACAAATGGAAGGAAGCTGAATCTCTGAATGACTCTATGGAACCTAGAGTAGTGGGACCGTATAGTAATATGTCCTCTAAGCTGTAGTACCAACCTCCCATCTCTATCTCCAGTGTTCTCACTTTATTCTGTCTTCCTGCCATCAGAAAGAGGGAGCTCAAACATGACTCTAAGCATGCCTAGTAACCTTCAAAGTCTCTACCTGCCTGTGGAATATAGTCCATGAGCCAGGTTTTCAAATTTATTCTCAGTGAGCCCTACTACACTGGCTACATGGACCTGGCTGATTCCCACCATCTAGCCCCTACTTCTGTAATTTGCTCATTCCCTTCCTTTGCTTTAAAATATATTTCCTCCAATTACCTTTTTCAAGCCTGAATCACTGTTTAAGTTCCAACAGACAAGATACCTCCTTGGTGAAGCTATCTATAACTGTCCAAGTATAATTAACTGTTGCTTTTAAAATGCTTAGAAAATAAGCATTGTACTTATACCATTAGTGTTTTATTTTGTTTTTTATTTTGCAGTACGCTGGGCTCTCACTGTTGTGGCCTCTCCCGTCGCGGAGCACAGGCTCCGGACGCGCAGGCTGAGCAGCCATGGCTCACGGGTCTAGCCGCTCCATGGCATGTGGGATCTTCCCGGACTGGGGCATGAACCCGCATCCCCTGCATCGGCAGGTGGACTCTCAACCACTGCGCCAGCAGGGAAGCCCTATACCATTAGTATTAACATCCAATCACTTCTTGCTTTATTTGATATTTGCCTCCTTCAAGGTTAAGATTGGATGTAGGTTAGAAACTTATTCTGTTCATCTTTAAATATGCAATAGGGGTGGGCCTCACACTTGTATTACATGTAGCAGTAAAGTGTACCACCAAGTATTGGAGGAAGAAATAGCAAGTATTACAAAATACCAAGTAAAGAAAATTAATAAAAATTTTTCATACTAAAATTCAAATATGAGGGGATGAAACTTAATAGACAATAAAACCAGAAAACTGAGAGAAATTATGTATAGCATTTGACAACTTTAAAATATTTGTTGAACTGCTGAACAATTATTGAAGGGAAGACAAAGGAACTCACCACAAAAGATACCCCACAACAAAAGACAAAGGAGAAGCCACAATGAGACAGTAGGAGGGGTGCAATCACAATAAAATCAAATCCCATAACTGCTGGGTGGGTGACTCACAAACTGGAGAACACTTATACCACAGAAATCCACCCACTGGAGTGAAGGTTCTGAGCTGCACGTCAGGCTTCCCAACCTGGGGTCTGGCAACGGGAGGAGGAATTCCTAGAGAATCAGACTTTGAAGGCTAGGGGGATTTGACTGCAGTACTTCAGCAGGACTGGGGGGAAAAGAGACTCCACTCTTGGAGGGTACACACAAAGTAGTGTGTGCATTGGGACCCAGGGGAAGGAGCGGTGACCCCATAGGAGACTGAACAAGACCTACCTGTTGGTGTTGGAGGGTCTCCTGCACAGGCGGTGCAGGGGGTGGTGGCTCACCATGAGGACAAGGACACTGGCAGCAGAAGTTCTAGGAAGTACTCCTTGGCATGAGCCCTCCCAGAGTCTGCCATTAGCCCCACCAAAGAGCCGGGTAGGCTCCAGTGTTGGGTCACCTCAGGCCAAACAACCACCAGGGAGGGAACCCAGCCCCACCCATCACCAGACAAGCGGATTAAAGTTTTACTGAGCTCTGCCCACCAGAGCAACACCCAGCTCTAACCACCACCAGTCCCTCCCATCAGGAAACTTGTACAAGCCTCTTAGATAGCATCATCCACCAGATGGCAGATAGCAGAAGCAAGAATAACTATAATCCTGCAGCCTGTGGAACAAAAACCACATTCACAGAAAAATAGACAAGATGAAAAGGCAGAAGGCTATGTACCAGATGAAGGAACAAGATAAAACCCCAGAAAAACAGCTAAAGGAAGTGGAGATAGGCAACCTTCCAGAAAAAGAATTCAGAATAATGATAGTGAAGATGATCCAGGACCTTGGAAAAAGAATGGAGGCAAAGATCGAGAAGATGCAAGAAATGTTTAACAAAGACCTAGAAGAATTAAAGAACAAGCACCTAGAAGAATTAAAGAACAAACAAGAGAAAGACCCAAGAAAATATTTGAAGAGATCATAGTCGAAAACTTCCCTAACATGGGAAAGGAAATAGCCACCCAAATCCAGGAAGCGCAGAGAGTACCAGGCAGAATAAACCCAAGGAGAAACATGCCAAGACACATAGTAATCAAGTTGACAAAAAGTAAAGACAAAGAAAAAATTTTGAAAGCAACAAGGGAAAAATGACAAATAACATACAAGGGAACACCCATAAGGTTAACAGCTCATTTCTCAGGAGAAACTCTACAAGCCAGAAGGGAATGGCACGATATTTAAAGTGATGAAAGGGAAGAACCTACAACCAAGATAACTCTACCCGGCAAGGATTCAGATTCAATGGAGAAATAAAAAGCTTTACAGACAAGCAAAAGCTAAGAGAATTCAGCACCAGCAAACCAGCTCTACAACAAATGCTAAAGGAACTTCTCTAAGTGGGAAACACAAGAGAAGAAAAGGACCTACGAAAACAAAGCCATAACAATTAACAAAATGGTAATAAGAACATACATATCAATAATCACCTTGCATGTAAATGGATTAAATGCTCCAACCACAAGACACAGGCTCGCTGAATGGATACAAAAACAAGACCCATATATATGCTGTCTACAAGAGACTCACTTCAGACCTAGGGACACATACAGACTGAAAGTGAGGGGATAGAAAAAGATATTACATGCAAATGGAAATCAAAAGAAAGTTGGAGTAGCAATACTCATATCAGATAAAATAGACTTTAAAATAAAGACTGTTAAAAGAGACAAGAAAGGACACTACATAATGATTAAGGATTCATTCCAAAAATAAGATAATAACAGTTATAAGTATATATGCACCCAACATAGGAGCATTTCAAACACAAGGCAAATGCTAACAGCTATAAAATAAAAAATCGACAGTAACACAATAATAGTGGGGGACTTTAACACCCCACTTTCACAAATGGACAGATCAGACAGACAGAAAATTAATAAGGAAACGTAAGCTTTAAATGACACAATAGACCAGATAGATTTAATTGATATTTATAGCACACTCCATCCAAAACCAGCAGGTTACACTTTCTTCTCAAGTGCCTACAGAACATTCTCCAGGATAGATCACATCTTGGGTCACAGATCAAGCCTCGGTAAATTTAAGAAAATTGAAATCATATCAAGCATATTTTCTGACCACAACGCTATGAGATTAGAAATAAATTACAGGGGGAAAAATGTAAAAATAACAAGCAGATGGAGGTTAAACAATACATTACTAAATAACCAAGAGATCACTGAAGAAATCAAAGAGGAAATCAAAAAAATACCTAGAGACTAATGACAATGAAAACACGATGATCCAAAACTTATGGAATGCAGCAAAAGCAGTTCTAAGAGGGAAGTTTATAGCAATACAATCCTACCTCAAGAAAGAAGAAAAATCCAAATAAACAATCTAACCTTACACCTAAAGGAACTAGAGAATGAAGAACAAACAAAACCCAAAGTTAGCAGAAGGAAAGAAATCATTAAGATCAGAGGAGAAATAAATGAAATAGAAACAAAGAAAACAATAGCAAAGATCAATAAAACTAAAAGCTGGTTCTTTGAGTAGATAAACAAAATTGATAAACCATTAGCTAGACTCATCAAGAAAAAGAGAGAGAGGACTAAAATCAATAAAATTAGAAATGAAAAAGGAGAAGATACAACAGACACCGCAGAAATACAAAGCATCCTGAGACTACTACAAGCAACTCTATGCTAATAAAATGGACAACCTGGAAGAAATGGACAAATTCTTAGAAAAGTATAACCTCCCAAGACTGAACCAGGAAGAAATAGAAAATATGAACAGACCAATCACAAGTAATGAAATTGAAACTGTGATTAAAAATCTTCCAACAAACAAAAGTCCAGGACCAGAAGGCTTCACAGGTGAATTCTATCAAACATTTAGAGAAGAGCTAACACCCATCCTTCTCAAACTCTTCCAAAATATTGCAGAGGAAGGAAAACTCCCAAACTCATTCTATGAGGCCACCATCACCCTGATACCAAAACCACACAGAGATACTACAAAAAAAGAAAATGACAGACCAATATCACTAAAGAATATAGATGCAAGGGCTTCCCTGGTGGCACAGTGGTTGAGAGTCCGCCTGCTGATGCAGGGGACGTGGGTTCGTGCCCCAGTCTGGGAAGATCCCACATGCCGTGGAGCGGCTGGGCCCATGAGCCATGGCTGCTGATCCTGCGCGTCTGGAGCCTGTGCTCTGCAATGAGAGAGGCTGCAGCAGTGAGAAGCCTGTGTACCGCAAAAAAAAAAAAAAAAGAATATAGATGCAAAAATCCTCAACAAAATACCAGCAAACAGAATCCA
>NC_041217.1:105610145-105616427 GCF_002837175.3 Physeter macrocephalus
ATATTAACAAATTGAAGAATAAAAACCATATGATCATCTCAGTAGATGCAGAAAAAGCTTTTGACAAAATTCAACACCCATTTATGATAAAAAGTCTCCAGAAAGTGGGCATAGAGGGAACCTACCTCAACATAATAAAGGTCATACATGACAAACCCACAGAAAACATCATTCTCAATGGTGTAAAACTGAAAGCATTTCCTTTAAGATCAGGAACAAGACAAGGATGCCCACTCTCACCACTATTATTCAACATAGTTTTGGAAGTCCTAGCCACAGCAATCAGAGAAGAAAAAGAAATAAAAGGAATACAAATCGGAAAAGAAGAAGTAAAACTGTCATTGTTTGCAGATGACATGATACTATACATAGAACATCTTAAAGATGCCACCAGAAAAGTACAAGAGCTAACCAATGAATTTGGTAAAGTTGCAGGATACAAAATTAATGCACAGAAGTCTCTTGCATTCCTATACACTAATGATGAAAACTCTGAAAGAGAAATTAAGGAAACACTCCCATTTACCATTGCAACAAAAAGAATAAAATACCTAGGAACAAACCTATCTAGGGAGACAAAAGACTTGTATGCAGAAAACTATAAGACATTGATGAATGAAATTAAAGATGATACAAACAGATGGAGAGATATACCATGTTCTTGGATTGGAAGAATCAATATTGCGAAAATGACTAAACTACCCAAAGCAATCTATAGATTCAATTCAATCCCTATCAAATTACCAATGGCATTTTTTACAGAACTAGAACAAACAAATCTTAAAATTTGTCTGGAGACACAAAGCACCCCAAATAGCCAAAGCAGTCTTGAGAGAAAAATACAGAGCTGGAGGAATCAGACTCCCTGACTTCAGAAAATACTACAAAGCTACAGTAATCAAGACAATATGGTACTGGCACAGAAAAAGAAATATAGATCAATGGAACAGGATAGAAAGCCCAGAGATAAACCCACACACCTATGGTCAACTAATCTATGACAAAGGAGGCAAGGATATACAATGGAGAAAAGACAGTCTCTTCAATAAGTGGTGCTGGGAAAACAGGACAGCTATATGTAAAAGAATGAAATTAGAACACTCTCTAACACCATACACAAAGATAAACTCAAAATGGATTAGACACCTAAATATAAGACCGGACACTATAAAACTCTTACAGGAAAACATAGGAAGAACACTCTGTGACATAAATCACCACAAGATCTTTTTTGATCCACATCCTAGAGTAATGGAAATAAAAACAAAAATTAACAAATGGGACCTAATGAGACCTAAAAGCTTTTTCAAGCAAAGGCAACTACAAACAAGATGAAAACACAACCCTCAGAATGGGAGAAAATATTTGCAAGCGAATCAAAGGACAAAGGATTAATCTCCACAATTTACAAGCAGCTCAATATTAAAAAAACAAACAAAAATACCCCAAACAAACAAAAAAAAAATAAAAAATTTGGCACAAGACCTAAATAGGCATTTCTCCAAAGAAGACATACAGATGGCCAAGAAGCACATGAAAAGCTGCTCAACATCACTAATTATTAGAGAAATGCAAATCAAAACTACAATGAGATATCACCTCACACCAGTTAGAATGGGCATCATCAGAAAATCTATAAACAACAAATGCTGGAGAGGGTGTGGAGAAAGGGAAACCCTGTTGCACTATTTGTGGTAATGTAACTTGATACAGCCACCATGAAGAACAGTATGGACGTTGCTTAAACAACTAAAAATAGAATTACCATATGACCCAGCAATCCCACTACTGGGCATATACCCAGAGAAAACCATAATTCAAAAAGACACATGCACGTCAATGTTCATTGCAGCACTATTTACAATAGCCAGGTCATGGAAACAACCTAAATGCCCATTGACAGACGAATGGATAAAGAAGATGTGGTACATTTATACAACGGAATATTACTCAGACATAAAACGGAACGATATTGGGTCATTTGTAGAGACGTGGATGGATGTAGAGACTGTCCCAGAGAGTGAAGTAAGTCAGAAAAAGAAAAACAAATATTGTATATTAGCTCACATATGTGGAACCTAGAAAAATGGTACAGATGAACCAGTTCGCAGGGCAGGAATAGAGACACAGATGTAGAGAACAAACATATGGACATCAAGTGGGGAAAGTGGTGGTGGTGGGGTGCTGGTGGTGTGATGAATTGGGAGGTTAGGATTGACATATCTATACACTAATATGTTTAAAATGAATAGCTAATAAGAACCTGCTGTATAAAAAAATAAATAAAATTTTAAAGGTTTAAAAAATTTGTTGATGATTATGATTTCTTTACTCATTTTGAGTAAACATTCTCTTGTGAATTTGTACCTTTCTATTATTTTATTTGAAACAAACACTCAAGACATGTAACCTCCAAACCTCCATAATCCCCCATAGATCCACCACAAAAAAATAAATGGAAGAGTATGTTACAAAATAGTAGTGATTATTTCTGGACATAAAATTAGGAGTTTCATACACACACTTATTTTTTTTTAACATCTTTATCGGAGTATAATTGCTTTACAATGGTGTGTTAGTTTCTGCTTTATAACAAAGTGAATCAGCTATACATATACATATATCCCCATATCTCCTCCCTCTTGCGTCTCCCTTCCACCCTATAAAACTCTTAGAGCTAGGCGGTCACAAAGCACCGAGCTGATCTCCCTGTGCTATGCGGCTGCTTCCCACTAGCTATCTGTTTTACATTTGGTAGTGTATATATGTCCATGCCACTCTCTCACTTTGTCCCAGCTTACCCTTCCCACTACCTGTGTCCTCAAGCCCATTTTCTATGTCTGAGTCTTTATTTTAGAGATTACATCTTATACGGTATATCCATCCATCCATATACAGATAACTTGTATAACACTTGCAATTAAAATGTATTTTACTGTTATGACAAAAGCATCTGAATCTCAATTATTTGGTAAACCTATAACAGTTATTCTTTAAAAGGCCTGTGCACATATATACACACCAAAAACAATTGCAGCTCGTAATTTTGTGGCTGAATTAGCACTGAGGTTAATATGGTGGGAATGTAAATTGATACAGCCACTATGGAGAACAGTATGGAGGTTCCTTAAAAAACTAAAAATAGAACTACCATACGACCCAGCAATCCCACTACTGGGCATATACCCTGAGAAAACCATCATTCAAAAAGAGTCATGTACCAAAATGTTCATTGCAGCTCTATTTACAATAGCCAGGACATGGAAGCACACACTTATTGTTAATGAAAAAGTACTTATGTTATAACAAGAGTACTTTAAAAATAGAGAGAGAGAAACGAAAAGAGATTCAAAGCAAAAAATTAAGACCAAACAAATCCTGATTGCCTCCCCCCAGAAGTACCCCTGAGAGACAGGCTGCTGAATCATCTCAGCTCACTGCTACTTTGCTCACATTCACACCTTCTGCTCTGTCCCCACTGTGGTGTCAAGGACACCTAAGCCAGTGGAGGAGGGGCTGGCCTGGATTTCGCCCATACTCTGGGGTCTCCAGCCTCGGTTAAAAAAGATAAAAACCGGGCTTCCCTGGTGGCGCAGGGGTTGGGGACACGGGTTCGTGCCCCGGTCCGGGAACGGAGCGGCTGGGCCCGTGAGCCATGGCCGCTGAGCCTGCGCGTCTGGAGCCTGTGCTCCGCAACGGGAGAGGCCACAACTGTGAGAGGCCCGCGTACCGCAAAAAAAAAAAGAAAAAAGATACAAACCTGTAACAATTAAACCCAGGAGAAGTGCGTGTCCTTTCAATTTCGTTTCTTATAAACCCCACCCATAACAGGATGGCTAAAATAACTTGCTTGCTTTTCAGCTTCTAAAGAGAAGAGTTGGTTTCCAGAGGAACCAGATGCAAGAGGAACCCCAGGGTAGAGCCAGAGCAGCTGAGAACTTGTCCCCCGGCTGCAGCGCCTGCGCCAAGTAAGCTTGCTTCTAAACTTTACCTTCCAAGCACATTTCCGTTAAATAACCAAAATAAATCCCCCAGACCAGACCCCACACTGCAGGAGGGAAGGCTGCTGGCTGCGGGACCGAGGGTGTGTGTGGCAAGCAGGGTGCTTTGCTTGCGCAGCTCAGCGTCTTTGTTTGGATGCGGGGTGGCCGTGAGTTGTGTCCCTGTGATGCGCTGCTCCTCCTAGAGCATCCTCGCAGGGCTGAAGCAAAGAGGCCTGCTTGGGTGAAGGAGGAGTGCATCATATGTTATCTGCAGAAAGCGAGCTGACGTCCTTTCTAGGACTTAGGGACCAAACCTCTGTTCCCTCGCAGAGGCGCTGTGTGGAGTTGCTCCCTCCTGTCCCCTCCTTCCCTCCTCAGACACATCCTGATTGCGCTTCTCTGGGTATTGGAAAAACATAAATGATGATCCTTGACATACAAATTAAATATTTTAAAAAATTCTTTCTTATATTAACCATATTAATATTACAGAGATTCTACAAAGCTGTATTTATATGAAATAATTCATTCTCACTCTTTCTAATCAACTCAGAAAATAATTATAAGGTCTAAGCCTGTATTTTTATGCTTTGTTGTTTCCAAATTATAGCCCCAACCAAACAAACAAAAAGCACTCATAAATTACTGTTATTTTCAGTTTCAGTTTTTTGCTTTGTTTCTGCAAAGCTGCATTTATATGAAATAATGCATTCTCACTTTTTCCAATCAACTCTTAAAAATGACTGTAAGACCGGGTTCGCGCCCCGGTCTGGGAGGATCCCACGTGCCGCGGAGCGGCTGGGCCCGTGAGCCATGGCCGCTGAGCCTGCGCGTCCGGAGCCTGTGCTCCGCAACGGGAGAGGCCACAGCAGAGGGAGGCCCGCATACCAAAAAAAAAAAAAAAAAAAAAAAAGACTGTAAGGCCTACTTTTATCCTTTGTTGTTTCCAAATATGTGGTCCCTACAAAAACAGAACAAAACAAAAAAAGAAAACCATAAATTAGTATTATTTTCAGTTTCAGTTGTTTGCTCTTTTTCCTTTGTGAGAATGAAAAAATATTGCTCAGTTTCTTTTCAACTTCTATAAAATAACAGCAAAAAAGGGGGAGGAGGACAGAGAGCAAGGATGAGTGGGAAACAACTGAGAGCTTTTTCTGGAACTCACTGATCTGAAGAGCTGTGGAGAAGAATGCTAATTTGTCAACTTTCTTTGGCATGCAAATTAGCCTTGAGCTCAAAACTCCCAATTTCTGATTCAAAATGGTATGTGAGTAATGAAGAGGTCAGGGAGAATGTAGCCTGATAATCTGTACTGCAGGATTCAGATGCTGGCTTTATTTCTGAGAAAGCTTAGCTTTTCCATTTGGACTAGTGGTAGGTACGAGGTGACAGCCTCACACTGTGTCACATAACCAGGACAGCAGCAGGTGTAGTGGAAAGAACCCTGCCTGGAGAGATGAGAGATTAGGGTCTCCTTCTGGCTCTTTGGAGGGGGTAGGGTTGGGAGGCATTTTCTTCATCCATGACCTAAAGTTTCCTCATTGTATATACATTAGGAAATACTCATTGCTTATTCTCAATCAGGGCTCCACATTGGATTAATCTCCTACACATTTTTTTTTTTGAGTGAAGACCATACTTGGCTCAGAGAGCTCTGACTGCCTTTATTTATTCAATGGCTAAAAAAAATGAGATTCAAAAACAAATGGGCTACCTAAGGATGGTAGCCTTATTTCTATCCCCAGTCCCACCCTTAAAATTTGGGACACAAGCATGTTGTCTCCTGGCTGTAAGTCATTGCTCAGGCCCAAGCTTGCCTCTGACACCCCATGGGGCAAATTCTTTATGGGTATATTCTGAAAATTGGGAAGAACCAACTCAGCACTTCCTGGGAAATAAGGAGTTTTCTTCTTCCTTAATGAAGTCCTGTGGTAGACATGTCCAGGAGTTATGCAGAGCCACCTGAGGGGAGAGTTTGGTTCTGAGTCTTTTCACATGAATATTTTTGAGCAGCTACATGAAAGGTGCAGAAGTTGGTCTTCTTATTATTCTTCACTGATTTTAATTGAAATAGACATTTTATTGACTTATACATCCTTTTTTTGAAGTTGATGCACATTTCTATTTTTTTTAAAAATCAATTTCCCAATGATGACTCAATTTCCCTGCACAGAGGGTGATTTTTTTTTAACATCTTTATTGGAGTATAATTGCTTTACAATGGTGTGTTAGTTTCTGCTTTACAACAAAGTGAATCAGTTATACATATACATATGTTCCCATATCTCTTCCCTCTTGC
>NC_041217.1:105616798-105621647 GCF_002837175.3 Physeter macrocephalus
TGATGGTTTTCTCAGGGTATATGCCCAGTAGTGGGATTGCTGGGTCGTATGGTAGTTCTATTTGTAGTTTTTTGAGGAACCTCCATACTGCTCTCCATAGTGGCTGTATCAATTTACATTCCCACCAACAGTGCAAGAGGGTTCCCTTTTCTCCACACCCTCTCCAGCATCTGTTGTTTCTAGATTTTTTGAAGATGGCCATTCTGACCAGTGTGAGATGATATCTCATTGTAGTTTTGATTTGCATTTCTCAGAGGGTGATTCTTAAACAGTGTGGCCAAAACGATTTTGATGACTTCTAAAAAAGGAGAAAAATCCAAAGTTGTTTTCCTTTGGAACCCCAAACTCCTTCAGTCCATTGAATGTTCTCTATATATTACTTTTCATTGATTTGTCATATATCAAACTGGAATTGTCAATTTTAAAACTCAGATTTTGATGAATACTTGGTATCCTCATCACTAATTCTATAGCTGTTCTCAACAACTAAGACCAAGAGACAGAAGAGATGCATGAAATCTGTGTCCTAACATTTCATTTCTTGTGTTCCCAAGGTCATCCTAGTCCCAGGTCTTCCCTCAGCATTGGCTTCACTGATCGGTTTTCTCTTAGCATCTGCTTAAGCCTTAGATCTGGGGAGAGGATGGTTAGATAAGGTGATGACTTTGCTTCTCAATACAATGACGGTCACCCTCCACCACCCACAACTTCCCTGGCTTTGGGTAGAGCCACTGTACTGCATCATAGGATATGGCTGCCCTATGCCAGCAATAACATCCAATCTGAGATCCTCACAGCACTGGGAGCACTTTAGCCATCCTATATATTCATTGCAAAGACGTAACCAAAAATAGATGAATTTTTAATTGTAGGCCTTAGCCTATGCATACTGTGTCAGGACCACTGTAAGAAAGAATGACTAAACTCAGAGACTCTGAAGTGCAGCCTAGATATGAAGATCCTATTTCCAGAGGCACAAGGTGATGATTATCCCTGTTAGTGTTGGATTGATGGTTAGGGACCACCAGAAGGAGCTCTTGTATTTCAGTGTTTCCTTTTGGTTACTAATTTTGTGTTTCTTTTCTCCCAGTTTCCCTGAAATATAATTAAGGAATGGAGTTTCCACCAGGACCAGAATGTAGGCTATTGAGTAGGTGGACCTCAGATGCTATCAAGGCATTGATGGACGACGTTAGAAGGGAAAGGGTCAAGTATTTATGGTTAACAAGGTTTGTTTTAGTGAAAACCTTATTTTCTCAGTCTGTGGCTTGGACAGCAGGCATGTCTCTGGTCCTAAGGTTCCCTGTACTGTGCACATGAAGGTGGTCAGGGAAAAAGTCAGTATTAAGAGCTTGGAATAACTCAGATCTTCTCAGGGCCCTTCTATACACATTTTCTTCATGGCAGAAGCACCAGTGAAATAAATAAAGATCTAATTAAAGGTAAATACATGGCCAAGTATAAAAGCTAGTATTACTATAACAACATTTTGCAACTATACTTTTTGTTTTCAATTATATTTAAGAGATCAATTCATTAAAAACTTAGCCTAAAAGCTAGTATTATTTTATTGTAGTCTTTTTTCAAATTAATTTTTATTGCATTATAGGTGCTTTACAATGTTCTGTTTGTATCTGCTGTACAGCAATGTGAATCAGCCATATGTATACATATATCCCCTCTTTTTTGGATTTCCTTCCCATTTAGGTCACCACAGAGCACTAAGTAGAGTTTCCTGTGCTATACAGTAGGTACTCATTAGTTATCTATTTTATCCATAGCAGTGTATATATGTCAATCCCAGTCTCCCAAATCATCCTCCCATCCCCCTTTCCCACGTGGTATCCATATGATTTTTCTCTATGTCTGTGTTTCTATTTCAACTTTGCAAATAGGATCATCTATACCATTTTTCTAGATTCCACATATATATGTTAATATATGATACTTGTTTTTCTCTTTCTTTGCTACTCCTATAATATTTCATTTATATGTTTTTCTCTTTCTGACTTACTTCACTCTCTATGACAGTCTCTAGTTCCATCCACGTCTCTGCAAATGACACAATTTTGTTCCTTTTTAAGGCTGAGTAATATTCCATTGTATATATATATATATATATATATATATATATATATATATATATATATATATATATATATATATATATATACTACATATATATTTTTTAACATCTTTATTGGAGTATAATTGCTTTACAATGGTGTGTTAGTTTCTGCTGTATAACAAAGTGAATCAGCTATACATATACATAAATCCCCATATCTCCTGCCTCTTGCGTCTTCCTCCCAACCTCCCTATCCCACCCCTCTAGGTGGACACAAAGCACTGAGCTCATCTCCCTGTGCTATGTGGCTGCTTCCCACTAGCTATCTATTTTACATTTGGTAGTGAATATATGTTCATGCCACTCTCTCACTTCATTCCAGCTTACCCTTCCCCCTCCCCATGTCCTCAAGTCCATTCTCTACGTCTGCATCTTTATTCCTGTCCTGCCCCTAGGTTCGTGAGAACCATTATTTTTTTTCAGATGCCATATATATGTGTTAGCATACGGTATTTGTTTTTCTTTCTGACTTACTTCACTCTGTATGACAGTCTCTATTTCCATCCACCTCACTACAAATAACTCAATTTCATTTCTTTTTATGGCTGAGTAATATTCCACTGTATATATGTGCCACATTTTCTTTATCCATTCATTTGTCAGTGGACACTTAGGTTGCTTCCATGTCCTGGCTATCATAAATAGAGCTGCAAAGAACATTGTGGTACATGACGCTTTTTGAATGATGGTTTTCTCAGGGTATATGCCTAGTAGTGGGATTGCTGAGTCGTATGGTACTTCTATTTTTAGCTTTTTAAGGAACTGCCATATTATTCTCCATAGTGGCTGTATCAATTTACATTCCCAACAACAGTGCAAGAGTGTTCCCTTTTCTCCACACCCTCTCCAGCATTTGTTGTTTGTAGATTTTCTAATGATGCCCATTCTAACTGGTGTGAGGTGATACACGCATGGAGGCTAAACAATATGCTACTAAATAACTAAGAGATCACTGAAGAACTCAAAAGAGATTACTGAAGAAATCAAAGAGGAAATAAAAAAATACCTAGAAGCAAATGACAATGAAAACACGACAGCCCAAAACATATGGAATGCAGCAAAAACAGTTCTAAGAGGGAAGTTTATAGCAATACAATCTTACCACAAGAAACAAGAAAAATCTCAAATAAACAAACTGACCTTACACCTAAAGCAATTAGAGAAAGAAGAACAAACAACACCCAAAGTTAACAGAAGGAAACAAATCATGTATATCAGATCAGAAATAAAGGAAAAAGAAATGAAGGAAACGATAGCAAACATCAATAAAACTGAAAGCTGGCTCTTTGAGAAGATACACCAAATTGATAAACCATTATCCAGATTCATCAAGAAAAACAGAGAGAAGACTCAACTCAACAGAAATAGAAATGAAAAAGGAACAGTAACAACTGACACTGCAGAAATACAAAGGATCATGAGAGATTACTACAAGCAACTATATGCCAATTAAATTGAGAATCTGGAAGAAATGGACAAATTCTTAGAAAAGCACAACCTTCCAAGACTGAACCAGGAAGAAATAGAAAATAAAAACAGACAAATAACAAGCACTGAAATTGAAACTGTGATTAAAAATCTTCCAACAAACAAAAGCCCAGGACCAGCTGGATTCACAGGCAATTTCTATCAAACATTTAGAGAAGAGCTAACACATATCCTTCTCAAACTCTTCCAAAACATTGCGGAGGGAGGAATACTCCCAAACTCATTCTAGGAGGCCACCATCACCCTGATACCAAAACCAGACAAAGATACTACAAAAAAAAAAAGAAAATTACAGACCAATATCACTGATGAATATAGATGCAAAAATCCTCAACAAAATACTAGCAAACAGAATCCAGCAGCACATTAAAAGGATCATACACCATGATCAAGTGAAGTTTATCCCAGGAATGCAAGGATTCTTCAATATACACAAATCAATCAACGTGATACACCGTATTAACAAACTGAAGGATAAAAACCATAGGATCATCTCAGTAGATGCAGAAAAAGCTTTCGACAATATTCAACACCTTTTTATGATAAAAACTCTTCAGAAAGTAGGCATAGAGGGAACTTACCTCAACATAACAAAGGCCATATATGACAAACCCACAGCCAACATCATTCTCAATGGTGAAAAATGGAAAACATTTCCACTAAGATCAGGAACAAAACAAATTGGAAAAGAAGAAGTAAAACTGTCACTGTTTGCAGATGACATGATACTATATATAGAGAATCCTAAAGATGCTACCAGAAAACTACTAGAGCTAATCAATGAATTTGGTAAAGTAGCAGGATACAAAATTAATGCACAGAAATCTCTTGCATTCCTATACACTAATGATGAAAAACTTGAAAGAGAAATTAAGGAAACACTTCCATTTACCATTTCAACACAAAGAATAAAATACCTAGGAATAAACCTACCTAAGGAGACAAAAGACCTGTATGCAGAAAACTATAAGACACTGATGAAAGAAATTAAAGATGATACAAACAGATGGAGAGTTTCACAGAGAAAAAAACAAAAAATGTCACAATTTGTATGGAAACACAAAAGACCCTGAATAGCCAAAGCAATCTTGAGAAAGAAAAATGGAACTGGAGCAAGCAGGCTCCCTGACTTCAGACTATACTACAAAACTACAGTAATCAAGACTGTATGGTACTGGAGCAAAAATAGAAATATAGATCAATGGAATAGGATAGAAAGCCCAGAGGTAAACT
>NC_041217.1:105622802-105628046 GCF_002837175.3 Physeter macrocephalus
GGGAGGGAGGGAGACACAAGAGGGAAGAGATATGGGAACATATGTATATGTATAACTGATTCACTTTGTTGTAAAGCAGAAACTAACACACCATTGTAAAGCAATTATACTCCAATAAAGATGTTTTAAAAAAAGTTTATTACAAAATACTGAATATAGTTTCCTGTGCTATACAATAGGATCTTGTTGTTTATTTCATATACAGTTATTTATATCTGCTAATCCCGAACTCCTAATTTATCCTGCCTTCCTGCTTTCTCCTTTGATAACCATAAGTTTGTTTTCTATGTCTGTGAGTCTGTTTCTGTTTTGTGAATAAGTTAATTGTATCATTTTTTAGGTTCCACATATAAGCAGTATCACAAGATATTTGTCTTTTTCTGACTTTCTTCACTTAGTATGACAATCTCTAGGTCCATCTGTGTTGCTGCAAATGGCATTATTTCATTCTTTTTTATGACTGAGTAGTATTCCATGGAATATATATATACCACATCTTCTTTATGCATTCATCTGTGGATGGACATTTAGGTTGCTTCCATGTAAGATGAATTTTTACTAGGAGAAAATTGAGTCAGGAAAGGAAGGAGGTAATGGAGTTCCAAGTAGAAGGAGTCTTTGTTCAAAACTCTTCACTGAGGAACAGCTTGGTGTGTTTGGTCCTGAATGAAGGCCCATGTGTTAGAGATAGCTTGGGTTTAGAGAGGGGGTAGGCAGGAGCCAGGTTATGTCGATTCTTACAAGTCACAGAGGAGACTGGATGTTATACTCACTGCAACTGGAAGCTTTTAACTTTTTAAAACTTTTGGGCATAAAAACAACAGGATTCATAGTGGGTTTGTTTTTTTTTTTTAAATCACTGCCTACTGAGTGGAGAATGAATTGAAAACAATCAAAAATAATGATTATAAGTCATGACATCAGCCCTGTCAGTTGTTCCCCCTGCAGCCTCCTGTTTTGACCAGCCTGTCTGTAGAAAGATTTAAAAGATCTAAATGCCACACAGTTGCTCCTGAAAAGCAACAATAAAAAGGGAAGCGCTGGAACTCCCTCCTTAGCCCCAGAAAGTTACAGGCGTTTCCAGATATTATGTTGTTAAGTGACTTACTGTAAATGTTTTCCAGCCAGGAAAACAATCCCTTAGGTCAATTCAAGGTTACTCAAAACAGCATGTTCTGGGATAGAATTCAGATGGAAACTGAAAGCAATAAACAGTTACTTGTATAACAGGCTTAATTCTAGGAAATCAGCTGCTCTTCTGTTCTAGCAAAACAAGAACATGACTCTTAAAATATTTAAACTTGTACCAGACTGCATAAAAATTGTTCAAAGGACAATGAAGCCACTGTTCCTGAGGATGCCTTTGAAGATGGTTACTAGATACCTCCTTTTTCCACTGTGACCCCCTGTGTTTCACTGGCTAGAAAAATTTCACATGCAGCTGCTGCTTGTTTGGAAACATCACCAAAGGCTCAGAGCCCACAAAATGTATGATTCATTTTAAACCACATGCCTCTGAACTCCTGTAGGACATTTTTTCACATGGTTTCCAGAGCACGGGTGTCTGTGCACAATTTACAATGCCCCACATGTTTAATTCAGCCTCCTACTCTCTAGCAGTGGAAGAGCTACTGGGATAACATATTATAAAAAGGTAAAGCATATGTTTAGTATCCGAACAGTTCACACCAAAATTCTTGCTGGAAGGGGAAATGTGCATGTTTGTAAAAATTTATTGACATGCCTGTTGGAGCAGAGGTAGCAAATACAAGGATGTAAGTCCCAGTAGAAACCTGTTTGTTCCAAAAAGCAAGGTAGTGAGTAGAGGAAAGCAGACAGAGTAAGGAAGAGAGAATGGAGTCATCAAGGTAGAAAGAGAATGAGTTTTGGTGGAGCAGAAGGCTTGTATACCCATCAAAGCTGTGATGAGAAAAGAAGTCTTAGGCAAACAGATGCCCCCTACAGTACACCTTCAATGGAATCTACTACACTAAATGCATGATTTTTATATAGCCTGCATTTGAGAGTAGGGTTTATAAGAGCTGCTGTTTCCAACTCTACCTCAGATAAATTCCAATCCAAAAATTGAGTGTTCATCTTCACTGTGACTGAAAATTCATGCTACAATAGATCAGACAATGACTCAGTATGGTCTCAGCCAGCCCTGGAGAGCCACCTAAATGTGATATCATAGGAATAAAATGGAGTCATTCTTTGATCTGATTTTCCCTTTAGGGGATGTATTAGTTAGGGTCTCTAGAGAAGCAGACCCAATAGGAGATGGATCTATCTATCTATCTATCTATCTATCTATCTATCTATCTATCCATCTATCTATCTACCTACCTACCTATCTAGAGGTAAGGGTATGTGTGTGTGTGTGTGTGTGTGTGTGTGTGTGTGTATAGACAGATAGATATAAAAATAAAAAGATAATATGTCTATCTATCTATGTATCTATCTGTACACACACACACACACACACACACACACACATTAAGGATTTGGCTCTTGTAATTAACTGAGAAGTCCCATGATCTGCCATCTGCATGCTGGAGACCCAGGAAAGCTGGTCGTGTAATTCAGTTTGAGTCCCAAGGCCTGAGAACCAGGGAAGCCATTAGTGTAAATTCCATTCCAAGGGCAGGAGAATATGAAATGTTCTAGCTCAACAGTGAAGCAGCAGGGGAAAAAAAGGAATGAACTCCTCCTTCCAATACTTTTTCTATTCCTGTCCTCAGTGGATTGGATTTTGCCCACCATGTTAGAGAGGACAATCTGCTGAGTCCACTGATTCAAATGCTAATCACATCTGGAAACACCCTCTTAGACACACTCAGAAATAATGTTTAATCTGGGCAGTCCAAAGCCAGTCAAGTTGAAACATAAAATTAACCATCACAAGTTCACCTTTTGTCAATTTGGCACCCATACACAGCTCCTTAAATCATAGTTATTCTCCAAATAAAGACAATAACGAGGTCATAGTTCCATATAACATGATACAGCTATACTGCACACATTCAAAAGTGCACTAATCCCTTCCCCAGAAAAGGAGGTAAAATCCTTGAGTAATGTTTACTATTCTCCTTGATATCCCATAACTTAAATACTGTGATGTAAAGTTAATAGTGCTTAAAACTATTATGTAAAATCAATAAGTCGTATGTTACTTGAAAGACTAAGAGAGGAAAGAAAACAAAAATTTGTATATATACACATACATGCAAACATATTATAGCAAAATAAGGAGGAAATACTCATGACAATTACAGTCTGTGTTTCTGTAACTAGTCACGTGGTATTTATAACTACCTTTTTCTACTACCCACTTCATATTCTCTTTGCCTTTAACAAGCATCTCAGCTGGTTATGGTTCTTTACATGATATGGGTGACCCAAACCTTCATTTCTGAAGGGTCTGGACCATTAGTAGTCCTGCCTGGATTGGGTTGTTTTAGTGTTCTGTTGACCTTAATCATTATGAAACGGAGCAGGGCCTATGGTCCTTCCCGCTCCCCATATCCTCTGCCTGCTTTTTGTCTGTAGGAAAACTTTATCCAAAGAATAAGTTTAATCAGAGAAGTGAGAAAATATAGAAGCAAAGAAAAACAGTCAAACAAGACCAAATAATATTAGTTTAGACATTAAACAAAGACAAGGACCTTTAGTTCCCTCTTCAAGGGCTATAGATAATATTCTGAGCCATATCGTGTGAGCTGTCTTCTAGGTACTGAGACCCCCACCAGGTGAAAGAAGTTAACTACATAATGACCGGACTGTAGCCATGGCATAAGCTGCCACAATTCTGAGAACTGGCCTCAGGGAAATGGGAACAAACCGACCCTGGAACTGAAGATTCACTGTACTTAAAACAATCGAGATGATGCTGAGACCATTGCACAACCAATTTCAAGATGACTGTCAGAGTTGACTGTGCTACTTCTGCATGTAGCCCCGTCCTTCTGCCTATACATCCCTGAAACTTGCCTTTAAAAGCTCTTTCCCACTGACTGTCAGGGGGGGAGTTGGCCTTTGTACACGAGTCCACCTCTCCCCTGTTGCTGGCCTCCAAAATAAAGCAAACTGTTGGCCTTTGGACACGAGTCCACCTCTCTCCTGTTGCTGGCCTCCAAAATAAAGCAAACTGTCCTTTCCACCAATCTTGCCTCTTTATTGGCTTTCAAGTGGAGAGCAGCCAGATCCCACTTTCGCTAACAATTATGCATGGTAATATTAAGAGATGCCCTAAGCATCCTCTATATTCCAGACATACTCTTCCCCACCTCCATTGTGGAGTAGTAGTCCAATTTCCCCTTGGTAATCAGGGTCAATCATTCCAGCCAACACTGTCACTCCCTTCTTTGCCTGTTGATTCAGAGGCACAAGGACAACAAAGTGGCCAGATGGCAGTCTTAACTTCTAGTTCATTGGAATCTTTATTGTGTCTCCTGGTAGAAGCATTCCTACCTCTGGAATTAAGACCTCTAAATTAGCAGAGCATAGAGTTGTGAAAAGAGGAGGCAAAACTTTTCCTAGGGGGTCCCTAGTGGTAATAGTGAGTGGTGCCACTCCCATTTCTATCCCTTGATTCCTGGATGCAAGAATCTTGATTGTCAAAGAATCAGCAACATATATTGGACACTGATTCAGAGCATATACAGTATTTTGAAGAAACCTGCCCCAGCCTTGCAAGGTTTGTGGACACCTAGCTGGCACTGTAATTGAGTTTTAAAAAGGTTATTTCACAGTTCTATCAAGCCAGCTGCTTCAAGATGGTGGGGAACAGTAAGATCATTTAATTCAATGAGCATGGGCCTATCGTCACAGTTCATTTGCTGTGAAGGGAGTTCCTTGATCACAAGCAATGTTGTGTGGAATGCCAGGGTGGTGGATAAGGCATGCTGTAAGTCCACGGATAGTAATCTTGACAGAAGCATTACATGCAGAGAGGGCACCATCATGGGCCATGTCAGTGGTTGGCATTGATCTCTGCTACTGGCTAGACACTCAGCAGTGGTGGTAGCCAGAGCAGCCTTGGTGAGCAGGTCCATGTTGCCGAGCCCATGTATGACCTCCATCCCTGCCACCTTTCCTCTTTTTTTTTTTTTTGTGGTATGCGGGCCTCCCTCCGTTGTGGCCTCTCCTGTTGCGGAGCACAGGCTCCGGACGCGCAGGCTCAGCGGCCATGGCTCATGGGCCCAGCCGCTCCGCGGCATGTGGGATCCTCCCGGACCGGGGCGC
>NC_041217.1:105628108-105641207 GCF_002837175.3 Physeter macrocephalus
GGGGCGCAAACCCGGTTCCCCTGCATCGGCAGGCGGACGCGCAACCGCTGCGCCACCAGGGAAGCCCCACCTTTCCTCTTGATTACCAAAATCCTTTTCTGCTGAGGGTCACACTTAGGTGAGAATTCACATAGGATGCAAATATCTTCATGATTTTTACCCATTCAGAGAGAACAGTAGACATACCTTTTCTCCAAATTCTTTCCCACCAATTTTCCAATCATGTTCCTTTTAAGTCCCTGATCATCCAGCCAAACCATTGTCCATTAGGCCATGAATCAGTATATAATCTATGTCTGATCATTTCTCCTTTTAAGCCAGGTGAACATCCAGGAGATGCACTGCTCAATACCAGCTGGCATTAAAAAAAATCAATTCCAGGTGGACTGTAGATCAAAATATGAAAGAAAAAATAAACTTTTTTGAAAATAACAAAGACATTATTTTTACATCCTCTGGGTTGAGAAACAGGACGCAGAACATTAAACAGAAATAAAGAATTGATGAGTTTAGATCTATACACACAGACGCACACACACACAGCTCAAATTCAGAATATATAAAGCAATCTTTATATCAAGAAATAAAAAAGACAACCTACTAGAAAAATAAGCAAGAGTTTTGAATAGGTGTGACAAAAAGGGTATCCAAATAAGTGATAGATATGAAAAGATCCTTAATCTCTCTGATTATCAAAGAATAGCAAATTAAACCTGCATTTACTACACTCACCACACCCTCACCAAGATGATTACATTCTAAAAGTCTGACATATCTAACCGGTGGTTAGTATGTGGAACATTGGAAATTCTTATACATTGATGGTGAGAGTATAAACTGAGACAACCGCATTGAAAACTATTCATTAATATATGAAGTAATATGTTTTTACTGAACTCAACAACCTGAATGACTATAAAAACATAATGTTAAGCAAAAGAAGTGAAATAGAAAAACAAAACATCCTGTATAACTTAATTCAGATTAAGATGAAAGACAGTAGTAATTTATGGTGTTAGAAGTCAGATTAAAGTTTCTGAATTAGTTATCTGTTACTACAAAACAAATTTCCCCAAAATTTAGTGCTTGAAAAAACAACATTTATTATCTCACAGACTCTGAATGTCAAGAATCTAGGTGGGTCCTCTGTTTCAAGGTCTCTCCCTGCTGCAAAGTGCCATTTGGGACTGCAGTCAACTCAAGGCTTGACCAGGGAAGGATTCACATCCCAACCTTACTCTTGTGGTTGTTGGCAGCATTAATCATCATGAATTTGGGGCTAAAGGCTTCAATTTCTCACTGGCTGTTGCCTAGAGACCACTCTCAATGTCTTGCCATGTGAGTGTCTCTACCATGGCAACTGGCTGCACCAGTGTCACCAAACCAAGAAGGGGAGGGAGGGAGGGAGAGAGAGAGAGACCAGTCTTTTATAGCCTAGTCATGGAAGTAAAACCTCACAACTTTCACCATATTTTTAGAAGAAATTCACTAGATTCAGCCCACTGTCAGAGGGAAAAGGATTGCACAAGGGTGTGAATACTAGGAAGTGGAATAGTGTAATGAAGTTTGGATCATTGGGAGACATGTCAGAGGCTGTCTACCAGTTTCCCTGTGGGAGGAGAGAGTTGAAATTGCAAGGTTCTATGACTGAGCTTCTGGGAGTATTTGTATTCCTTTATTGACATGAAAGCACAAGAACATATCTACTTTTGGAAAAGTATCTAATGTAGATATTAATTAGATACTTTTTATCTAATTAGATACTAATACTAAAAGTATCTAATTAGATACTAAAAGTATCTAATGTAGATGTGTAATTTGGTCACTCCTCTTTATATATATGGTTTTCCAATAAATTTTTTTTTTTTTTTTTTTTTTTTTTTTTGCGGTACGCGGGCCTCTCACTGTTGTGGCCTCTCTCGTTGCGGAGCACAGGATCCGGACATGCAGGCTCAGCGGCCATGGCTCACGGGCCCAGCCGCTCCATGGCATATGGGATCTTCCCGGACCGGGGCACGAACCCATGTCCCCTGCATCGGCAGGCGGACTCTCAACCACTGCGCCACCAGGGGAGCCCTCCAGGGAAGCCCTCCAATAAATATTTTTAAAGTGAACACTGTGGAGTGACATCAACATCAGGGCAGAGACAGATGCTTTCTTTGTCTCCCCTCTACAACGTACGACCATTAAACATCCACAATTCAGCATAGATACCTCTTCCCAACACACCAGGAAACCGGAGAATCCCATAGACCTGTACATCTAAAGGTGGTTGGACTGTAACACACAAAGGACGCAGAACTGGGGAACCAGTGGAGGCAGTGCCTGCAGTACTTGTCCCCCAGCTGCAGCAGTTGAGCTGGCAGCCACAGAGAACACAGAAGCAGCAAGGGAGGTGGCACACACGACTCTGACCTCCTGGCCATAGCAATGCTTGTGGCGACAGATATCTGGGCAGCAGCGGCGGTGGGACCTGTGACACCATCCCTCCAGCTACAGAGGCACCCACAACTCCAGCTCGCCCATCCATCACCACCCACAGCAGCGTTGCCAGCGAACCTCGCAACCCTGGATATGGCAGAAGTGCCCATGATCCCAGCTCCCCCTCCCCCTTCTCCTCCCCCGGAAGAGGTGGAGCCTGTGACTCAGGAGATCTTGGATGCGGTGGAAGCACCTGCCATTTTGGTGCCCCGGACGGCGACGCCAGGGACACGAGCAGTAGAAAGGCCCTAACAACCCTAGAGACACAAGCAGGGACAAGAAGGCACCAAACTACACCTCTGACAGAGGCAGTGGAGGGTGGAAAGTGCCAACTCTCAACCAGAGGCACGCAGGTAAGAGAAATCAAAAACCTGTGCTATAGCGCCACCTACTGGAAAGCAAAAGACAGGCTCTCATTTCTAATTTCTAACCTGTTGAATCATTAGAATCAAGTAAAACATACACACACACACACACACACACACACACACACACACACACACACACAGCTTTATATAAAGAAAGGTGTTCGCTACTTCAAATGCACCAGCAGAGGAACAAACAACTCATCACAACATGAAGAACAACAGTAACACTGTATCACAAAAAGAAAGTGACAATTCACCAGAACCTCAGAAAGGCAGTACAATGAGCTCAGGAATAAATAAATGAACAGAAGGAATACTTTGCTAAAGGGATTGAAACTCTAAGAAAAAGTCAAATAGAAATTCTGGAGCTGAAGGACTCAATAAACAAGATGAAGAATGCATTAGAAAGCATTGGAAATAGAGCAGACCACATGGTAGAGAGAATTAGTCATTTTGAAGATAGAAACCTAGAAATAATAGAGGCAGAAGAGGAAAGAGAATTATGATCTTTAAAAAATGAGGAAATTCTATAAGAACTATCTGACTCTTTTAGGAAGGGCAACATTAGGATAATGGGTTTCCCAGAAGAAGAGCAGATGAAGGGAGCAGAGAATTTATTTAAAGAAATAATAGCTGAGAATTTCCCAAGCATCAGGAAGGAACTTGATATTCAAGTCCATGAAGATAAGAAAGAGAACACCTAATTACTTCAATGCAAAAAGACCTTCTCCAAAATACATTATATTAAAACTGTCAAAAGTCAATGGCAAAGAAAGAATTGTAAGGCAGCCAGAGAAAAAGAGATTTTAATGTACAAAGGAATCCCCAATAGGCTATCAGCAGGTTGCTCAGAATAAACTCTATGGACCAGAAGAGAGTAGAATGACATTCTCAAAATACTGAAAGGTAAATACTTTCAGCCAGGAATACTCTATCCAGCAAAGTTTTTTCATATAAATAGAATCCTAAAATTTGTATAGAATCTCAAAAAGTCCTAAATAGTCAAAGCAATCTTGTGAAAGAAGAACAAAACTGAAGCCATTATGCATCTAGCTTTTAAACTATATTACAAAGCTATAATAATCAAAATAGTATGGTACTGGCATGAAAACAGACACATAGATCAACAGAACAGAATTGAGAGCCTACAGATAAACCCACACATATATGATCAGTTATTTTACAACAAAGGAGCCAAGAAGATGCAACAGGGAAAGAATAGTCTCTTCAATAAGTAGTGTCGGGAACACTAGACAGCCACATGTAAAAGAAAGAAACTGGATCACTATCTTTCACCACACACAAAAAATAAACTCAAAATGGATTAAAGACTTGAATGTTAAGACCTGAAACCAAAAAACTCCTAAAACAAAACATAGGGATAATCTCTTTGACGTTGGTCTTGACAAGAGTTTTTTAAATTTAACACCATAAGCAAAGGCAACAAAAGCAAAAATAATCAAATGTAACTACATCAAATGAAAAATCTTCTGCACAGCAAAGGAAACCATCAACAAAATGAAAAAGGGCAAAGATTTTTTGGTTAAGACACCAAAAGCACAGGCAGCAAAAGCAAGTGGGACTACATCAAACTAAAAAGCTTCTGCACAGCAAAGGAAACCATCAACAAAATGAAAAAGCAACCTACAGAATGGGAGAAAATATTTGTAGATCATCTACCTGATGAAGTTAATATCCAAAATATATAAGAACTCATACAACTCAGTAGGAAAAAAATATCTGATTAAATTTGGGCAGAGGACCTGAATAAACATTTTTCCAAAAAGGACATAAAAAAGGTCAACAAGTAACTGAAAAAAATGTTCAACATCACTAATTATTAAGGAAATGAAAATCAAAACCACAATGAGATATCACCTCACACCTGTCAGAATGGCTATTATCCAAAAGACAATAAATAACAAGTGTTGATAAGGATGTGGAGAAAGCAAACACTTATGCACTGTTGGTGGGAATATAGGTTTTGTACAGCCACCATGGAAAACAGTATGGAGGTTCCTCAAAAATTAATAATAGAACTACCACATGACCCAGCAATTCCAGTTTTGGGTATATCTCTGAAGGATATGAAAACACTACCTTGAAGAGATATATTCACTTCCATGTTCATTGCAAGATTATTCACAATGGCCAAGATGTGTAAACAACCTAACTATCCATCAATGGATGAGTAGATAAAGAAAATGTATGTATATATGATAGAATATTACTCAACCATAAAAAGGAAGGAAATATTGCCATTTGTGACAACATGGATGGACTTGGAAGGTATTATGCTAAGTGAAATAAGTCAGACAGAAAGACAAATACTGTATGATCTTACTTATATGTGGAATCTTAAAAAATAAAAATAAACTGAACTCATAGAACAGATGGGTGGTTGCCAGAGGTGAGGGGAGGGAGGGTGGAATGTGTTAAGGTGGTCAAAAAGTACAAACTTCCAGTTATAAATAAATCCTGGGATATAATGCACAGCATGGTGACTATAGTTAAGAATACTGTATATTTGAAAGTTGCTAAAAGAGTATATCATAAAAGTTCTCATCATAAGAAAAAAATGTAACTGTGTGGTCACAGATGTTAACTAAACTTTTTGTAGTAATCATTTTTTTTTTACATTTTTTTTTTTTTTCGGTATGCAGGCCTCTCACTGTTGTTGCCTCTCCCGTTGCGGAGCGCAGGCTCCGGACGCGCAGGCTCAGCAGCCATGGCTCACGGGCCCAGCCGCTCCGCGGCATGTGAGATCTTCCCAGACAGGGGCACGAACCCGTGTCCCCTGCATCGGCAGGCGGACTCTCAACCACTGCGCCACCAGGGAAGCCCCTGTAGTAATCATTTTGCAATATATACATATGTCAAATCATTGTGTTGCATACCTAAAAGTAATACAATGTTATACGTCAGTTATATCTCAGTAATAATAATTAAAAGATATAGAGAACTTTCTATTATTAATATCTTGGGTGGTTGAGTTAAGTTACAAAGCTCTGAAAAACAATGTGCCAATGCTACCAGACAGTAGTTGAAAATAAGGAAGACAACCAAATAAATATTTGCATGTTTGGGAGGACTGGGTTTGAGGGACGCAAAGGAGGCTGTAGGTTGCATTCATCTAGAACAAAATCTCCTCACAGGGATTATGATGCTTCTTGATTGTTGGTTTCTTGCTTCTCTTTGAACACTGCAGTGTGTAGTAGGTATTCAAAGTGTTTGCTTTGAATGTTTGCCTGACTGATGAAAGATGCAGTTACAAAAATCTGTTGACCGTTTAATGACTGATTTTTTTTAAGTTCTTTAAAATTGTTTAGCATCTAGTTTGTCTATTGAGGAAGTGAATTTTTCTTTATTGAAATTATACAGCAGTTTATTCTGTGTGTCAAACTCAAGTTTTCTCAGAAAAAAATTCTATCAAAATTCCTAAATGTTTAGCAAGAGATGACCTGAATTGCATAAGAAGGCTGGTTCCTTAACATCAAACAAACGGGGACTTTCCTGGCGGTCCAATGGTTAAGACTCTGCGCTTCCACTGTGGGGGGCAAAGGTTGGATCCCCATCGGGGAACTAAGATCCCACATGCGGCGTGGTGCAGCCAAGCAAAAACAAAAACAAAAAACAAACAAAAATGGTATAGTCACATAATGTAAACATACCTTGGGGTTATATTCACTGTTACGGTAGACTTATGGTTTCTCCCAGCCCCGAGGACAGTTTGGAGTAGAAAAAAATGCAAATGATTTCAAAGTTCTCTTCCATATACAATTTGGCTTGTGGTTTGGTTTGTGGTTTCAGTCTGGCTTGTGGTTTCAGTTTCCTGCAGTGACATTTCAAAAACCCCTTCCACTTTCAGTTTTTGTTTCATACTGTAATCCTCCGCCCTCTGGTAGAGTGGAGTGGGAAGAAAAGAAATCTCCAGGACTGGATAAGAAAAAAGTATATCAGAAACCAACACAGCTAACCTGAGGGACAGATTTAGAACTCTTACCAATTTCTCATTGAAGCACCTTTCTTACCACCTCTAAAAGATCTCTGCTACTGATTTCACCATTAAGGTAAGTCTGGGGCAAGGGTGGAAAGGGTCAGGATGTCTTAAAAAGTCTGTTCACGATACATTGCAGCTGAGCTTGACGTGCACTATCAGCTCTTATTAAAGGTAAATTGCGGTGTTGTCAAACAGGCAGCAGAATTCATTAAGTGCCAGTTCCGCTGAATTAGACACGAGCACGTGTGCGGACGGAGAGTTTGAAATGTCTTCATACTGTTTTTCTTCCTTTGCCACCTTATGATCTATGGGGATCATAATTGCCACTTAAGTTACCTTTGATAAAACCTGATAAAGATCCTTCAAACCGAAGCCTTAACTTTTGAAGAACTATGACTGTACTATTTTCATGAGAAAGAGCATTGAATGAAATGTAATGTAAATGGTTTGCTTACCTTGTTAAGGACAAAAAGAAAAAAGCAAAAAGTTGACACCCAGAATGAACAATGAAGAAGTTTCATGAAAATGGCTATATATTTTAGTCATAGTCCTGCACTTTTTTGAAGATGAATTTCTTCCTTTAGAAAGAACCCTGAATGAATTAGTCTTGATTTATTGACACCCACTCATTCCTTAAGGCCTTTGGTGTCAGACTTTGTTTCTACTCCTCTAATAATTCTACTATTACGAATCACTTTTTGTTTTTTATGTATTTTTCATTGTTGTTTTGTTTTGTTTGGGCTGCACCGCGCGGCACTTGGGACCTTTAGTCCAGGGACTGAACCCCTGCGCTCTGCAGTGGAAGCGTGGAGCCTTAACCACTGGGCCTCCAGGGAAGTCCCAACGAATGACTTAACACTGTCTGGAAATTTTGTTTACTCCTTGAAACTTTCTCCTCCTTTGAATTTCTTATCATGGTACATACTTCGTGCATCTCCTTCTTGCTTGATTTCCATTTTTCTCATTAAGAAGAGCTTTTTCCTTTTCCTACCAACTCAAACCAAAAACAACACAAAGCAAAGTGAAGGCAAACAACATAAAAGTAACACAAAACCCATCTAGAATTGTATGACTGAAAACAGAGATGTCTTCTTCTAGAAACTCCATCAGTAGTCCTTCCGAGCCTTTTCTCTTATATTTCTTAGCATTTTCCTTCTTTACACATTTTTTTCCTTTCCTACAGCTCTCTCTCTCTTTTTTAAGCTAGCAGTTATACTGATGTATATAAATAGTTATTTATTTACTTTCTTTTTCTGAAGATAGGCTTAGAGTGTTAAGTGAAATGCCATTGTCACACAGAGAGCCAGGTGGAGGTTTGAGATTAGAAATCAGATCTGACCTATTTCAAAGTCAAAATGTATATTTGTATTTCTGTGTGTTTTGATGTATTCTTGCATTGTTTTTATTTACAAAAGAGTATGGGGCTCTAACAGAGTTAGGGAGAAGAATGCAACTCAGAGCACACATCATAGGCTGTTATGATAGAGTAATAGTTAGGTATGGGGCTCAAACACATTGAATCTGGAGAGATGTTTTGGAGATTGGGCTGTCCTAAAAACATTAAAGATGTTACCCAGGTAACATCTGGGGACGATGTATAAAATACTTTCACTAATATAGATACACAGCACTAAATGTTATTCATTAGGAGGTCTGAAAATTCAGACAAACTAGCTTCCTTTCCCATTAGTGACCTCATTCCAAAGCACAAGAGCTTGTAGGTTCCCAAAATCTGCAAATAGATTTAGATTGTGTATCTTCTGTCTTTCTAGCTAACTGTTATAGATCATCACTGCCAGGTCCCCATATCTTTCTAACCTAAAAATGATTATACAAATCAGATAACAGAACTCAACAAGCATAAGGTGCCAATACTGCATTGGAAGTGGATTAGAGTAAAAAGAAACTTTGCAATTGGGAATGTAAAATTATGTGGGATCCCCTCCTTTTGGATGTGGCTTGGACTGAACATTTCCTGGCTCCCATGCCCTGACACGATGACATTTGCAATGGCTATATTATGTGTTGCCAAGCAGTTTCTGTTTTTATTTATCTGTCATCTGGATAATCTCTGGGGCATTGGCTATGAAGAAAGGGGGAGAATGGGTCTTTATAACTTTTTAAAAGCTAGCAAGGGAATCCAGACCTTTGCACTGTAAGATTTCAGTTTTTTTAAAAAAGGCAAGCAGATGGTGGATTTTTAGCTTCTGTTGAAAATAATCACTTCTAAAATGGAAGAAAATTGTTCTTTATGATGTGGCAAGGCAGAAATGCAAGCATTTGTTTTAATCTCAGATAGCTTAAACATGTTTTATGGGGGACTCTTTAGGTTACAGAAATTGATGCCCAGAAATTAGAAAATAAATGGCTAAGTATTATTTAAGAAAGTATTTTCACTCACTTTCTCATTCATAAAATGAACACTCATTAAGAACACACATTAATAGCTACATAAAAAATTCTTTAAAAGTAAAGCTTTAAGAAGTAAACAACTGTTATTTGTTAGATAATGCTACATAATGACCTGGCAGGATTTAGTATAATACGCTTTGACTGGACATAGCCCTAAATTAGAGAAAAGCAAGTTGATACAGTGTAAAAGCAAGAAGTGTCATGTAACAAATAGTAGTCATAAAGATTCAATCTGGGGATTCAAAGAGGTAAAAACTAAGAAATATAAGCAAGCCAAAACCAGTGGGGAAACGTCAGACTCAAAATAGCAGACAATTAGTCTCAGAAAATGGTTTTCCATAAGGCCACCAAATATTTAAGAACCAGTGGGGTAGCCTATAGTAGAACTCTGAAGGGCCTAGGACATATTTTACTATGACCCTCTTTGCTTTTTTTTTTTTTTTTTGCGATACGCGGGCCTCTCGCTGTTGTGGCCTCTCCTTTTGCGGAGCACAGGCTCCGGACGCACAGGCTCAGCGGCCATGGCTCACGGGCCCAGCCGCTCCGCGGCATGTGGGATCTTCCCGGACCGGGGCACGAACCCGCGTCCCCTGCATCAGCAAGCGGACTCTCAACCACTGCGCCACCAGGGAAGCCCTCTTTTGTCTTTTTTAAACTTCTTCAGAAACGTAGGCCATGCTGCAGAGTAGTATGCCTGCAAGTTGAGGAAGCAAAATGATTTTTCTCTGTTTAAAGTCTAGAAATTCCAGTCTCTCCCATCTCTTCCCTTGCACATCAGGTGACCCCCCTGAACATGGCCCCAGTGGTTCACATGCCAGAACCCTTGTGCCTCATCGAGAACACTAATGGGCGACTGTTGGTTAATCCGAAAGCTCTGAAGATCCTGTCTGCCATTCAGCAGCCCGTTGTGGTGGTGGCTATCGTGGGCCTCTACCGCACCGGCAAATCCTACCTGATGAACAAGCTGGCTGGGAAGAACAAGGGTGAGTGGCACCAGCAAAGCCCAGCCGAGTCCCTTCTGCCCGCCCACACTCCCAGCGTGCAGGAAGGTGATGCTGCGAGGAGAGGAAGTTAGAGACCTGGGAGATAAAGGGTTGAGTTCTGTTTCTGACATATCACCTCTTTTTTTCTTAGAAAAATCATACTATTTTCCAATTATAAGGGTAAGACATCATTAAAATACTTCTACATATGTAATTACAAATGATTAAAATTTTAATAGCATAATATTCTTGCAAAAAAATCCATCAAATTTCCAGCCTACAGTACTTGGTATTCTTATTATCTCATCCCTCTATTGTAATTCAGATCAATACTGGGTTATACTTTCTGCCATGTCTTCATCTTGCTTTCCTTAAACGGTGACTCAGTTGTCAAGAGAGTCTCCAATTTCCAGATCCCCTCCTCAATTACACCCTCTCCACTCCCCCTTGCAGGTTTCTCTGTTGGATCCACGGTGCAGTCTCACACCAAGGGCATCTGGATGTGGTGTGTGCCTCACCCTGAGAAGCCAAACCACATCCTGGTTCTTCTTGACACGGAGGGACTTGGAGACGTAGAGAAGGCAAGGAACAAGGATTCCTTTATAATCAACCTCCTTATCCCTGAACATTCTTTACACAGGGAGATTTGTTTTTTGTACTTCTGCTTGACCAGGGTATACCTTTTTATCCCCTCTCTATTTTTAATAGTCAAAGTTTGGAAACCTGAAGTGAGAAAAATATATGTATAAGCCAGAATCATAATTGGGAGGCTGTGCTAACGTGGAGATAGGCACTTAACCGAACTGCAGAAAGGTGATACAAACAAAATCACTGTCACGAGTCTGACCCTGTAGAGGATAGAGATATGCAGTAAGCTTCAGGGCAGCGGGGCTTGAGTCCAAATCAGGGTCCTGGCACTAGGAGCTCTCGGACTCTGACAAGCAAGAATAAGTCTCCTCACATCTTCTATTTCCCCTTTGGTCTCATCCATTTTATCATTTGCACAGGAGTAACGTGGGATTTTTCCACTTCTATGCTGGTAAGTGTCTAACAACCAGCCCACTGGGGAAAAAAAGCCTTGCTTTGTAGTACTTGCCAGTTTTCCAAGTACTCCCATAACAGCTCACTCCAAGCTACCAAAGTAAAGTCACTAAACTTAGGGCTTAAGAAAGATGTACACAGCCAGCTCTTGTGAGCTGGCTCGAGCACAAAACTGGATCTTTCCCTTGAGCTCTTGTTTTTTATGTCTTCATTTTGCCTTTAATTTACCACAATTCAAAATAGTTAACTCATTTTTTCTTTAGTTTCCTCACCTGTAACATGGAGACAGTAGTTAAAAACTTATCTCGACAGTACCAGGAATCAAAACATGTTTTTGCTCCAGTCCTGCTGACCAGTGCAGAATTATCTCTGATCCATTCTACATTTTAAACATTATCTGAAACCTCAACAAGGGGAAAAAATATGACAGTAGTCTGTGGAGAAGAGGCTCTGGGGCTCAGGCTGATAAGGACTTTACCTGTCTCATCCCTACCAGATTAGATAATCACCTGGAGAACTGTAAGAAATGGCCTCCATGTACAGGGACTGTATATCTTTGTATCTTAGCATCTTCTATGTATAGATCCCAACACGAAGAAGGTGCCCTGGAGCCCAAGTTTGGGGGTATCCAGTTTAGATTACATGTTCTAAAAGAGGAAGAGGACCATTTAAAGGTTTGCTTTGAATACACTGAACTCTGAAGGTTCTCCTTTGCAGGGCTCCTGATCCATTCATGCAGCAGAGAAATACCAAGTCAGTTCAGAGAACTGCCTTATTACCTGTGCAGTTTATTCACATCCTTCACCCCCAGTAGGCTCCTGAATATGTATCCCTAATACATCCCTACTCTTTGAGCAATTCTGGTGCTGAAGCTTAGCTGTATGCTGTCACTTGTCCCATCCCTCTCTCTAAAACAAAACAAAAAAAAAAAAGAAAAAAAAAGTATCGAACTGTCCTGTGTATAAAAGCTACTCAGTAAAATAGATGCATGTATTATGTATACAGACCAACTTTGTTTTACACAATTGAAAATCTTGATTTTAAGCACTCTGGTTACCTTCACCAACTTTGACTATCTATCCATTTTTCAAATACCTAACCAGTTATAAGAGGGACTGATAAGTTAACAAAATATGGTTTTGTATAAAATTATCAGTGCTAATGACAGAACTATTCAAAGCTCATATGTTTCTCACAACCATTTCTGTTCGTCTTGTCTAACATTTGTAAGTCAAGGGTCTATTTTTAATAACTGCTCATATGGGAATGCCATGAGACATGACTGAAATTTGTTCTGACTTCTAGGGTGACAAGAAGAGTGACACCCAGATATTTGTACTGGCACTACTACTGAGTAGTACCTTTGTATATAATACTATGAACACAATTAACCAGAGGGCTATCGACCTCTTGCAGTATCCTTTTGTTGTCCAGGATGGCACCAAAGCCAGAGAGAACTGCTTTATTCACCAGCTATGTTCATGAGTCTTTGTGTATCAGACAGAAAATTGAAAACATTGTAAACATTAAAAGGACAAGACAACCCTCAGAATGGGAGAAAATATTTACAAATGAAACAACTGACAAAGGATTGGTCTCCAAAATATACAAGCAGCTCATGCAGCTCAATATAAAAAAAAAAACCCAATCCAAAAATGGGCAGAAGACCTAAATAGACATTTCTACAAAGAAGATATACAGATTGCCATCAAACACATGAAAGGATGCTCAACATCACTAATCATTAGAGAAATGCAAATCAAAACTACAATGAGGTATCACCTCACACCAGTCAGAATGGCCATCATCAAAAA
>NC_041217.1:105641273-105683966 GCF_002837175.3 Physeter macrocephalus
GATGAATGGATAAAGAAGATGTGGCACATATATACAATGGAATATTACTTAGCCATAAAAAGAAATGAAATTGAGTTATTTGTAGTGAGGTGGATGGACCTAGAGTCTGTCATACAGAGTGAAGTAAGTCAGAAAGAGAAAAACAAATACTGTATGCTAACACATATATATGGAACCCCCCCCAAAAAAGGTTATGAAGAACATAGGGGCAGGTCAGAAATAAAGAAGCAGGTGTGGAGAGTAGACTTGAGGACACGGGGAGGGGGAAGGGTGGGCTGGGATGAGGTGAGAGAGTGGCATGGACATATATACACTACCAAGTATAGAATGGATGGCTGGTGGGAAGCAGCTGCATAGCACAGGGAGATCAGCTCGGTGCTTTGTGACCACCTAGAGCGGTGGGATAGGGAGGGAGGGAGGGAGATGCAAGAGGGAGGGGATATGGGGATTTATGTATACGTATGGCTGATTCAGTTTGTTATACAGCAGAAACTAATGCACCATTGTAGAGCAATTATACTCCAATAAAGATGTTGGGGAAAAAAAGGGGGCAAGAAAAAGAGTCCTTATATTTACCGATGAAATGAGGATTGGTTATGACCCAAAGGGAATATAAAAGTATAGGAGGGCATGGAATTAAATATGGTTTAGACACAGTTTTATTTCTAACAGTTTTCCTTAATTGCATCTCAGCTATGTGACAGAACTGTCAAACCTGCTCAGAACAGTTACCTCACCTGATCTTCATGGGGTAGACAATGCAGCTGACTTTAAGAGCGTCTGTCCAGACTTAGTGTGGACTGTGAGAGATTTCTACCTTGACCTGGAAGCAAATGGGCGACTCATCACAGCTGATGAGTACCTGGAGAATTCACTGAGGCCAAAGCAGGGTAACAGGGACTTCAGTTTTGGAAAGAGGGAGAAAAATAGCACAAGAAATTATCTCTTGTGTGTTGCTGGTTAAAGTTATAGTTTCCTATATTTACTCACCTGACTAAATTATCACATAAATAATTAATACTATTGATTTAAAGTGAACTAATACATTCAATATTAAATTGTATTGCTCCCCTGTTCTTGGAGCAAATTACTTTTCCATTTGCCTTTCTCTGATTGATCACGTTTTAAGTTTTTGCTTAGGGTTTGTGAAAATGTAGTGAAATAAATAAATAGGTAGAAAACACATTTATTTGTGGGAAAGAGATTAAAATGAAAGTTAACCCTATACTCAATAATCCTATTTTTCCTTCCTCAGGCACTGATCAACATCTTCAAAATTTTAATTTGCCCCGTCTGTTTATACAGAAATTCTTTCCAATAAAGAAATGCTTTATTTTTGACTTGCCCACTCATCGGAAGAAGCTTGCCCAGCTTGAGACACTGCATAATGATGACCTGGATCCTGAATTTGTACAACAAGTGGCAGATTTCTGTTCCTACATCTTCAGCCATTCCAAGACTAAAACTCTTTCAGGAGGCATCAAGTTCAATGGATCTCGTGAGTACCTCTTCAAGGATTTTCCTTCAATCCAAAATAGAGAATGGGAGCACTGTTATAATTTTCTCCTTCCACTGTTGAAAATACATAATCAGCTACTACCAAGAAAACCATACATATCATATTTATTAAATTCAGGTGAGTGCCAAAAATATTTCTAGGCTTTTTTAGCAATGCCTGCAAAAAGATAAATTAGGAATATAACCTGATGAAAAGGTCAGGTTAAAAAAGTTCTACCTATAAGTGGTCCACTGTTGAACTAGACTAACCCACATGGGTTGGCAGCATTTGTTCTACTGATATTATGGATACTTATTATGCCTTTGATAGGCAGAAGATGAGGAAAACACATACATTCTCTGTATAAATAGAATGTGCTTGATACAAACATTAAACAAGCAGATGCCCAAGTTGTCTAGAACCCTTAAAGAAATCTAAGCAGACTTTTTGGTCCAGTTGTTCCTAAATACTCTATGTCTTGGAACTTTGTCAATTATTGCTATGCTTTAAAGGGAAGTTGAGTGCAAACAAAAATAGCTAAGGACAAGGAAGACAAACAGGAATGTTCCAACAAAGAGTAAGGTGACCTGGTCTAATTTGCCTACTTTGTGATTTTTCTAATGAGGGTAACACTCATACCAGCTTTACATGTTGAAGTGGAGGAGAAAATGGAATTCTGAAGGAAACAGAAACCTGAAGAAGAGAGAAAGAATGGGAAGTATAAAGAGGCAAAAGGTCTATAGTATTCTAATCAAATGAATACATACAATTTTATATAACCATTTCCTCATTTCTCAATGAGAAAATGATGAAATGTGGATCATCACATAGATCTTGAACTTTCCTCTTTGAACACTTGCTTTTCTCAAAGAATTAAAGATCTGTCTTCTTGGTCACATAATTTCCCAAAGGAACTTATTTGGGCTACTTGAACACTGTGCAGGAGGCTGAATATGCTAAATTAACATTCTCAGAACTACTCAGTTCAGAGCATGTCCCTTTTCTCTGCAAATAATTCAAGCATCTCTTCCTCCTGTGAAGATCTAGAGAGCCTGGTACTGACCTATGTCAATGCCATCAACAGTGGGGATCTGCCCTGCATGGAGAACGAAGTCCTGGCCTTGGCCCAGATTAAGAACTTGGCCGCAGTGCAAAAGGCCATTGCCCACTATGACCAGCAGATGGGCCAGAAGGTGCAGCTGCCCACGGAAACCCTCCAGGAGCTGCTGGACCTGCACAGGACCAGTGAGGAAGGTGCTATGAAAGTCTTCATGAAGAACTCTTTTGAGGATATAGACCAAGGGTGCCAGGAAAAATTAGAGGTAATTAAGTTTTTTTGCTGTAGTTCATGGGGTTTAGGGGCAATATAGGCAAGGTATTGCTATGAGGCAAAAATGAGGCAAAATGAGGACTTAATTAAGAGAAACAATTCTTACTAGACTGAGAGACAATGACTATCACTTATGCGACCAAGATATCACTATTATTCTGAAAACAAACAAACAAAAAACCAAGCAAATAAATATGTAACTACTCTGGACCCTATAGATTCTGAAACTTTCACATGCAGACAACTCAACTTACTATGTTACACCCATGGACTAATTTTTTTTAAGTAATCTTATCCCTTAAAAATGTATTCATAAAGTATTAATTAACTTTCCTTTTTTATTAATCAAGCATACAGAATTGCCAAATGGATCTACTAAAATATTATGTCCCTAGGTTTAATAGCACACACTCATCTATTCTACCTCATTGGGAATCCCAGCCCAGTATACTACTGGGATGGTTGTAAAACAGTAGGCTGCATTTAAAATTAGGGCACGAGGCTAGAGATCTGCAGTCTGAAGATCCTATCTAAAGCAGAAAAAGCAAAAGAATGGGGTTCCAGGAGATTTCAAAAACAAAAGTAAAGTCATTTTTCTACAGTGTATCATCCTTGGAACTTTTCTAGGTTTGGTAGGGAGGATATAGTATTGCTTGTAGTCCTTGAATTTACAGAAAAAATACAGAGATTCTTTTTGTAAACCATTTCTAAAAGTACTGTAGTGTTGCTAACACCTTTTCCATGGGCCCTTTTCCCTTTGAAGACCCTGCTAGAAGCCAAACAGAATGACTTTTGTAAACGGAATTTGGAGGCATCACTGAATCGCTGTTCAGCTTTACTTCAGGATATTTTTTGTCCTCTAGAAGAAGATGTGAAGCAAGGGATTTATTCAAAACCTGGGGGGCATCGTCTCTTCCTTCAGAAGAGAGAAGAGCTGAAGGCAAAGTACTATCAGGAGCCCAGGAAAGGAATACAGGTACCCCTAGTTTTATGTATGAATTATGGGGAATTGCTAGGGGTCTTCTTTTTTCGGACAGGAAGAATGAGAGCTGTGGTATTAAACTGAACTATCACCATAGTCACCAGACTTTTATCACAACCTTCAACACTCATTGCAACAAAGGGACTTTTTTGGTTACATAGTACAGAATCCCAATAATTGAACTAACTTAAGAAAATAATTCACTGGCTCACATAAACTAAAGGCAAAATGTTTAAATTTAGTTGTAAGTGTAGATATATGTTCAAGAGTTTAACATAATCAGTTGATTACATGTAACAATGTAATCAATTTTCCCCTTTCCTTTTTCTTTCCAATCTCAACTCCAGTTTTCTGTTCTGTTTTCCTCAGCATTGGCATCATTCTCAGGCAGGCTCACCCCACACAGCAGCAAAGATGACGCCAACAGCTCGCAGCTTAACTATTCCTTTGTGCCCTCAGTCTCATGGGAGAGAAAGCATCTTTCCCACCATCCATATCAGTCTTTTTTTTTTTTTTTCATATCAGTCTTTAAAACACCCAAGCTGCAGTATTTTCCGGCCTGTACCCAAATATTTTGCATCAAGTGGCCTTGGGTACTCTGACAGGCCAGCCTGGAGCTTGTGCCCACCCCTTGACAGAAAAGGGCTTGACTGATAGTTTCACCAAGTACAGACTGAGCACTTCCAGGGAGGAAAAGATGCTGGGAAGAAAAAGAAATAAAGAGGTTTATAACATTTCTAATCATTTCCTAGCTCTAACTGCATTTTTTGGGGTTCCTAGGCTGAGGAAGCTCTGCAGAAATATTTACAGTCCAAGGAGTCTGTGAGTGTTACCATTTGGCAGACAGATCTGGTTCTCACAGCAAGGGAAAAGGAGATGGAAGGTGAGAAGAAAATGGAAAAAAAAATGCAAGACAGAAATTCTATACATTTTAAATTAATTTGGTCTGGTTCACCTGGGATCATTAAACAAGAGCAAGAATGGCAAAGATGTGCCATTCTTAGCTCCTCAGTCTATATCTGAATAGGGCATATACTGTCAGCTACAATATGATTACCTGGAGGGGAAATATGACCCCAGGGAATTTTCTCTGTGAAGTAGCAGCAATAACAAATGAGTGGGAGGCATAAGAAGGGTACTTTAATCCTAGAGAAATTTGCCATTTTCTTCCTTTTCAGAGGCACGTGTGAAAGCAGAGTTTATGAAGGCTGAAGAGCAAAGGTTGGGAGCAATTCTAATGCAGCACCAGCAAATGATGAAGCAGAGGGAGAGACTCCATCGGGAACAAGTGAGACAAATGGAGATAAACAGAGTGTACCAGCAGGCACTGCAACAGAGGGCCCAAGAACGTCGGCTCAAGGTACTCATCAATTATTTCATTTCTGGATTTTAATCATATTCCCCTCTCTGTATGGATGAGAACATGAAGCACTGACAATGTGGGAGAGGCAGCGTAATATTATGGCTCAGGGCAAGGACTCTGGAATCAGACAGCCTGGGTAAAAAAACCAGCTCCACTTCTTATATTATAAATATATTATATATATTATAAATATATAAATATATTGTTCAGAGATGGTTATAATACCTATTTTATAGGGCTATTTTGATACTTAAATGAGTCAATATTTGTGTTTAGAATGACGCTTGGCACAACATAAGCACTATTAATTTGTTAAGCAAAATCCAAGGATATTTCTAACCCACAGTAATTAGTCTTTTTTGTTATCTTGTTAATTGCTCTAGCTAGTCTTTTCCACTGGTCATAGATTACCTTGCTAAATTAATTTCATATTACTGTGTTTATGCCCCTGTCCTTTCTTTAATTGTCACTGGTTCTGAAAGCCTTTAACTTGTTTCATCCAGTCCTCTACTATTATTATCACTCAATTAACAGTTGTTCTTATTTACCAAGCACTGTACAAAGCACTTTACACACATTCTCTAATCTAATCTATTCACTGTGAATCAGAGCCATTATGTCCTTATTTTTCTGATTAGAAAAATTAGGTTCCAAAGAGATAACTAAATGCCAATATCATACATCCTAGCAAGTTATCAAAACAGCCTTCCCAGTGAGTGAGATCTACAATGCTTTTGTTTCTACAAACCTAGTCTGAAATTCTATGTGAGCACCCTTATGAGACAAAGGACACCCTCCTCCTCCTCCAGGGTGGCTGATCTACCTGTAGGTCCTTGTTTTCCAGACACTGCTCCAAGACAATTTTGAAATTACAGACCTGCACTGAAGGACAGTATTTTCAACCTGGTGTTTCTGATCTCCCCACACTGTCCTTCTACTTTTACCCCATAACAGTGGAGACATGAAACAAATTCCCTTATCTAAGGCTCAGACTCCTCACCTGATTGTGGATATCACCTAGACACCTAGTTGTTGTATCAATCGCTCCTTGTAATACTAGAGCTGACACTCCTCTGTGTATACATGAGAATTGAAGTCAAGATTGTGACTCAGATTCCCTAAGGACAAAGGGGGAAGGGGCCTTAGGATATAACTCTTGGAACACCAATAGTTCAGGGATTGAGAGATGATGATGTTTCTGCAGCTAGAGAAAGAGACATGGGAGAAGAATTACACAAGTAGGAAACCAAGAGTGAGACGTAAAATGGACATGAACAGAAAGGAGGAATCAGGGTCTGTCTTTTGTTACTGATTGATTAAAATAACAAAGGGAAAGTCAATGATTTGGGCTCCTTCCCTCCCCCCTCCCCCTGCAGTGATCTGGACACTACTTTTTGCTAAGCTCTTTGGTTTTATGTATCACTCTTTAGGAGGAGGCTGAAAAGCTCAAGGAGAGATTCCAAGCTGAGAGCAGAAAACTTCAGGATGAGATCCAGCATCTCCAGAGGAATGACTCACCAGATGATACATGTATCTTACTCTAAAGAACTAAACACTAGAACTTCATTTTCTTGTTCACTTTCATTGAAGACACAAAGGAACAAGAAACTATAGAACTTGAGACAATCACCATTTAAATAAACTTCATAATAATTATACTGAGTTTTGTATTGAGTTATAAAGTTATGATGCTCATAATTGGTAAAACGTGCATTTCACTAATTTCAATAGTTTAAATGTTGTTTGCTTCCTTAAAGAGATTATGACTTGTATTATAAGGGACATATTATCATTGCCTCTATTGGCAGTGATATTGGGCAGGATCTATCAAGGGAGACTTTCTCTTGTACACCAATACCACCCCTCAAATTTTCCATATTTGTCTCAATGGGGATTGGAAGAGACCTGGGGCGGTGTTTCTACAATAAACTAAGTCACATGGAATTTGCCCAGTGACTTGGACTCAGGTGGGCATCACTCCTGCCAAGTGGTTTTGTGCTGGATGCCATCAGGGAGAGGCACTGATGATAAAGCACACGTAAAAAAACTAACCTAGCTTCTTAGTGGAGACGTGTATGGTTCCCAACTGGGTGGAGGCTTCTCAGTCTATGGGCAATTATATGACTCCTGGTCATGGTCAGTAGACAGTCTGCTTAGACTATTCTAAGCTGTAAGCAAATAACATCATAATGAAATAGAGGTGCTCTAGAAGATGGAAGGAACTACCAGCATGGAAATTGTGTCATAGGCTGAAGAGCTAAAGAAGCCTAACCTTCCTGTTATCCTCACCAAGGGCATAACTTAAATAGGACATTATATATTATGAAGCAATTTATATTGGACTTGGTAATTGTGTATCACATCTTTATAATCCTTTAAATCTGTAAATAAATGGTATAAGGCAGGGGTTCCCAATGCCTGAGCCATGGACAAGTACCAGTCTGTGGCCTGTTAGGAACCAGGTCGCAGAGTAGGAGGTGAGCAGCCGGCAAGCGAGCGAAGCTTCATCTGTATTTACAGCCGCTCCCCATCACTCGTATTACCGCCTGAGCTCCGCCTCCTGTCAGATTAGTGGTGGCATTAGATTCTCATAGGAGCGCAAACCCTCCTGTGAACTGTGCATGCGAGGGATCTATGTTGCACGCTACTTATGGGAATCTAATGCCTGATGATCTGAGGGGGAGCTGAGGTGGTGATGCTAGTGCTGGGGAGTGGCTGCAAATACAGATTATCATTAGCAGAGAGGTTTGACTGCACAGAGACCATAATAAATCAATTGCCTCCAGACATATCAAAACCCTATCAGTGGGTGGCAAAAGAAAACAAGCTCAGGGCTCCCACTGATTCTGCTTTATAGTGAGTTGTATAATTATTTCACTATATATTACAATGTAATAATAATAGAAATAAAGTGCACAATAAATGTAATGCGTTTGAATCATCCCGAAACAATCCCCTCTCCCCCAGTCCATGGAAAAATTGTCTTCCATGAAACCTGTCCCTGATGCCAAAAAGGTTGGGGACTGCTGGTATAAGGTATGCAAGATAATGTTCCAAAAGATCTCATGGGACTTATTTAATTTTATGCTTGCTTATAGTACTAAAATTAAATGATTTTAATTCTTTGCAATCATATATGAAAGCCTACTGATTTTTATTAAAAACTATGGATTCTATAAATATATCTGAGTATATATATTTTAACTGTAAGTAAAAGTACAATTTTAAAAAAATAACTATACTACTTTTTTTTCCCTCCCAATAGTTAAAAGTCTATAGGGACTTCTGAATTTCCCTAAAAATATTGAGAAGTTTTTTGAGAATTATTTTAATATTGGAAATAAAACACATTTTCTTATACCTTTCTATTTGCTTTTTGTTTCTTTGTTTTATAAATCTCTAGTGAAACAGGTTTTAAAAATTATAGAAACATTATACAAAACTCTATTTTGTTTTCCTTAAATTGCTTACTTATTTATATAAGGCGTTTCCCAATTGGATTACATTATAGGAGCTTGAAATTTTTTAGTTGCTCAAAATATGATTTACTGTTTAAAGAAGAAAAGCACATATTTTAACATTTTTTTTCCTGTTCTTTGCAGAGTTTTATTATGCTGAATTTCCCATAATCAGATAGGACCTTGTGCTGTTCAGCTGTATTTCTGGACTTGAACTGAACATCCGAAGGTACCAAAGACCATAACATATTTGGCTGAGCATTTACCTAATAATACTTTATAACTGCCTTTGCAAGCTGTACAATTAATAAAGGAAAAAAAATACATCTTAATACCCAAGGAATTGTCACGGTTGAAAAGAACAATATCTTCAAAATAAATATTGATTTCATTACTACCTCTCTTAGAGAGATTTTTTTAAAAATGGCAACTAAGCAAAATTAAGTCACTTATCTAAGATTCCAAGCTTGGTACTGGTATCTTAGACTATATTACAGAGTCTGATTTCTAGTATAATACTTTTTTATTATATTTTCAGGAAAAAAAAAGGCTTCCTCCATTCTCTTAGAACTTACAGAGGCACATGTTGCTTTCACCAGTCGTCCACAAATATTCTTACCTACCACCTTTCATTGGATACATAATTAGGAGTGAAATGTGCAAGATATTGGCTACTTATGTTCAGCTTTAGTAGTTGATTCCAAATACTTTTCCAAAATACTGAAAATCATCCTTAAAATTATAATGGTTTCTAAAAGCTTTCCAGGAGTAGTATTTTTAGGCCAAAACAATGTATATGTGTTTAATGATAGAGAATTCATAGTAAATATTTATATCTATTTAGAAATGATATATTCATGCAAACTAGTAAAATAATGTGTAGAACGCACTTGGCTATAAATATATTTTTCTGATTCAACAGACTCTAGATAACACCCCCAAAAGAGGAGGAGCAGGATGGAGGAGAGTGGAGGAGAAAAAGAAGAGAACAAGGCAGTTGAAGGAAAAGTGAGGTAAAAGGAGCAAAGGATGCTGATTCTGCCAAACTTGTCTGAAATATGCTGGGCATGTAATCTCAGCAAAAAGTGGGTACCACTGTAAAAATAACATCTCTCCTGTTATAAGGAATTGATGTTCTCCTTCAGGCTGCATCATTCTTCCCACAGTTTTGGGAAGGATTTTTCCTGAGTAGTGGTCCAATCAGTGACCTAACTCTGATGTTGAGGTTGGGGATGGAACAGCTCAAGTAATATGAGGGAAGTCCACGTAACAACTAGAATCCAGGATGTCCTGGGACCTTGAATCCTTCAGAGGGCACTTGTGGGAACCCTAGATCAGGCAATTCAGAGGCACTTACTGGTCTTAGACTATGCTGTGTCTATTAATTCTGTTTTATCAACACAAGTGCTGGTTTTGAAGGCATTGGAGCTATAATAATGACAAATAGGCAAAATGCAAATCAATTGCTTTTGATAGCAGAGTTTGATTGACCGGATGCCAAAGTCACAAATTTGAAAATTTCTTAACCTAAAATGAACTAGCCTTGAAAAGTTTTGGAAATGTATAATGGACACTTTCAAGTTTATGATAAGCTACTCACATACATATTCAACATTTGGAAATAGATGTCACAGGTAACAGAGGACGCCAAATTATCTAACTATTGTTTTAATTTCACAGATTGGATCTTAGGACCAAGGGTGAAGATGCTCTTTCTAATTGGCCTCACTTGAGAGGCACCAAATCTGTTTCTGTGGAATGGAGTTAGGGCAAAATGAGAAACAATCAGGACTCCAGGGCTGTATCTGCAGTAGTGCTTATGATCACCATTGATGATGTGGCTTGAAGTGAATTTGCTCAGTTAGTGGGAGAAGAGGAGAAAAGGTAGAGTCAGCTGAACCTGTGTTGAGGGACAAGGAACAGAAGGAAGATCAGTGCCTCTCAAGGAGAGACAGAAGACAGCCTTTAGTCTTTTTTCACGTTCACAAATACATGACGCCACATCTAGGATACTTTCTTTTATCTATGTGTCTATCCTACAAATATGAAATCTTCAAAATCACCTTACTCCCCCCAACAACAGCTTAAATTTTCATTGGGATTACATTGAATCCATAAAAAATATTTCTATCAGCTCTGCTTTGAAATCTCTGTATTTACATCCATTTTGAAACTTTTTTACCGAGTAAAGAAATTTGAGTTGACATTGTTTTTTTATTCAGTACTTTAGAAATGTTTTCCCACTTTCCCTAACTTGCACAGTTTCCAGAAAGAAGTTGTTCACCTTCTTACTCTTGTTTCTCTGTATGTAGTGTCTGCTTTTCTTGTAGCCTTCAAGATCTTTTATGTTTAGATTTCATTATTTTGCCTATGGTGTGTTTAGGTGTGTTTTTCTTTGTATTTATCCTACTTGGGTTTCTGTGAACTTCTGAATCTTTAGTGTGCTTTCAGTAATTTTAGAAAGTTCCCTTTCCTTTCCATTTTTTAATATTACAATTACATGTATATTGTTTTGATATTGTTTTGTGAGATGTGCAGAGCTACTGGTTGCTCAGTTATTTCTTTCACTCCTTGAATATCTTCATGGTTCAGTTTGGTTAATTTCTATTGACCTATCTAAAGTTCTCTGGTTCTTTCCTCCACTGGGTACTCATTCAGTCATCCGTTAAACCCATTAAAGGACTTCTTCATTTTCACTTACAGCATTTCCATCTGACTCTACTAATAGTTTCCACTTCTCCGCTGAAAACTCACATCTGTTCACTGTGTTCATCTTTCCACTAGATCCTTTAACATATTAATTATAGTGATTTTAAAAGCCCTGTCTGATGGTTCCAATACTTGGTCTATCTCTGTTTCTGCTGCTTGTTTTATCTCTTCACAATGGATACTTTTCACTTCACTTTTTTCTGTGTCTCATAATTTTTTATTGAATGCTGGCCATTGTGTAAAAAACAATTGAGGTTGAAATAATGTTTATGCTTAGAAATGGGTACATCTCTTTTCTGTTAAGATGTTTGTGGTGACCATCGATTTAATGTAGTTATAATTCAGTTAGATATGGGTTTTGTTTTTTCTACAGCTAACTTCAGTGTACCACAAGCCTCAAATTTCTCCTGTGGAGTATTACAATTACACTGTTCTTTTTGTAAAGCCTCGAGTGCCAGAAAGTTTGTCTCAGTATTGCTGTTCCACTCTCAGTTTTAGCAGACCCTGAACACCGGTGTCACATGGGTCTTTTATTTCTTTATGATCTTATTCCTATCGCAGTGATGGGCTGCTATTACCTGTAACTCAGTTCAAGGTTTCTGATGAAAGCATGGGTCATCTCTGTTCTCCAGGTACTGCTGTGCAACCTCAAACCATGAAATGCCCAACCTGCCTGTCCCACCAAGGGGGCTTCCTCATTTCTCCTGCCCTACATTTAATATTTTTCTGTGAGCACCTGATGGAGGCCAGCTTTTTAGTGTTTTACCAAACTTTGTGTAGCAGCATATTAAATAATGAGACTGTTCCTGTCTGCGTATTTTCAATAGGCTCAGCAGCTGAGTACTCTAGGTTTCAAAAGAAAACCCCACGATTTCTAAAACAAGATGCTAGACCATCTTTTCTGGAATTCAACTAACAGAATAGGAAAAACTTCATATCAACTAAATGGAGCCCCATTAAATTCTATCATTTTAATAACCCATTTTAACAAATTGTCCTTTACAATACTGTACTTTTACAGATGAACTTCTGAATGTAATTTTAAAAGGTATCCTTCCTCAAAACATTTACAAACCATGGAATCTGGAAGAAATAATCCAAATTTACTTTTTCCTCCATTATCAATTAACAAAAAACCTTGTTCACAGTCAAAAAGAACTAACTAGACTTAGATTATTCTTCTCTAGAAACCCATCTTTATAGCATCATAAACAATATTAAAAATAAAACCAAAAACACAAGAGATAAGGGGAGCTTCTTGGATCCAGGTAGGCGATAAAGGACTGTTATTATTCAGGCTTGGGTCATGTGCCCACCCTCCTTCTACATCAGTCTCTGTGTCTCAGGAAGTACAGGGCCACTATACTTAGCCCACCTTGGGTTCAACTCTCAAAATGGCCAAGATTGTTTCAGGACTCATTTTAAACAAATCTGTCTCTGATATATTGTTGCATATATTTTTAGAGTTATAACAGAATTTTCACCTCTAAATATTGTATGATTATATTTTACAAGATGAGCTCATGCAACCCAACTAGAGACTATATTTTTCTAGCTACGCTTGCAGCTTGGTATGGCCATGTGATTAAGCTTCACATGAAATATAAACAACAGGGAGATCAGCTGGGTGCTTTGTGACCACCTAGAGGGTGGGATAGGGAGGGTGGGAGGGAGGTGCAAGAGGGAGGAGATATGGGGATATGTGTGTATGTATAGCTGATTCACTTTGCTATACAGCAGAAACTAACACACCATTGTAAAGCAATTATACTCCAATAAAGATGTTAAAAAAAAGTATATGTATGTCACTTCTGGATCTGGATGAGAGAACTTTGAACTTTCACTCTGTGAAACCCTTTTTCCTTCCTACTGCCTGGATCACAGACGTGGCAGCAAACTTGGATCTTGCAGATAAATACTATGACTTGATGGGTACAGAAGAGCAGTATGCAAGGAAGCTGCACCCCCGAATGATCTGGTGGAGCAAAGTTTCCACTCAAGCCAAGAGCAGAAGGACTATAACATGTCTTCTAAGCCAGCGGTCCTTAACCTTTTTGGCACCAGGGACCGGTTTCGTGGAAGACAATTTTTCCACAGACGAGGAGGGGGGAATGGTTCAGGCGGTAATGTGAGCAATGGTTCAGGACGTAATGCGAGCGACGGGGGTGATGGGGAGCGGCAGATGAAGCTTTGCTCGCTCGCCTGCCACTCACCTCCTGCTGTGTGGCCCAGTTCCTAACAGGCCGTGGACTGGTACTTGCCCAGGGCCCGGGGGGTTGGAGACCCCTGTTCTAAGCTGTAGCAACCGCCTCCTAAATGAGCTCTTTCTCCAGTGAGCTCTTTTTTCTCCCTCTTTTCCTGCAATCAGAGTGATGCAACAAGCACAGCTCTGAGCATGCTTGATAATCTTCAAAGACTGCCTGCCTCTGGAATAAAGTCTATGACCTAGGCCACAATTGATCTTTCAACTTCATCTTCAATGAGCCCATCGGCTACAGTGGACTTCAAGTGATGTGCAGCATTTACTCACTACCATTATATATTTGCTCATTCCCTTCCTTTAAAACACATTTCCTCTAATCTCTCTTTGATGAAATCTGAGTCATCCTTCAAGATACAGCAGAAATTACACCTCCTTATGAAGTCATCTATAACCTTTCCAAATATAATTGTTGCTTTGAAATAGACTCAAATATTTCATTTGTTACATTATGTTAGCACTGATATCTTCTCACTTTATTTCATACTTTTTGCCCCCTTCAAGGTATAGTTTCGCCAAGAGTGAGAAATTTGCTTTAAATACCCAGTAAATATGGGTCTCCCATTGGATTACATGTACCAGTAAAATGTGAGTTCAAGTGTTGCTGGCAAAGATAGCATTGCTCAATTTTAATAATCCCAAATAAAGACAATTGAAAACATTGATCAGTGTGGCAGCCACACTGGCCATCTCATGGTTTCCTGAGCACACCAAGCTTGTTTTCATCTCTGCAACCTGCTGTTCTCCTGCCTGGAACACTATTCCACTTTATCTTCAAATGGCTTACCCCCTCACTTCAGTTACAACTTTAAAAAATGTTACCTCCTTAGAGAACCCTTATCTGACTAACATAGTTAGAATATCCACCTCCTCTGTCCATTACCCATTGACTTTTTACCATTCTTTATCTTCACTTGAAATTTTATATGCATATACTCATCCATGTAAACACACACATATTCATATACTAATTTATTATTTGAATTAGTATATTTCCTTTGTATGTTTTTCTCATAAACCTCTCTCTCCTTTCAAGATTGTAAACACTTCAATATCTGGGACCATGTCACAATCTGTACTTACTACAGGGATTAGCATACAATAATTACTCAATATATGCCTGTCAAATTGAATTAAATCAATATAGTACTCTTCACATTTATTATTCATTTACCTGTGTTGATTTCTTTAATTGACTAAAAGATTAAACAGCCCATCTTTGCAGGTACATACTAAGTGCTAAAATAGTTTAAAAAAAGAAATACAGCTTTCAGTTTAATGCCATTGTTGCTTGGAAGGTTCTTTCTGGTAGCATACGTATGCAGCAACCCTTTAAGGTAGATATTGAGTAAATATTTTTATTGCCAACTTTGAGTTAAGGAAATTGAAAATCTACATTGAGTTTAATATCTTAAACTGTAAAAGTGCAAATGAATACTAGAGATTAGCTAAATCCACTTAGAGATAAATAAACTGCAGCTAAGAAAAACTAACAGAATTCCCAAAGTCCTTACAAACTCTTAGTGGACTAATGCCAGAAAGACTAATGCCAAAAAGTTGAAGTATTAGCAATGTTGAAATAGAAAATTATGTTTACTTCATACATGTTTTGAAGTTTAAAAAAAAACACTGATCATTGAATTTCACCATGATATTATATTGGAAGAGTATATTTTAGCTTTTAATATTAGGAACAATAGTATATAATAACATCTTAAAGGTAAAGTTTCCTATGAAGATGAGATTAATAGCATTACATCATATATCAAAGAAAAAATAAGGATTTTAATACTTCAATATGAAGTTTGGGAGACCACACAAGATGGTGGAGTAGAAAGACACTCTCCTGAGCTCACCCCCTCTCACAGGCACACCAAAATCACAACTATTTGCAGAACAACGATTGAGGAAAAAGACTTGAACCTACTGGAAAAGATCTTCTACAACTAAAGATGTAAAGAACAACAATAAGACAGGTAGAGGGGTGGAGTCATGATATAGTCAAATCCCATACCCCTGGATGGGTCACCCATAAACAGAAAATAATTACAACTGTGCAGGTTCTCCCAGAGGAGTGAGAGGTCTGAGCCACAAATCGGGTCCCCCAGCCCAGGGGTGCTGCTCCACGAAGCATTTGGCTTTGAAGGCCAGTGGGGTTAACTTTCAGGAGTCCCAGAGGGCTGAGAGAAATAGAGAATTCATTTTTGAAGGGCACGCACAACATATCACATGCTCCAGAACCCGGGGCAGAGCAGAATTTGATAGGAGCCTGGGTCAGACCTACCTGCTGACCCTGGAGAGACTTCCAGGGAAGCATGAGGCAACAGCAGCTCACCCTGGGGACATAGACGCTGACAGCAGCCATTCTGGGGAGCTCATTCTATCACATGGACACTGGCACTGGCAAGCACTATTTTGGAATCTTCCCTCTAGCTTTTTAGCCCCAAAACCCAGCCCTGCTCTAATCCAATGGTCTGCAGGTGCCAGTGCTGGGATATCTCAGGCCAAGCAACTAACTGGGCATGGACAAAGCCCCACCTACAGCAGACAGCCTACCTTAAGACCTCCTAAGCCCACAGCCACCTCTGGACATGGCCTTTCCCACCAGAGAGCACAGAACCTGGTCCCATGCACCTGCACAAGCACTAGACCTGAGAGACATAGGGCCCTCCAGCCAGACATCCCAGGAGCCAGCTCCACCCACCAGTAGGCAGGCATCAGCCCCAGAATCCCCTGGACACTGTGCCCTCTGGCAAGCAAGGCCATGTCCAGAGGAGGCTATGGGCTTAGGAGGTCTTAAGGTAGCCTGTCTGCTTACCAGTGAGCCTGCTCTAGCCTCGGGCCCAGTTCCACCCACAAGCAGACAGACAACAGTAGCAAGAAGATTGCAGTTCCACAGTCTGTAGATATGGCCCACCCACTAGCAGGCCAGATCCTGCCCTAGGAAGGGCTGGGTCCAGACCTGGCCTACCAGCAGGCCAGCACAAACTTCAAGATACCTCGGGCCCTGCAGCTAACTGTGCAGGAATGGCCACAACTGCCAGCAATCCGACACTTGCTCTGGGATGCCTGGGCACTGAAACCAGACCACAGGGCCCAGCTCTACCCACCAGTAGGCTGGCATCAGGACCTGACTTCAGCCACCAGTAGGTGGGCAAGAGCCCTGGGGACTCCTGGACTCTGATTCCTTCAACCAGTGACAGCACTATTCCCAGGGCCCCCAGGGGTTCCACAGTGAGCCACCTTGTGACCTAGTCCCACCAACCAGTGGCTGGCAGCCTCTGCCAAAGGCAAGACCTGGCAACAAAATGGACCAGGGGCCAATAAAGCCTACCAGACAGCCCACATAGTCTGTCCATCCCAACAGAAAAACCCACACAGCCCTCACAGGGGAAACCCCTAGAGCATATAGCTCTGGTAACAGGAGGGGAGTGTGCTGCTGAGATGCATAGGACATCTCCTGCAAAAGGCCACTACTTTAAGGGTGGGAAATGTAACCAACCTACCAAATACATGAAAATATAAACAGCAACTAGGGCAAAATTAGCCAATAGAAATTTTTTCCAAACGAAGAAACAAGATAAAATCCCAGAAGAACTAAGTGAAGTGGAGATAGGCAAGCTACCTGAGAAAGAGTTCAGGGTAGTAATGTTAAAGATGACTGAAAAACTTGGGAAAAGAATGGCACAGAGTGAGAAGTTAGAAGTTTTTAACAGAGTTAGAAAATATAAAGAACAGCCAAACAGAAACGAAGAATAAAATAAAAAATGAAAAATACACTAGAAAGAATCAACAAAAGACTAAATGATAAAGAGGAACAGATCCACAAACTGGAAGACAGAATAGCAGAAATCACTGATACTGAACAGAAAAAAGAAAAAAAGAATGAAAAAAAATGAAGACAGTTTAAGATACTTCTGGGATATCAAGTGCACTAATATTCACATTACAGGGGTCCCAGAAGGAGAAGAGAGAGGGAAAGGGTCTGAGAACATAACTGAAGACATAACAGCTGAAAACTTCCCTAACCTGGGAAAGGAAACAGATATCCAAGTCCAGGAAGTACAGAGAGTCCAATACAAGATTAACCCAAAGAGGAACATATCAAGACATATTTTAATAAAAATTGCAAAAATTAAAAACAGAGACAGAATATTAAGAGCATCAGGGAAAAAGCAACGGGTAACATACAAGGGAACACCCATAATACAATCAGCTGATTTTTCATCAGAAACTCTGCAGGTCAGAAGAGAATGGCACAATATATTTAAGTGATGAAAGGGAAAAATTGGCAACTAAGAATACTCTACCCAGCAAGGTTCTCATTCAGACTGGATGGAGAGATCAAAATTTTACAGACAAGCAGAATCTAAAAGAGTTAGTACCACCAAATCAGCTTTATAAGAAATGTTAAAGGAACTTCTCTAAGTGAAAAAGAAAAGAACACAACAACATGAAAACATGAAAGGAAAGAGCTCAACAGTAAAGGCAAACATACATTAAAAAAAAAATCCAAACACAAAGCTAGCAGGAAGGTTAAAACACAAAAGTAGTAAAATCATCTATATCCACAATCAGCAGTTAAGGGATACACAAAGCAATTACATGTAAAATGTGATAGCAAATATAGTAATCATGAGAGGAGGAGAGAACAAATGCAGGGTTTAAAAAATTTATTTGAAATTAAGAGATCAGCAACTTAAAACAATCATATATATATATATATATATATATATATCTATATCTATATATATCTCATGGTAATTACAAACCTAGAACCTATAACAGACACACACAAAAAAAGAAAACGGAATCCAAATATAACACTAAAGATAGTCATCAAATCACAAGAGAAGACAACAAAAGAAGAAGAGGGGAATAGAAAAGACCTATGAAAACAAGCCTCAAAACAATTAACAAAATGGCAATAAGTACATACTTATCAATAATTATTTAAGTATAAATGGGCTAAATGTTTCAATCAAAAGACATAGAGTGGCTGAATGGATACAACAATAAGAACTATTTCTATACTGCCCACAAAAGTCACTTCAGATCGAAGACATACACAAACTGAAAGTGAGAGGATGGAAAAACGTATTCTATGCAAATGGAAATAAAAAAAAAATCTGGGATAGCAATACTTATATAACACACAAAAAAAGACTTTAAAACAAAGACTATGAAAAGAAACAAAGAAAGACAACACATAATGAAGGGATCAATCCAAGAAGACATACCAACTGTAAATATATATGAACCCAGTATAGAAGCACCTAAATACATGAAGCAAATATTAACATACATAAAGGGAGAAATAGACAGGAACAATAATAGTAGGGGACTTTAACACCCCACTTACATCAGTGAACAGATCATCCAGACAGAAAATCGATAAGGAAACAGTACCTTAAATGACACATTAGATCAGATGATTTTAATAGATATATACAGAACATTCCATCCAAAAGCAGCAAAATAACATTCTCTTCAAGTGAACATGCAACTTTCTCCAGGATAGATCACATCACAGGCTAGGCCACAAAACAGGCTTTGGTAAATTTAAGAAAACTTAAATCATATCAAGTATATGTCCCGACCACAACTCTATGAGACTAGAAATCAACTACAAGAAAAAAAACTGCAACAAAACCAAACACATGGAGTCTAAACAATATGCAACCAATGGATCACTGAAAAATTCAAAGAGGAAATCATAAAATACCTAGAGACAAATGAAAATGAAAACATGACAATCCAATATCTATGGGACACAGCAAAAACAGTTCTAAGATGGAAATTTATAGCAATGCAAACTTACCTCAGGAAACAAGAAACATCTCAAATAAACAACCTAACCTTACACCTAAAGGTGCTAGAAAAAGAAGAACAAACAAAATTCAAATAGTAGAAGGAAAGAAATCATAAAGAACAGAGCAGAAATAAATTAAATAAAGACTAAAAAAAAAATAGAAAAGATTAATGAAACTAACACCTGATTCCTTGAAAAGATAAAGAAAATAGATAAACATTTAGACAGACTGACCAAGAAAAAAAGAGGGCCCAAATTAATAAAATCAAAAATGAAAAAGGGGAAGTTACAACAAACACCATAGAAATACAAAGGATTATAAGAGACTACTATGAACAACTATATGCCAATAAATTGGACAACCTAGAAGAAATGAATTAATTCCTAGAAATGTACAATCTCTGAAGACAGACCAGGAAGACATAAAAAATACGAAGAGTCCAATTACCAATAATGAAATAGAATCAATTATTTAAAAAACAAAAAACAAAAAACTCCCAACAAACAAAAGTCCCAGACCACATGGCTTTCTCAGGGGAATTCTATGAAACATTTAGAGAAGAGTTAATACCTAACCTTCTCAAACTATTCCAAAAAATTGCATAGGAAGGAACACTTCTAAACTCATTTTATGAGGCCAACAGCCTTCTGATTCCAAAACCAGACAAAAATATCACAAAAAAAGAAAATTACAAGCCAATATCACTGAGGAATATGGATGCAAAAATTCTCAACAAAATATTAGCAAACTAAATCCAGCAACATATAAAAGGATCATACACCATGATCAAGTAGGGTTTATTCCAGGGATGTAAGGATTTTTCAATATCTGCAAATCAATCAATGTGATAGACCACATTAATAAATTAAAGAATAAAAACCATATGCTCATCTCAATAGGTACAGAAAAAACTTTTGACAAAATTCAACTTCCATTAATGATAAAAACTCTCTATAAAGTGGGCATACCAGGAACTTACGTCAAAATAATAAAGGCCATATATGACAAACCACAGTTAACATCATACTCAACAGTGAAAAGCAGAAGGCATTTCCTCTAAGATTAGGGAAAAGACAAAGATGCCCAACCTCACCACTTTTATTCAACGTGGTTTTGGAAGTCCTAGCTATAGCAATCATACAAGAAAATAGAAATAATCCAAATTGGAAAGGAAGTAGTAAAACTGTCACTGTTTGCAGATGACATGATACTATGCATAGAAAATCCTAAAGACACCATTAGAAAACTACTAGAGCTCATCAATGAATTTGGTAAAGTTGCAGGATACAAAATTAATATACAAAAATCTGTTGCATTTCTATACACTAACAATTAAATATCAGAAAGATAAATTAAGGAAACAATCCCATTTAGCATCATATCAAAAATAACAAAATACCTAGGAATAAACCTAAGGAGGCAAAAGACCTGTACTCCAAAAACTGTAAGATGCTGATGAAAGAAAACGAAGATGACCAAAAAGATGGAAAGATGTACCATGTTCTTACATTGGAAAAATCAATATTGTGAGACTGTCCATACTACCCAAGGCAATCTATAGACTCAATGCAATTTCTATCAAAATACCAAGGGCATTTTTCACAGAACTAGAACAAATAATTTAAAAATTTTTAGGAAACACAAAAGACCCCAAATAGCCAAAACGATCTTGAGAAAGAAGAACAGCTCTGGAAGAATCAGGCTCCCTGACTCCAGACTATATTACAAAGCTACAGTAATCAAAACAGTATGGTACTGGCACAAAAACAGACACATAGATCAATGGAACAGACTAGAAAGCCCAGAAATAAACCCACACACCTATGGTCAATTAATCTATGACAAAGGAAGCAAGACTATACAATGGAGAAAAGACAGTCTCTCCAATAAGTTGTGTTGGGAAAACTGGACAGCTACATGAAAAAGAATAAAATTAGAACATTCCCTAACACCATATACAAAAATAAACTCAAAATGGATTAAAGACCTGCATTTTATACTGGAAAACATAAAATTCATAGAAGAAAACCTATGCGGAACACTTTTTGACATAAATCATAGCAATATTTTTTTGGATCTGTCTCCTAAAGCAAAGGAAACAAAAGTAAAAATAAACAAATGGGCACTAGTTAATCTTAAAAGCTTTTACACACAAAGGGCTCCATTAACAAGACAGAAAGACAACCTACTGAATAGGAGAAAATATTTGCAAATTATATGACCATTAAGTGTTAATATCCAAAATATATTAACATCTCATACAACTCAACATGAAAAAAAATTTAAAAATTGGCAGAAGACTTGAATAGATATTTTTCCCAAGAAGACATATAAATGGCCAATAGGCACATGAAAAGATGTTCAACTTTGTTAATCATCAAAGAAATGCAAATTAAAATGACAACGAGATGTCACCTCACACCGTTCGGAATGGCTAATATCAAAAATACCACAAATAACAAATATTAGTGAGGATGTGGAGAAAAGGAAACCATTGTACACTGTTGATGGGAATGTAAATTGGAAAACCATATGGAGGTTTCTCAAAAACTAAAAATAGAACTACCATATGACCCAGCAATTCTACTCCTTGGTATATATCTGAAAAAAAAATGAAAACGGTAATTGAAAAATTACATGCACCACAATGTTCATAGCAGCATTATTTACAACTGCCAAGACATGGAAGCAACCTAAGTATCCATCAATAGATGAATGAATAAAGAAGATGTAACACACACACACACACACACACACACACACACACACACACACACAGGAATACTACTCAGCCATAAAAAAGAATGAAATTTTGCAATTTGTAACAACATGGATGGACTTGGAGAGTATTATGCGAAGTGAAATAAGTCCAGAAAGGCAAATACTGTATATCACTTATACATGGAATGTTAAAAATAAAATCAACTTGTTAATATGACAAAAAAGAAAGAAACTCACAGATATAGAGAACAAACTAGTGGTTACCAGTTGAGAGAGAGAAGCAGGGAGGGGCAATATAGGGGTAGGAGTTTAAGATGTACAAACTACTATGTATAAAATAAATAAGCTACAAGGATACAACACAGGGACTATAGCCAATATTTTATAATAACTATAAATGTAATACAACCTTTAATAATTTTGAATCACTATTTCATACACCTGTAACTTATATAATATTGTACATGAATTATAACTCAATAATAAAATAATTTCAGTATGAAATTCTATTTACATGGTGGTTTATTCTATTACTTATGATACAAGTTTGCCATATTAGGAACCTGATAAAAGCTGTGAAAAGTGAATCTCTAACATCTAAATGTTAGTACTTAGTTTTCACCTCTGCTACTGTCAAAGAGCCAATTTCACAAAAATATATTGGTGAAATTGGGAAAGACTCTTAAGGTCTTCTCAATTCACTCAGAACATTTTGGAAATAGAAAGGTAGCTAATGAACCAAAGACCACACTGTTCTAGCAAAACAGCTCCTACCTATATCTATTCAGAAGACAACAGAGGCCTATAATTGGCCTATAATAAAAAGCCAATTTAATTATAACTGTCATTCTGTTGCTCAGTATAATGGAATGAAATTTTAAAGTGCATTAAAATGTTTCTTCTGTATGCCTCAACTTTATTGAGAATGCCAGAATTCTTGCTCACAATGAAATTTAAATATGATAAGGAAGTACTCTAACAGAAGTAAAAAATAAAAGCTGAGATAAAATTCTGTAGCATTGTCAGCTTTAAGAAAATGTTACTTAGAATTTATTTGCTAATTTAAAATATTTTCTTTTGAATTTTTACTTTTTATTATTTTAAAGCAGAATCCCAAATTATATAAGCTTCAGGATATCAAAATCCAGATATACCTTAGCATAAGCAAAGAAAAAAATCAGGAAGAATGTACATCAAAATCGTAGTGATTATCTCTGGACTATAAAATCAAGCGTTTTATATATGCACGTACATATTGCACATACTTTTATTGTCCTGAATAGAGAAGGCAGGTTAACTACAAGAGCACTCTTTTTAAAACCTGTAGGAGAGAGCAAAGAAAAAACAAGAAATGTGTAAGTAAAAATTACCAAAAATACCACTCACACAAACGAAACCTTAAACCTCTTTCCAGACAAAGCACCCCTGAGAAACAGGCTGTTGAACTATCTCATCCTACAGTTACTTTGTTCACATTCACGCCTGCTGCTCTGTATGGCGGGCCAAGGACACCTAAGCCAACTGTAAAAGAGGGCCAGGCTTGGGTTTCCAACACCAGGTGTTGAGGAACCGCGCGGACTTGCCACAGCCTCACCCCACAAACCGTTCTCCAACCTTGATTTAAAAAAAAAAACAGTTTAAAAACCCCAACAGTTAAAGCCACAAAATAAGCTCATCTCCTTTCGGTTCTCCTTATCCCCACCGGCTTTAACATCCTGCTAGATTTTCAGCTTCTAGAAAAGAGTCGGTTTCCGGAGGAGCCAGACGCAGGAAGAGGGCGAGGGGTGAGCAAAGGCAGGTGAGAACTGAGAAGCTGTACTCCAGCTACAGCGCCCGCGCCACATAAATTCCCTCCCAAATGTGGTCATCTACGCACTTTTCCGTTAACTAACAACAGCACAGAACCCCAGCCCACCCCGGCCCCAGACTACAAGCCGGAAGGCAGCTGGCGGCCGCGCAGGGCGATGGTGTGTCGCGGCTGCGAGGCCAAATCGAGGGCACCTTGTTTTGAGATGCGCTGCTCCCCCTCGAGCATCCACCCAGGGCTGCACAAAAAGCCCTGCAAAGGAGAAGGAGGAGTGCATCGTACCTCAACTGCGGAAAGGGGGTTGAAGTCCATTCTCTGCCTGAGTACCAAAATCCAGCCCCTTTGCTGAGGTGCTGGGTGGGGTCGCTTCATTCCACCCCTCCTCCCTCCTTCAAACATTTTCTAACTGCCCCCTGCCAAGCCTTGGAGAAACCTAGAAAAAAGACAAGAGGGTCCTTACCTTCAGACAATATATCCCAGAAGATAGTTTCTTGCTTATTTTTGTATTAACTATATTTAATTTCACAAATTCTACAAAGCTATATTACATGGAATAATTCAATCTCGTTTACACTCACCAACTGTTAAAAATAACTATAAAGTTTACTCTTATTTGTTTACCATGCACTTTTTAAATGCATGGTCCATGAACAAATTACATCAAAATTAGCTGTGGTACTTGCTGCAAATAGGAATTTGGGACATTTTTTATCATCACGCTAGATGACTTATGGATAATAACTTTTGGAAACTGTTGATCATCTACATAGTCTAATAATCTAATTTACCTGTTTAATTGAAGTTTGAAGCTTCTTTGCTTGGATAACTATCCTGCTTTGCAGTAAAAACAAAAAACAAAAGCAAGCAAACAAAACACCCCAAATGCACAATTGTGGAAGCTCATCTACTCCTCCCCAAAGCTTTCTGAAATATTAACTCTAAGAAAAGAACTCTTTAACTTCTCCTGCTTATAACACACCAAGAAAAGCCTCCTGTTTTATTCCATACTGCTCCCCAACAGATAAAATATTTTGTGCAGAGAAGTGTTAAGCCAATTATAACTTTTTCTGACAAAAAAAATTTCAGTTAACTTAGATTTCTTGGCATTTTACAGCTTACAGGACTTACTAACATATGAACTCATGGCCTCACTTGCTCATTGGACAGGTAGTATATTAATCCTGGCAAATTAAAAATTATTTATTAAGAAGCTATTTTTTATTAACCTGTACAGTAATAAATCCAAAAGGAATCATTGTTTTACCTACATATTGTTAAGAACATGGAGGCTCACAGAGGTAAGATCCTTTTTCAAGCTTTCATAGGCAATAAGGGATTTGAACCTAAAGGTTTGAACCCTGACAGTTTGACTCTAGAATATGTCCTGTGGCATCCCTAGATGGCTATGGGTTCCGCTTACCTGACTCATCCTCCATTGTGCCCTCTCAGTCACCCTTCCTGATGGTCCCCTCCTACCTGCTCTTCCTCCTCACCAAATGTGCCCTATCCTTACTTTAAGATACAGTTAATCCTTTATCTCTTCTTTCTTTGCTCAGGATCACTCCTCCATCCAATCTGTTTCTATTGCCCACGGATTCACTAAATCTGTCCTCATCAAGGTCACAGGTCACCTTCATTTTGTCTCTTTCTCAGAATACTCTGTATGTAAATTCAATCCTCAATACAATCTATCCCCATTTCATACTTATTTTCTCCAGACCACTTCCCATTACCTACCATACACATATTTTTGGCTTTCTTGTTTCCTTTGTTATCTGTCTCTCCCTACAAGAATAGAGCTTCATGAGGCAGAAATTTGTATTCATTTTGTTGAATCCTGATTACTGAGCACCTAGAACAGTGCCTAGCCTCTAGCAAGTACTCAACATGTATTTGCTGACAATACATAACAGCAAACCTAATGATATATCCTTCTCTTATGTGAACTCTTTCAATGTATATAATATTAATAGGCACTGCCTCCTTGATACCCACTCTTCCTAGACTTCTGAGGCGTTCTCCCAGAACTCCTAGAACCTTCCTGACCACTTCTTCTCAATCTCCCTCATGTCCTATTCTGTCTGTAGTTACACCCAAAATGTTGGTGTTCTCAGGGTTCCATTGTTAGTCCTTTGCTTTTCTCATTCTATTATTTATGCATCCTCTGGGCAAGGTGTTATAAAGACATTCCCATAGTTTCAATAAAAGTATTCTAACTTTCTAGGCAGATCCCTCTCCTGAGTTGCTCGTCAGTTCAAGGTAGAAATGTTTATTTAGTATCTTGTATGAACTGAGAATTGGCTTCACATTGCTGAACGAGATAGATATAGCCACTGACCCAGGGAACTTACTGTCAGGAGATACAAATAAGCATGATAAACTGTGGGTAAATGCTTTTCCATCAAATGTTTGTATTCAGGGTTACACAATTCCATTTGAATGTTCTATGAGTATACAAGAAATTAAACATGTCCAGAAAGAAATCAACATACACTGAAAACATTGCTGTGATTATTTTTGTTACTTTTTGACATTCACTCAGTTATTCAAGCTGAAAGCCTAATTCATTTAGATGCCGTCTTCTCATTTTACTTGTTTAATTCTTCTAATCATTTTAATCCTTAAACAGCATATATGCTGTTTCTTTTCGATTTTACCTCTCTACTTTCACCATCTTTTCTAACTCGCCTCATCTAGAAACTTTTGTTGGCTTGGTCTTACTTCAATGATATTAGATTATCCTTTTTACTTGAACATTATCCTGTGCATATATCTATTATGATGCTTTCACTACTCATGGTACAATAAATGAAAAATTGTCTATATTCTCCAATACAAGTTCTAGAGATACTCATGGTTATTGTGGCAGACTGCTATTTATCTTTCAGTATCCATTCTTTCCTCCCCTCGTTGTAAAAGAACACCTGATTTTTTACCTGGGCCTATAGCAACACAGGTTGCAATTGCAATTAGAAATTAGAATTTCTAATTTAACTAGAATTAGAAATTACAGTTAGAGAGACTAAATGCCCTGCGTTTCTTTGAAATAGTCTGGCTATAAGATGTAATTCTAGTTAGTGGATGTGAACAGAAGTTATGCATAATCATTCATCCAGGAAATGTCCTTAAAAGGTGAGGACGTAGCCTCTTTCCTCCTTTTCTTTTCAGCAGAATGGAACATACATGTGGTGGTGAGCCAACTTTGACTATGAGGTGCCCTGTTAAAGCATGGCTAAGCAGGATACGAAAGGAGCCTGTGCCTCTGATGACTTTATGAAACTGAACTAAGGCTTTTCAAGTCTTACACAAGAGAAGTAAAACTGTAGGCTGCCCAGGGCTGGCTAATGTTGTTTGTATTGCGTATGGTGGACCAAGCAGATCAGGGTAGCCAGGGACCTGGCACAGGGCAAGTGTCAGGAAAAGCCTTGTCACAGGAGCAGCCTCTTGGGGGTTCAAGATATCTGCCTAATTCCAAACCCAAACCTACACAAATTCACATATTCCCCCTGGAGGCAGAGCTGAGAGAATCTGAACTGCCTCACCAGAGTGAATTGGGCGGCTAGGCCAGACATCCTCCAATAAGAGACACTCAGAAGCCTTGATTTCGAGAGAATCCCAAGACCCCATCAGGTAGCCACTCCAAATGGGGACTGACTATCACCAATTTAAAGCTGCCACCTCAGAATGATTTTCTCGGGGTGGGCTCCCTCCATCCCTGAGGCTATGCAAGTTGTTGGGGACATGCCTGAGCTCCCCAGCCCTGGAGGGCCCCAGCTGCCCAAAGCCCTCTGAAGGAGTGTGTGCTGTGCTTGCTCATGCAGCACACTTCAGGCTTGCCAGGGATGTGAATGGGGCAAGTTTGGGGAGAGGCCAGGTCACAGGAGCAGAATTTTTGGAGAACAAATCATCTGCCTAACCATAAGTCTTAACCTTCCCAATGTGGATATTACCCTTGAAGTCAAAACATGAGTTTACTTGACTGCCTTGCCAGGGAGTCAGGCAGGCTGGCCATGGTCTCCTCCAAAAAGAGATACTTGGGAGCCTTGATAGAAATATTCTCATGTGATTAGGTAATGCCAACCTGGCCAGCCTCCATTTCTTAAAAGTTAAATTGTGTTGTATAATGTAACCTAATCATAGGATGAAAATTCAGCCAATTTCCAGGGACAATGCAGAGTATATATATTAGGGGAGAGATATCTTTAGGGACTTTTAAATTCTGCTTACCAGAGACACATTCACTAAAAATTCATCTTTTAGTCTTTCTTTGCCTATATAACTTCTGACCAAAATAGTCTTAGTTCATATTGATGAAGTGCCAGAAAACTATCTGGACTGTAATTGTCAAGAGCAAGGGAACTTTTACATTTCCATATCTTCACACCCTCAGATCATCATTCAAAGTATTCATGAAGGGTTCCACACTCTGTTCAGAGTACACTGGAGTCATTACTGGGCAATTTGCTTTTTCTATATGTAAATTTTCATTCATGGCAACTCAAGTTCTTTGAAAAAAACTACTTTCAGCTACAATCCAACTTTCTATTGCTCATTACTGGTTGTTGGGTCACTGTTAATCATACTACAACTGAAGGTACCTGGAGTTCATGTCTGCCAATCCCATCATTTTACAGATAATGAGACTGGCCCCAAGGAGTTAAGAGAATTTCCACAGGTAACCTAGAAAATTAGTCAGAAGTGGCACTAAAACAAGTTTCTAGATACCTTGCACATTCCAAATCCCAGCCACTCTAAGGTCATCAGACTACTTCTTCCAAGTAGTCACAACCTCTTGTGATTCCAAGAGAATCACAGTTGGAACATCCCTTCTAACAGCTTCTTTCTATTGGGTTTCTCTATATTTCCCCGGCAAGATACTATAGAAAAAAAGAAGGATGATTTATTCCTGCAGAATGAAGAGGCATCTGCCAATTTTTGCCAGGCTGAGCTGAAGCAGCTTTCAGAGACTGCAGTAGAGACTATTTCAAGAGGAACTTTCTCTGTTCCTAGAGGACACAGTCTCTACTTAGAGTCAAAGAAAAAGGTTGAACTTGACTATAAATTAATGCCCAGGAAAGGAGTTAAGATAAGGAATAAGGAGAGATAGGAGATGGATAAATGGATCGAGTCAGATGGTCTTTGTTTCTCTTTCTGAAGATCTAAGATCACACAGTACGAGCTATGGGGAGAAAGTAGAACATGGTGATAGCTTGACTTTTTATCTTTTTATAATCACAATTAGTTAGATATCCTTGAAGAGACCAGAAATATTTCTTCCCCAAAAAAGAGTCAGAATAATGAATCCAAGTAAAAGAGATTTCTTTCCTGTACTAAATTTTTCTAAATACAGAGGATACAATATTTAAGACACGACTTGATTGCACGGTGGTTATGATCTTATCTCAAATGCAGACAAATATAATAGTTGATTGAATCCAATGTAATAAGAGTTATCACACTGGCATGCACAGATGATCATGATGATGATGACTATGATGACAATGATGATGATGGAGGAGGAGGAGTAGAAGAAGAAAATAACAGCTAATACATATTGAGTACACACTTTTTGTACCAAGCAGAGTCTAAGTGCTTTTGTTGGATTACCAAGTTAATCCTCAGAATAATGTTATGAATTAGATTCTAGTATAGCTATAGGACAACCCAGAGTATTTGACAGCCATTCCAAACTGGGAAGAGAGCTTAGGAAATATTGGGGGAAGAAGAGATACAAGGTACTAGAGGAAGAATCACTCAATGTTATTCTGGTTGAGAAAAGGTAGATGAGCATCAAGGCAAAAGAAAACACAGGTACAAATATAAGAAAATAACAGAGGTTATGTGCTTGTAGAACTGCACATAAATCTGATTCACTCTAACCTGAATGGGTGGTGGGAGGCATCACTTGGAGAGGAGGTTGGAAAGCTAGACAAAAAAAGCTGTGATGGAGGATTTGTAGGTCCCATCAAAGAGCTTGGAACGTATATTATGGTCAGGGAAATAAAGAAACAAATGCGGGCCAGGCCCCTGCTGGGCCACCTAGAGAACCGCAGGGACCCATCAGCAAAATCTTTAGACACAGGCCCCATGATGCTCTGCCAGGGCCATTGCAGAAGGGATTCTCTTCTCAGGACAAAGCTTTCCTCAGGTTCCCCTCCAGACCTACAACACTTAGGCTGACTATCATTATTTGACTTTCATCTACACGTAACTTGCCTTCTCAGATGAGCACTAGCACCTCAAACAATCCAAGGGAGCCGAGAGAGAGAGCATAGCCTGGAGATTCACTCCAAGCCAACTGTATATTACTCTGGCTCCATGCCCCAATTTCTCAGGATACCAGGCTGACTCACGGATGTGAGCAATTGCAGTTTCTCTGAAGATTCTTGTAGTGGAGGCCAATTCTGCTTCCATTATGGAAACCCAGATCCCATTCATGCATTCATTCAACAAATCTTTGAGTGCCTGTCTGTGCCAAGATCCCACAGTGTTTTTAGTTGTCACATCTCCTTAGTTAGCGTCAGTCTGTTACAGTTCCTTGGTGCTATAGACTAAATATTTTTCTTCCTCCAAAATTCATATATTGAAACCTAATCCCTAAAGTACTTGCAGGTGGGGCCTTTGGGAGGTGATTAGGTCATGAGGGCAGACACTTCATGAATGGGATTAGTGTCCTTATAAAGGAGGCCCCAGAGAGCTCCCTCACCCCTTCCACCGTGTGAGGACACAGTGAGAAGGCACCGATTATGAACTAGGAAGTGACTCTCATCAGACACCCATCTTCTGGCAACTTGATCTTGGACTTCCCAGACTCCAGAACTGTGAGGAACAAAGGTCTATTGTTTGTGAGAGAAGAAGAAGAGAAGAAGGAGAAAGAGAAGAAGAAGAAACAAATGCAAGATCTTAAGATGAATGCAAACTTTGCAAGGTCAGACTTGGCATTTTAATTTTCCTAGCAAGAGTCTAGGTCTTTCTTACCTGACATATTTTTGCTCCTCATTTCCTCATGTGACTGAGGTCTTCCAGCTCTTCCTGCAGTCACAGACAGCAATAGAGGAATCCATCCTGCAAATAGACAAAGCTGTCACAAATGGAGAGAAGGTCCTAGCAGGTATAGGGACAGGGCTCAGCTCACAGCAGAGTGGGTAGGTTTCTGCAGTGCCCTCTGATATATTTGAATGGGATATCTTCCTGTAACAAGGAACATCATCTCCTTCTGTGGAACATATTCTGCTTGATCTGAAAATAACAAGTGAAGTTGTAGTTGGATGTCCAGCCAGACAGGCCTTGTCTTGCCCATCACATTCTGATACACATTTTTGATGGTGTGCACACTGAGTGGATTCAAATGCTTTATAACTATTCTTAATTTCATTTGTCTGGTCTTAAGACATTAAAGCACAGGCCTAACTGTTGCTTTATTCATAAAACCTTCATGGGTAGCAGATTGGGCTAAGGAGGCAGTTAAGAAGGAATGGGAGCTACCAAGTCAGAAACTATGAAAGAAGCAGCAGCAGATGAACACTCAAGAGTGAACCTTTAAGGAAAACAGAGCCCAGCTAAAGGCTGAGAAAATGGGAAAGGATGCTGAAACACAAACTGAAGGTAAATCTAGACCAGACCTTCATGAAATACCTTGAAATACCTTGGGCAGTGCCTGATGAATAAAGCCAAGGTATTTCATGAAGCACTGGCCCCAAATTGTAAGCAAAAGTCATGATCTCAGAGAAAAATATAAATGGCTTATGATTCACTAGCTGCCTCAAATCCATCTGGATTCTGCTGAATCCCTTAAATTACAAGATTCCACCACCTTCTGTAGTGTTAGGCTTTGGAGTGTACAAGTAACATCCCCCATGGCTTCTATGTATGGTGATTATGGGATGGTCTCATTGTGTCCCAAATGAATAGAGCCTTAGTCCTACACACTTCCTAGGATTCTTGGTACAACTATCAAAGAGACCTGAAATAGATCTATCCAGTCTTACAAGTATCAGACTTGGTCAATATGGAATACAGGATGTGGACGTTTCTAAAACTTGCTGCATTTATAAACACAGAGGAAAATTCTTTCTTTGACTTAACCTGGAGCTTGATAGCCAGTGTTCTATATAGGATCAACAGTTCCCATTATTTGTTAGATGTTTGTGGTCATGCTACCTCAATGGAACTGAGAATCAGGATCAAACTTACACTCCCTCCCAAGGGGCATTTTATGAGCTATAACATATTAAGGGGAAAGTTCTCAGGCCTGACTCAGCCCCAACTTTTCCCCACTCTTAGTGAGGTGGTGCTAAAAGAATCGTAGCAAGCTCGATCATATGGAAATATTGGACAAACTCATCAAAGAGCACACTGAGGTGGTAAAGAAGTGGACATGGTGCTTATCTGCTGAAGTGTTTAAATGTAAAACCCTGACTCTTGATAATTAGCTATTTTCAAAAGTGGACCCTTTCTTTTTCATAGATCTGAGAAGAACTGCTTAAGGAAGAATTTAAAAAGAAATTGGAGGAGTTGCATAAAGAGATACATTGACTAAACAAAACAAAACAAAAAAAAACAGAGAGAAAGATTGAAACAACCCCCCCCAAAAAAGTGGTTACTGATTTCAGAAGTCAGAAGTCATTGATGTGGCTGGCAGTGTTCTAATTGTTTCACTACCTGGTACTGCTAAGCTATTTGGTGTTGGGGTGAAAAATTTCAGCTCACTAATAAAATAGGCTTATATTTCCTATATCTATCCTAATAAATGGATATTAAAAATGTTATGTCTTTTGTTTTATTAGCATAATACTGTGGCTCATTTTTGAAGTATGTGCTTCATGCTACGTCCATTTAACAAAAATTTACAAACGATTACCAAAAATCATTAGCACAAGTTGGTATTATTAAAATTTTGGTTAATTTCATACACATTTGTAAAACGTCTTTTCAGGATGAAAGACTTACTGCAGAGTTTTCTTCTTTATAAAATAAACATTGTTAGAACCATGGATTTATAGGCACCTTATTCTAACCAAATGACTTATCTGTATTTGTCTAATGGTAACGGTGTGAAAACAATGTAGGGATGCAGGGCAGTGAATAATTTCAAAAATGCTGGAATATTCTCTTTTGGAATTTTATTCTCATACAGTGTTGGTACATCAGTATGGATTTGGTAATTCTAATTAACAAAACAGAGTCACCACCATGGATTACAGAAAGAATATGTTTCATGTGGGAATTATGAGAAAACAGGATCTTAAATGATGTTGACCTGGGATGTGGAAGTCTGTTTTAGGGAGGTTTGGTGGGATAAAGAGTCACTAAGTACGTTAAGTCTGAAGCATTCATGCAGACAGGAAAAGCTGGAGATTGGGGGAAGGCCAAAGACCTGAGCCACATCTGACTGCCAGTGTGAGACTGAAGAGGTTTGCTGAACAGATGCATCTGACCAACACTGAACAAAGCCACAGTTGCCCTGGAATAATGGCGTTGGGTCATTCCTCCAGGAGGTTTGGAAAGGATTGTTCCTGGGCCCACTCAGTGACCTAACTTTAGTGTTCAGGTTGGGGCTGGAGCACCTCAAGATTTATGGGAAAAGCTCATCTACAACAAGAATCCTGGGCCCTTGTGTTTAGAGAGCATTCAGAGAAGCCTGGATCAGGGAATTCAGAGCACTCTACACTTCCTTTTGCTTAGACTGTACTGCATCTGTTAACTCCCTTTCAATCAACACATGCTGGTTTTGAAGCCTGTAAGTATGATAAATGAGCAAAATTCAAATTAACTGCTTTTGACAACAGAATTTGATTGACATGATGCCAAAGTAACAGATTTGAAAATTCCTTAACCAAAAATGAACTATCCTTGAAAACTTTGGGAGATGTGTATAAGAGGTCCTTTCAGCAGTGAAAATTAACAATAATCTATGTACACATATATTCCCATCAAACCCGATGTTGCAAGAAATGGAGGGAGGCCAAACTAACAGTTGGTTTAAGTTCACAGACTGGGTGTTGGGAGCAAGGTGGAAGATGCTCTTTTTAATTAGTCTCCTTGCCAGGCACTCTATCTATACTGGGGGATCAGGGTCAGGGTAAGCTGAGGACAGTCATGATCCAGGGATGTACCTCAGTGGTACCTGATTAATTATGTGGCTTGAATAAACTATGCTATGTAGGAGTGCAAGAGGGGAAAACGCACCACTGGTGACTTGCAATGAGGTGCGTGGAATAGGAGAACATCAGGGCCTCTCAGGTAGTAGCATAAGAGATTCTGTTACCTTTTTCATTCATGTAATGAATGAAATATGTAGTGCGAGCACCCAGTATCCTGGTCTTAGAGGAAGCCTCTTTTTTACTCTAAGTGTCCATCCTACATGTATTAAGATCTGCTACATTCTCATTTTCCTCTTACTCACAGGCCCTAGGCAGACTAACGGCTGAGCTGAAGGAAGACTTCCTCTACCGTGGCTCAGTCCCCACTCAGATTATAAAACAGATTTATTAAAGCAAACATACAAGCCTGGTTAATTGCCTCACATTTTGTGCAGCAACAGTTTCTGATTCCTTTGTTTGTTATTTCTCCATACACAGCAATATCCAAAGTGTACCTTGTGTTGCTTTTAACTTCATGTCACAGTGGCTACTTTGTCTTTCTCCTGCTTAAAAATTGTCTAGTCTTATAAATATTGACCCCAAAAAGCATTTATCCCTTTACCTTCATATTTGCATTATCTGTTGAATTGCACTAAACAAATTTCTGAACCGAAACTGCTTAAAACTTATTTCAGAAATGCAGATCAAGATATCAGTTTTGGACAGGTTTTCTTTTCATTGCATGATGTTTAAATGAGACTATTCCTGTCTGGGAAAGTCCACTAAGGCCCCAGAACTGAAAGCAGTAGGAGTCAAATAACAACTCATTCCAAAGCAAGCTGCTAGACCAGCTTTTCCAGAGTTTATTAAATTTATTGTAAAAACTCATTAAATTAAATTCATAGGCCACTAAAGAAGGTTATTCCAACTCAATCAAGCTCGCCCTTATTACCCTCTATCACTTTAGGAAAACGTTTTGATTATAATTCCTCTCTTGCCAATGTATTCTTCTGTTATTAAAGTGATTGAATATCATCTTTTAAAAAATGTGTTTCTCCTATAGGAATTATAAATCATGGCAGTTGAAGTATAGTGAAAGACAAAGAGATCTGTGTTTACTTCTGGATTCTGTGTCTCTGTATAATATTTGGCAAGTCTTTCAGCTTTCATGTACTGCATTTGTCTTACCTACTAAAGAGAAGTGAAAGTCTTTAACCAGAAAGTTCTTGTAAAGATTAATAAGATAGTGTATGCAAGGCATCTGATCCATGCTTGACACAGCAAGGGATCCATAAATGCTAAGCAGCAAGAGAATGTTATTACAGAAGTTAAGTCTGTGGTGACTGGTAATATACCATGGGTCATCACTAGCATCACCAGGGATTAGGTGCATGATGACAAAAGAGCTGTGCCGTCTGCCAATTCTAGCCTTTGTACTGAGAAAACACAGGGTATCCCATCCCTCACTAGAGCAATATAGTAGAGCAATATACAGAGTGACCTTGTGTCAGAGGATGACTGGATTCTCTTGAGACACTCTTGAATTCACAAAATATTGTGGAATCTGGACTCCTCATGTTGGTCCCCACATATCCGGTGAAAAATAAAAATGAGCAGGAACTATTCAAGAATCTTTACAAGATTTATCAGTCTTTAGAGGTGGTGGCTATTGTAGGGCTTCATCTTACAAGAAAACAAACCCAATGAACCTGCTGGGAGAATAGATCCATGGAGAGTGCGTCCTGGTGACCAGTGGTTAGGTCAGACTGATTTCTCCTTGTCCAGGGTCACAAGGACAAGCAAACTCATCCAGATAAAGATAATTCTGTTCCCATTCTCTCTCCACCTCCCACCTTCTTCCCTTGCTCTCTTACCACAGGAAGACTTATTCCTGCTTCATCAAACCAAATGAAAGTCCCCACACTTGTCCTCTGGATCCTGTCCACTCTTACCTTCTTAGGAGCTCAGCCTCTGTAACTATTGCCTTTATTCTCCTGTATCACTAGTTTTACCCTCTACATCATTGTCAGCTTACAAATATTATCTGGAATTCATTTTCAATTTATGTTAAGTAGGGATGAAAAAAGAAGGGAAGGAGGCGCAAGGGGCAAGTGAGGATGAGAGGGAAAAAATTATTTTAATCCCATATCTTAATGCAGTTGCTTCATAATATTTTGCTGCAGTTCAAAGCAATATTTTATTAAATTATACCCTTTCTCTCCTCTCTTTTCAAAGTTATGCAATATGACTCATACAGAAAATGCCTAACTCATAAAAACACAATATATAATATAGTTCATAGTTATAAAATGAACACCTAAATTATCAGCCAAGTAAAGAAATGAAGTGTTGTCAAATGCCTAATGGTGCTTATGACACATCACAGTCATCATTTACTCAACCATTACTGCAAGTTTCATTATTCTTTTCTGGGATTTTATCCCCTCCATACACATCTTTTAAAGATATCCTTCGGTTTGGACTTCTTTCAAACTTTCTATAAATGAAATTAAGCTGTATGTATTATTTTGTCTTGCATTTTATTTAAAAAGATATTTGTAATATTCTTCAGGTTTGTTGTGTTTGGCTATAAGCTATATATGTATATGTGTATGTATGTATATGTCTGTGTGTGTGTATACTATTATATAAGGACATAAAGATGCCACAATTTATTTGTCCATTATACTAATAATGAATATATGGTGATTTAGTTTCATATTTCATGAAAAATGTTATTATAGATATCCTTGAACATATATACTTGTGCATATCTTCATAAGGTCCCCTTGTGTAATATACTCAAAATTGGAGTTGCTCAGTCATGGGGAATGTGCATATTCAGTCTTTCAAGGTCATATTAAATAACATTTCAAATTTGCTGTAGCTGTTTACAGACAGCAGCATAAGATTTTTCCCCACATTCTTTGCAAAGCCTAAAATCCTCAGAATTTTAAAAATATTGCTAATGTGGTAGCTACATAAGGGTATACCACTGAGACTTTAATTTGCATATTCCTCAATACAGATTAAGTCAGATACTTTTTTTTCATATGTCTGTGTTTTATTTTTTCCTTTTTTGTGACTTGCCTGTTTAATATCATTCCTAATAAGTAGTCTGTCCATTTCATTTTGACTTGGAATACATTTTATACATTGTGAATATGAATTCTTTGTTAGATAATTTGCAAATGTCTTCTCCCATTCAATGACTTTCCTTTTAATTTTTTAATGATATTTCAATGAAAAGAAGTAATTTTGATGTAGACAATCCTAGCAGTATTTTTTTTTACTTTATTTGCCTTTTATATTTAGGACATAAGGCACTGAGAATTGGTTTTCCATATGGTGTAAAGTAAAGGTCTAAATTACTTTCTTGGACAAGGATACCTAATTTTCCCCATGGAATTTAATCAGAAGGTAGTCATTTCCCTATCCTTATGAAGAGACATTTTTGTGTCAAAATATTCTTTTTTACAATATGTTTCTGGTGCTCTTATAAATGGTATGTATCAGTTTTACATAACTGAATTTTAACTTCTTACAGTTAGTAAGTAGAAAGACAACGGGTTTACCTCTGCTGATTTTACGTCTCACAAATTCTTTTAATTTGAAGAATTTATTCCATGAATTTCTTTAGATATTTTATATCATTTAAAAATGATGACTGTTTCTTTCATTCTTTTCACTTATCATAAATTATCTTGCATTTTTAATTTACTTCAACATTCCCACTGTGACCCTTGGAGTAGACTCAAATCAAATATTGGTGTATACGTCACCTTTCCAAGATAAGCCACACCCTGGTCCTTCTAAACACTGGGGGCTTGGAGGATATGGAAAAGGTAAGTTATACAGAAAGATATTCTGTGGTCTTGACTCTTTATGTCTCAATGCCTCTTTACCTCAAATAGTCAATATCTGAAATTTTTGGTTTATGGTTACCATGAGGTTTATATATAGCTATACATATATATAAATATATATATAGCTATACATATATATATATATAATTATTTTAGGTTGCTGAACTCTTAAGTTCAAATGTATTTTAACAATCCTGCATTTTTACTCCCCTCCCATACATTTGCTGCTTTTGACATCATGTTTTACATCATTTTATTTTATATATCCCTTTAATATTGTGGTTATAGATGATTTTACTACTTTTGTCTTTTAATCTTCCTACTATCTCTATATGTGGTTGATTTACTACCTTTATTGTATATTTGCCTTTACCAATTACATTTTCTTTTTCATATTTTTCATATTTATAGTTGTGACCTTTTCTTTTTCACATAGAGAAGTCCTTTTTAACATTTCTTGTAAAGCTGGTTTGGTGGTGCTGGACTCTTTTAGCTTTTGCTTGTCTGTAAAACTTTTTATCTCACCATCAAATCTGAATGAAAGCCTTGCTAGGTAGAATATTCTTGGTTGTAGATTTGTCCCGTTTATTACTTTAAATATATCGTGCCACTCCCTTCCGGTTTACAGAGTTTCTGCTGAAAAATAAGCTGATAGCCTTATGGGAGTTCACTTGTACAGAACTTGTTGCCTTTTCCTTGCTGCTTTTAGTGTTCTCTTCTTATCTTTAATTTTTGCCATTTTAATTACAATACGTTGTGGTGTGATTCTCTTTGGGTTGATCCTGTTTGGGACACTCTGTGCTTCCTGCACCTGGATGTCTGTTTCCCAGGTTAGAAAGTTTTCAGCTATTATGTCTTCAAATATGTTCTCTGTCCCTTTCTCTCTCTTTTCCTTCTGGGATCCCTATAGTACAAATGTTAGTACACTTGATGTTGTCCCAGAGGTCTCTTAAACTGTCTTCATTTCTTTTTGTTCTTTTTTTCTTTTTTTGTTCAGCTTCAGCAATTTCCAATACTCTGTCTTCCAACTCACTGATTTGCTCCTCTGTATCATCTAATCTGCTGTTGATTCCTTCTAGTATATCTCTAACTTCAGTTATTATATTCTTCAGCTCTGTCTGGTTCTTCTTTATTACTTCTAACTCTTTGTTAAACATCTCACTGTGTTCATCCATTCTTCTCCTGAGTTCTTTGAGCATTATTATGATCATTACCTTGAATTCTTAATTCGATAAGTTGCCTAACTTCATTTCACTTAGTTCTTCTTCTGGGGCTTTATCTGTTCCTTTATTTGGAACATATTGCTCTGTTGACTCATTTTACCCAAGAAGCTGTTTTTATTTCTGTGTATATGGTACGTTGTTTATGTTTTCCAGCCATGGAGAAGTGCCCTTTTGTAGGACATGTCCTATACAACTAAGCAGCACATTCCCCTCTGGTCACCAGAGCTATATGTTCTAGGGGTGCCCCATATCTGAGCTGTGTGAGTCCTTCTGTTGTTGTGGACTGACTACTGTGGGTGGTCTGGTAGGCATGGCTCGCCCCCTGTCCAGTTCGTTGGTCAGTTCCCACTTCATGAGGAGGGAGCTGGCCAGGTCACGAGGCTGGCTGTGGGGTCCCAGGGGTTCCCGAGTCTACTGCTGGCCCAATGGTGGCTGAAGCCACGTTCTGAATTGAGTTGTTGTGGGGCTGGTGTTCCTGGGTCTAGTGTCAGCCTGCTGGTGGCTGGGGCCTGTTCTTGACATAGCTGGTTGTGGGGTCTGGGGATTTCTGGGCTACTGGTGAGTGGAGCTCGATGATAGGGTGACTGGCTGTGGGGTCCCAGGTGTCTTGGAGTTATGTCAACCCGCTGGTAGGCAGGGCCCAGGCCCACAGGGGTCCTGGGACTGGTACCAGCCCACTGGGTGGGCAGAGCCAGGTCCTGGGGTCTCTGGCTGCAGGTCCCTGTGGGTCCTGGACCCTCTCGAGGGCAGGCTTGGGTCCCAGGGGTGGCTGTGGGCTCAGGAGGTCTTAAGGCAGCAGACCTGCTGGTGGGTGGGGCTGTGTCTCCACTTGGCTAGTTGCTTAGCCTGAGGCTTCCTTGTACTGGTCCCGACAGGCTGGTGGGCAGGGCTAGGTCTGGTTGCCAATAAGCTAGAGGGAGGATTCCAAAATGGTGTTGCCAGCACTAGTATCCTTATGGTAGAACGAGCTCCCCAAAATGGGTAACTCCAGTGTCTACCTCCCCAGAGCAAGCACCAGCTGCCTTCTGCCTCTCTGGGAGGCTCTCCAAGATCGCAGTTCTGACCCAGGCTCCTTTCAAATTATTGCTTCTATCCTGGGTCTTGAGCATGTGAGACTTTGTGTGCACCATTTAGGCGTGGAGTCTCTATTTCCCATAGTTCTCTGGGTCTCTGGGCCCCCACTGGCCTTCAAAACCAAATATTCTGGGTATATTGTCTTTCTGGTGCAGGAAATCTGGGCTGGGGAGTCCAAGGTGGGGCTCAGACCACTTGCTCCTTGGGGAGAACCTCTGCAATTATAATTATTCTCCCATGTTGGGGGTATGGGTCTTACCTACTGTGTCTCTGCCACTCTTACCCACATTGTTATGGTTTCTTCTTTATATCGTTAGTTGTAGAAGATCTTTTCTGCTAGTCTTCTGGTTTTTTCTTGTATAGTTTCTATGTAAATAGTTCTAATTTTGGTGTGCCTGTGAGGCAGGGTCTTCCTACTCCACCATCTTGGTCATTCTCCCCCAAAATAATATATCAAATCGGATTTGAACAGGCTTTAAGCAATGAGCACTGTCTGTTTAACAGAACTGTCCCCCAATCAAACATTTTTAAAAAATTCCTCAACTTAAAATGGCGTATCTCTGAAAAATGTTGAAAATGTGTAAAAGTGATACTTTTTGAGGTATGACATAAAAATAGTGCAATTACATATCTCTTCACCTCACCAAAACCAGTGCATGGCCCATGGAGGGGACCACATCAGTTCACTCTTAATACGATGTTTTCCGGATTGGATCTTGGGAAGATGGATAAGGTGCTTTTTTACCTTAGCCCATTTTCAAATCACTGCACTGTCCTCTAGGGGAGTCAGTGAGTCCGTGATGGATCCCCTGACAGCAAGAACGACTTGGAGCCTTGAACTGTACCCAACGAGAGCCAGCAGTCACCATCAATGATGTGGGACAAGGCTAATCTTACCTCTTGTTAGGGTGGATGAGTGTAGGGGGGCACCATGGACAGGACCAGCATGGAGAAGGGGAACAGGGAACCTGCTAGAGCCTCTCAGAAAGGGACATACAACCTTGACTTTTGTAAACTTATAAATGTGTAACACTAACATTTCAATATTCAGGTCTTACTTGAGGCTCTTTTCCCCCCTAAATATCTATCCTACAAGTTAAAAGCCTTTGTTACCAAGTTTTTCCTTTAAGTCTCATTTTCCAGATGCACTAAGACTGAATAAAGGGTGTATAATCTAGTATGCAACTTTCACTCCAAATTGCAAGCAACATGACATTTATTATGCTAACACAACAAGCAAGTTTTATTGCCTTACATTTGTGTAAATCTGAATTCTTACTTTTTATCCTGGGTACTTCTTTTTTTTTTTTTTTAACATCTTTATTGGAGTATAACTGTTTTACAATAGTGTGTTAGTTTGACATTTTTTTTTCTTAGATTCCATATATATGTGTTAGCATACGGTATTTGTTTTTCTCCTTCTGACTTACTTCACTCTGTATGACAGACTCCAGTTCTATCCACCTCATTACAAATAACTCAGTTTCATTTCTTTTTATGGCTGAGTAATATTCCATTGTATATATGTGCCACATCTTCTTTATCCATTCATCTGTTGATGGACAGTTAGGTTGCTTCCATGTCCTTGCTATTGTAAATAGAGCTGCAATGAACATTTTGGTACATGACTCTTTTTGAATTATGGTTTTCTCAGGGTATATGCCCAGTAGTGGGATTGCGGGGTCGTATGGTAGTTCTATTTGTAGTTTTTTAAGGAACCTCCATACTGTTCTCCATAGTGGCTGTATCAATTTACATTATTCCCACCAGCAGTGCAAGAGGGTTCCCTTTTCTCCACACCCTCTCTAGCATTTATTGTTTCTAGAGTTTTTGATGATGGCCAATCTGACCGGTGTGTGATGATATCTCATTGTCGTTTTGATTTGCATTTCTCTAATGATTAATGATGTTGAGCATTCTTTCATGTGTTTGTTGGCGATCTGTATATCTTCTTTGGAGAAATGTCTATTTATGTCTTCTGCCCATTTTTAGATTGGGTTGTTTGTTTTTTTGTTATTGAGCTGCATGATTTGCTTATAAATTTTGGATATTAATCCTTTGTCAGTTGCTTCATTTGCAAATATTTTCTCCCATTCTGAGGGTTGTCTTTTGGTCTTGTTTATGGTATCCTTTGCCGTGCAGAAGCTTTTAAGTTTCATTAGGTCCCATTTGTTTATTTTTGTTTTATTTCCATTTCTCTAGGAGATGGGTCAAAAAGGATCTTGCTGTGATTTATGTCATAGAGTGTTCTGCCTATGTTTTCCTCTAAGAGTTTGATAGTGTCTGGCCTTACATGTAGGTCTTTAACCCATTTTGAGTTTATTTTTGTGTGTGGTGTTAGGGAGTGTTCTAATTTCATACTTTTACATGTAGCTGTCCAGTTTTCCCAGCACCACTTATTGAAGAGGCTGTCTTTTCTCCACTGTATATCCTTCCCTCCTTTATCAAAGAAAAGGTGACCATATGTGTGTGGGTTTATCTCTGGGCTTTCTATCCTGTTCCACTGA
>NC_041217.1:105687581-105689206 GCF_002837175.3 Physeter macrocephalus
ATTATTCTGAATTCTTTTTCAGGTAGACTGCCTATTTCCTCTTCATTTGTTAGGTCTGGTGTGTTTTTATCTTCCTCCTTCATCTGCTGTGTGTTTTTCTGTCTTCTCATTTTGCTTATCTTACTGTGTTTGGGGTCTCCTTTTTGCAGGCTGCAGGTTCGTAGTTCCCATTGGTTTTGGGGTCTGTCCCCCGTGGCTAAGGTTGGTTCAGTGGGTTGAGTAGGTTTCCTGGTTGGGGGGACCAGTGCCTCTGTTCTGGTGGATGAGGCTGGATCTGGCCTTTCTGATGGGCAGGTCCACGTCTGGTGGTGTGTTTGAGGATGTTGGTAGCCTTATTATGATTTTAGGCAGTCTCTCTGCTAATGGTTGGGGCTGTAGACCTGTCTTGCTCTTTGTTGGGGATAGGGTGTCCAGCACTGTTCGTTGCTGGTCCTTGAGTGAAGCTGGGTCTTGGTGTTGAGATGGAGATCTCTGGGAGATTTTCACCGTTTGATATTGCGTGGAGCTGGGAGGTCTCTTGTGGACCAGTGTCCTGAGGTTGGTTCTCCTACCTCAGAGACACAGCCCTGATGCCTGGCTGGAGCGTCAAGAGCCTTTAATCCGCACAGCTCAAAATAAAAGGGAGACAAAATAGAAAGGAAAGAAAAGGAAGGAAGGAAGGAGGGAGGGAGGGAGGGAAGGAAGAAAGAAAGAAAGAAAGGAAGAAAGGAAGGAAGGAAGAAAGAAAGAAAGAAGGAAGGAAGGAAGGAAAACTATTCAGGTTTTCCACAGATGCAGGGTACATCAAGTTGATTGTGGAGATTTAATCCGCTGCTTCTGAGGCTGCTGGGAGAGACCTCCCCCTCTCCTCTTTGTTCGCACAGCTCCTGGGGTTCAGCTTTGGACTTGCTTGGCCCCGCCTTTGCGTGTAGGTCGTCCGAGGGCGTCTGCCCTTCGCTCAGACAGGACGGGGTTAAAGGCGCAGCTGATTCGGGGGCTCTGGCACAGGCCGGGGGGAGGGAGGGTCACGGATGCGGGGCGAGCCTGTGGCAGCAGAGGCCGGCGTGACGCTGCACCGGCCCGAGGCACGCCGCGCATTCTCCCGGTGAAGCTGTCCCTGGATCCCGGGACCCCGGCAGTGGCTGGCTGCACGAGCTCCCGGGAGGGGCGGTGTGGAGAGTGACCTGTGCTTGCACACAGGCCTCTTGGTGGCGGCAGCAGCAACCCTAGCGTCCCACACCCGTCTCTGCTGTCCGCGCCAACAGCCGCGGCTCGCGCCCGTTTCTGGAGCTCCTTTAAGCGGCGCGCTTAAACCCCTCTCCTCGCGCACCAGGAAGCAAAGAGGGAAGAAAAGGTCTCTTGCCTCTTCGGCAGCTCCAGACTTCAACCGGACTCCCTCCCGGCTAGCCGTGGTGCACTGACCCCTTCAGGCTGTTTTTACTCTGCCAACTCCAGACCTTTCCCTGGGATCGACTGAAGCCCGAGGCTCAGCTCCCAGCCCCCGCCCGCCCCGGCAGGTGAGCACACAAGCCTCTCGGTCTGGGGAGTGCCGGGCGGCACCGATCCTCTGTGCGGGAATCTCTCCGCTTTGCCCTCCGCACCCTGTTACTGCGCTCTCCTCCGCGGCTCCGAAGCTTCCCCCTCTG
>NC_041217.1:105689298-105707826 GCF_002837175.3 Physeter macrocephalus
CGCAGGGGCTTCTAGTGTGTGGGAACCTTTCCTCCTTCACGGCTCCCTCCCACTGGTGCAGGTCCCGTCCCTATTCTTTGTCTCTGTTTATTCTTTTTTCTTTTGCCCTACCCAGGTACGTGGGGAGTTTCTTGCCTTTTGGGAGGTCTGAGGTCTTCTGCCAGCGTTCGGTGGGTGTTCTATAGGAGAAGTTCCACGTGTAGATGTATTTCTGATGTATCTGTGAGGAGGAAGGTGATCTCCGTGTCTTACTCTTCCGCCATCTTGGTGGACTCTATCCTGGGTACTTCTATGTCTAGCAATATCCAATGTGTTTTTAGTTTTATGTGGGTTATTTTTTTTACAGTTAAGTCACAGTGGCTATTCTAATCATGTTCTAGAATTTGATAAGCCTATATGGATCTTATCCCCAAAAGGCCTTTATTTCTTTGTACCCACATTTTTATCAGCTGAAGAATCACACTCAGCAAATTTCTGAACTGAAACTGCTTCAAGAGTATGAGCCTCCGGAAGGGCTGGTCCCTCAACAACTTTGTGTTCTTTCACCAGGCTTTGTACAGCAAGATGTTAAAATGAAGAAAACAACTCTGCCAACACCTAATCTTAGAATTCAAGCCTCTAGAACTGGAAAAAATAAATTTCTGTTGTTTAAGCCAAAAAAAAAGAGACTGTTTCTGTCTGCGTATGTCCTTCAACTAGGCCCCAAGGTAAACAACATCAGGTGACAAATAGACTAACTTTATAGAAGATGCTAGGCAACCTTACCTGGAGTTAAATTATTGAACATAAAGAAACTTTGTATCAGTTAAATGAAGCCTTGTTAACCTCTAATCTTTTAACAATTCTCCCTTTATCACTATTATACTCTTGTGTCACTCTGTGACTCAGACAAATAGACTATAACTTTAAATGATATTTCTTCTCATGTAATAGAACATGGAAGCTGGAAGAAAGATTAAAAATTCATTTTTTCCTTCTTTTTCTGAATGATAATAATAATCTGGCTTTGCAGTCAAACAGAAAAAATTATAGTTTTATATCCTTCATCTCTTGACTCTCATCTTCGTAGCATCATGAACAAAAAGAAAAACAAAAGACACAGAAAGAAGTTCTTAGTTAAGTTGGCTAAGAAAGAATTCTCTTTATTCAGATTTGTATCATACACCCAGCCCTCCTCCGATATTAATTTCTGTGGTTCAGCAAATCCTGGGCACTATCATTCGCTCAATTGAGTTCAATACTTGAAGCGTGAGTTTAATTTCAGGATGTAAAAATCATTCTCTGCTATTGTTGCATACCTTTTAGCTCTAAATACTGATACTATTGTACAAGTGAGCTAATGGAAAAATAGCCAGAGATTATATTTTTCCATCTGCTTTACAGCTAAGTCTGGACACATAATTCAGTTTGAACATGGAATACTAGCAGAAGCACATGTGTGTCACTGTGGAATGGAGCCATAGAATGCTGAGCCTATACTCTGCCAGTCTTTTCACCTCCTTATTATCTGGATCACAGATTTGGCAGTAGTCAAGTTCTGACCTTGCAGATAAGCAAAATGTCTTAGTGGGTGCAGAACATCAAACTGGAAGAAAACTGAATCCCTGAATGACCCTGTGGAAAATGCTTCCACATAAGCTTCGAGTGTTAGAACTGTATCAATCATGCCTTCTGAACCATAGCAACAGCCTCCTAATTTATCTCTATCTCCAGTAGCCACTTTATTCTCTCTCCTACTGTCAGAGAGATGGTCCTCAAGCGCAGCTCTGGGCATGCCTAAAAATAACCTTCAAGATTCTACCTGTCTGTGAAATAAAGCCCATGACTCAGGTCCCAACTGATCTTTCAAACTCTTTCTCCATAAGCTGTTACACTGACTACAGTGGATTCTGGCTGACTCCTAGAGGTCACTCCCACCACTGTATATTTGCTTATCCCCTCCTATTCCCTTGGATTATAGGTCCCAGTAAAATGTACCCTCGTGTGTTGCAGGAAAACCATAGCATTTCCCAACTTTAATACTACCAAATATGGACCATTTTAAAAACTGATCCTCTTATTTCACCAGGATATCTTAAAAGAAGAGTATATTTTAACACTTCAACTTAGGAAGGACAGGATATAAACTCATATTGAGACAAATTTTCCATGAAAATATGATTGGTTGCATCTCATCACATATCAAAGGAAATGGGTATATTTAACTTTTTAAATTACAAATTTGTTTCCTGATTTTTTTCCATGTAATAGCTTTCTTGATTCATCTGTCATTTTAAGAATCTATTTTTGACACTATTACAAAAAGTAAATCTCTAATATCTGTTACTACTTAGCTCTTATGGTATTGTCAAAGAGCCAACTTCACACAAAGATACTGCTGAAAATGGAATTAACACTTTTAATGTCTTTTCATCCACTAAGAATATTCTGGGCAAAGGAAAACAGCTAATGAACCAAAGTACACAAAGATTCCGCGACACAGTTCCTATCAGTATCTATTCAAAAGGCAAGAAATGTAGTAAAAGAATAATTGATCTTACAATTCTAGTTCACTAGCTCAATACAGAGTAATGCCTTACATTCACATATTTTTAGTTTTTCCAGAATTATTGCTCACACTAACATTCAACGATTATCAGAAGTACCCTAATAGAAGAAAAACTGAAAACTAAGAGAAAATATTTGATGATTTGATAGATTTTTAAAAAATTATTGTTGGTTATGATTGTTTTGCACATTTAAATAGATGTTCACTTTTGAATTTTTATTTTTGTACCATTGAAATTAAACTCCCAAAACATATAAACCCAGGACCTCCAAAATCTGCATCCATCCCAGTGGAAACAAATGGAAGAACGAGGCTCTAAATGATGATGATTATTTTGAACTATAAATCATATGTTTTATAAATATACATACTCAGATCTTTTCATGGGGCACCTTTGGACAAGAGAGCTCCTCTGACTTGTGCTCCAGGACTGCCTGAATGACCCTACCCACCTTAGATAGAGGGATGGAAGCAGTGTGGGAACATGTGAATGCTACATAGCACTGTCTTAGAATAAAGGGGCATTCAAGCTCTTCACTCTCTGTCTATTGGTGTCATGAAATGTCCCACTCATTGAGATGAAAAAATATACAATAGAGCCTCCCTCAGATGTGGGACTTGTCAGACCTTGGAGATCCTCAGACACCCTCGTTATTCGCTCTCTTCCTGTCAATGTATAAACAATAAATGTCTTTTTCTTTCAGTTAAATAAGTTAGTCCTGGATATATATCTTTCTCTAGGCACGATGCATGTCTTTCCCTTCCTAGTGGAGAAGGACTACACTCTTTATCTCTTCTCCTTTCTTTCACAGTCACTCCTCCATCCAATCTGTCTCCTGTTCTTTCCATTTCACTAAACCTGTCCTCATCAAGGTTTCTGCACTTTCATTTTGACTCTTTCTCAGAATCCTCCATTTGTAATTCAGTGCTTAACAATCTCTATCCTACTTCCTGATAAGTTTATTCCTTGCTTATTTTTCTCCAGAGCACTTACCATCAGCTAACACACATATAGACCTTTGATTATTTTTGTTTTGTACATTTTCTGCCTGACCCTAGACTAAAGCTGCATGGGGCAGGGATTTTATCCACTTTGTTCACTTCTGGATACTGAGCACTTAGAACAATGCCAAGTACATGGTAAGTACTCCAAAATATTTGTTGAATTTAATGAAACATCACATTGTCTTGGAACTCCTAGAACCTTTTCTGACCACTTCTCTCATCTTCTTCATGTCTCATCCTGCCTCAGCTCACCCCTGAGATGTTAGTGTTCTAGAGGATCTAACATATCCTTTCCTTTTCTCATTCAATTTATTTTATGCATCACATTGGCATCACTAAAATGTAAACAATTTTGTTGTCTAACAAATCCTGCCTACTTAGCTGGGCATTCAGGGCCTCATTATGGATTCTGAAACTACATTTCAAGACTTAGTCCTCACTACTCTGCTACTGGAAACCTGTCTCACAACTGGACTAGGGTGATAGTTCAATGGTCTCCTTCCTATGATGGCAGCTTCTGCATTTAATTGTCCCTCTCTTAACATGGACACACATAAAAAAAAAGAAGTACTACATGACGGTGAACAGAGGTATAGAGTTCTCATCTCAGCCCTTTCACAAATTCTACTTATGAATGTACGCTTGTTCTTTTTTCTTGAGGATTAGATAAAAATATACAGGTTAATAGAGGTTACATTAATTCTGTAATGTTATGGAGTTTAGCTTATAAATGTAGGTGATGAATAGGAGACACAACACGCTTTCTTGAGAAAGTTCTTAATATGTATAAAGGTTGGATTGCCTGCCTTTGCTAAGATGGAAGCAACCTCTCTCCTTGTTGGGCCCTTAATTTGTTACAAGTTTAATCCCTGTAGCCCCTGGGCAGCCTGGACTACCTGCTGTCACTGTATGTTGTTTACTTCTCTTCCCTTACAGGCTTCTATCTGGGCTCTACAGTGAGATCTGAATCCAAGGACATCTAGATGTCTTATGTACCCCATTCCTACAAAACCCTGGTCCATCTGGACACAGAAGGCCAGGGCAATGATGATCATGAAAAAAAATTTTGGGGTGAGGAAAAAATACTGGCTGTCTTAGATTTATTGAGAAATAGTATAGCATACTGGCCTTAGAGTAGTAATTTTCTTTTTAAAACTTTTTATTATGAATAGATGTTGAATTTTACTATGAAAAGATGTTCAAATAACTTTACTGCATCTACTGAGATGATCCTGTGGTTTTTGACTATTCTTTTGTTGATGTGGAGTATCACATTGATTGGTTTGTGTATGTTAAACCATCCTGTGACCCTGGAATGAATCCAATTTTATCATGGTGTATGATCCTTCTTATGTGATTTTGGATTCAGTTTGCTTACATTTTGTTGAAGATTTTTGCATCTGTATTCAACAAATATACAGGCCTGTAATTTTCTTTTTTTGAAATGTCTTTGTCTGGTTCTGGTGTCAGGGTCCTGGTGGCCTCATAGAATGACTTTGGGAGTGTTTCCTCCTCTTCATTCTTTTGGAAGAGCTTGAAAAAAATAGGTGTGAGTTCTTCTTTGTATGTGTGGTAGAATTCCCCACTGAAGCTGTATGGTCCTGGACTTTTGTTTGCAGAGAGTTTTTTTCCTTTTTTAAATTAGAGATTCTATTTCACTTCTGGTGATCAATCTGTTCAAATTACTTGTTTCTTCTTGATTCAGTTTTGGCAGGCTGTATGTTTCTAGAAACTTGTCCATTTCTTTTAGGTTGTCTATTTTTTTGGTATATAATTGTTCATAGTATTTTCTCATAATTTTTTGTATTTCTGTGGTATCAGTTGTTATTTACCCTCTTTCATTTCTTATTTTGTGTATTTGGGTCCTCTCTCTTTTCTTCTTGGTCAGCCTAGCAAGAGGTTTGTCAATTTTGTTTACTCTTTCAAAAAATCAGCTCTTGGTTTTGTTGATTTTTTTCTATTTTTAAAAATCTCTATTTTATTTATTTCCTCTCTGATCTTTATTATTTCCTTCCTTCTGCTGATTCTAAGTTTTATTTGTTCTTTTTTTTCTAATTCTTTCAGGTGGTAGGTTAGGTTGTTATTTGAGATTTTTCTTGTTTTTTGAGGAAGGTCTATATCACTATGAACTTCCCTCTTAGGACTGCTTTTGTTGCACTCCAGAAATTTTGTATGCTTTTGTTTTCATTGTCATTTGTCTTGAGGTAATTTTTCATTTCCTCTTTGATTTCATTATTGACCCATTGGTTTTTTAGTACATGTTGTTTAGTGTCCTTGTAATAGGTTTTTCTCATTTTTCTTTCTGGGATTGATTGCTAGTTTCATGACATTGTGGTCAGAGAAGATGCTTGAAGTTATTTCTGTCCTCCTAAATTTCTTCAGGCTTGTTTTGTGTCCTAGAAGTGATCTATCCTAGAGAATGTTCCATGCATGCTGGAAAAGAATGTGTATACTGGTTTTGTTTTGGGATGTAGTGTCCTGTAGATATCAATTAAGTAAAACATTTCTGCTGTGTCATTTAGAGTCTCTGTTGCCTTATTGATTTACTGTCTGGAAGATTTGTCCATCAATGTCAGTGGGGTGTTAAAATCTCCTAGTATTATTGTAGTCCTGTCATTTTCTCCTTTTATGTCTCTTAGTGTTTGTTTTATGCATTTAGGTGCTCCTATTGGGTGCATATATATTAACGAGTGTAATATCCTCTTGTATTGATCCTTTTATCATTATATAATGTCCTTCTTTGTCTTTCTTTATGGCCTTTGTTTTAAAGTCTATTTTGTCTGATAAAAGTATAGCTACCCCATTTTCTTGTTATTTCCATTTTTATGAGATATCTTTTTCCATCCCCTCACTTTCAGTCTATGCGTGCCTTTTGCCCTAAACTGAGTCTCTTGTGGGCAACATATTGTCAGTTCTTGTTTTATTATCCAATCTGCCCCTCTATGTCTTTTGATCAGAACATTTAGTCCATTGACATTTAAAATAATTATTTATAAGGATGTATTTATTGCCATTTAAAATCTTATTTTCCAGTTGTTTTTTATTTATTTTTTGTTCCTTTCTTTTTTTGTTTTTCCTTTCTTGGTTTGATGGGTTTTTTTGTTTGTTTCGTTTTTGTTTTGTGTTGTGCTTGAGTTCTTTTCTTATTGTGTTTTGTAAGTCTATTGTAGGTTTTTGACTTCTGGTTACCCTGATTTTCAAGTATCTTAACCCATAACTATGTCTACTTGCTTTAGAATCATAGTCATGTAAACCCAAACATATTCTAAAAGATCTATATTTTCTTACTCTGCTTCCCAAGGTTTTGTGTTTTTGACATTCTATTTTACATCTTCATATTTATCCTTTTGCTTTTCCTTGTAGTAGTAATTTTTTTCACAATTTTTTTATTGTTTTTAATCCATGTACTGTCTTACTTAAGGAATCTTCAACCTTTTATATATTTGCCTTTGTTCATGGAAAAATATTCTCTGCTCTTTCCTTTTAATTTTCCACCTTAATTCAACTTTTGTGACATATTCCTACAAATAGTAAACCAAAATTATGGATAATTGAAGTTAAATTCTCCTACCTTAAAAATATTTCCTTGATCAGTAGAAATACATTTGTATTTTAGGGCAAGATTTTCATCTGATTTTTAACACTGAGGAGAATAACACAATTTAATAAATACTTTATTGAACAGTTGAATCCAGGCTCTGTATTAAGTCCTATAGACACTGCAGTGAAGAAGGGAAAGGACCAGAGGCTAGCTGGGGAGACAACAGTACATAGAATGATCAGTATAGGATGACATGTTTGCAAACCAGTCATACACATAGAAAAAGTTTCATGCTGAGACAACATCTAAATTGTAACCCATGAGGTCCATGAGAGCCAACAGTTAAAATGTGTGGAGGTATAAGGTCAGATATAGGAGCCTGAAAATAAGCTTTCAATGAAGGAATACATTTAAATTGTATCCAGTAAATCTTTAGCTGCACCAGAAACATTTGTAAAGGTTTGGTCCAAGCTTTGGGCTTTGAAGATAGATTCTTCACTGACTTCTAGAAGGCATAAGTTTGACTAATGAAAAACATAACAAATGCAATAATTTTAGGTACACTGACATTTTATATTAGGTGAACTCAATCATTTTTATATTAGTTTGAGTCTATGTTAAAAGTAGCACCAGCAGATTGGAGACTTCGATAATTTTTAAAAAGGCAGAGGGAAGGATTTAAAAATTCTGAATAAAAATTATTTTTAATTAAAAAAATTCTAAAGTTTTAAAACTCTCAATATATTTAAAATTTTCAATATAAATTAAAGTATAAAACTAAGATAGACTCACTGTTGAAATAGATTGTACTTTGACCTAAACTTACTTATTTTTATCTAACCCCATTTGTTCAAGGGACCAAAACATATCACATTATATCAATACATGACTGATGGAGGTAGAACTGCTTGATAATCTCCACACTTCTAGTGTGATTTGTGTAGTGTCTAATTCTATATGCGCAGCCTTCAGGGTACTTCATATCTTGCCCTAAATCTCCTTGTCTTCCATTCCCACAGAGCTATCCACTGCTTCAGTCAAATGGAATAATGATAATACCTTCATGTGATGGTGTTTTTAACAATTATGACTTGCCTTGTGTTGGTCCTTCCACCTGCATGATCCTTTCTTCTCCACAAGTCCACATTCTACCAATTCTTTTTTAAAATTTTTTTAATTTTTAGGTACAAAGTAGATTTATTTAGAGAGAAACACACTTCACAGACATAGTGTGGGCCATCTCAGAAGGTGAGAAAGGCCACACCAATTCTTTAACTCTCAGAACTATTTTTTTCCTACTGCCGTCATTTCATAATCAGATGTAGGTTCTTCTCAATCTGTATTCAAGAGGCACTTGTTTTTGTTAACTGGATTTACTCCTTTTTCTTTCCATTATAGCTTTGGCTCCACTCCTGGCAATGAATTTTTTAAAAAAATATTTTTAGAGTATAGTTGATTTACAATGTTGTGTTAGTTTCTGCTGTACAGCAAAGTGAATCAGTTATATATATATACATATATCCACTCTATTTTATCCTTTTTACATATAGTCCATTTCAGACTATTGAGTAGAGTTCCCTGCGCTATACAGTAGGTTCTTATTATCTATTTCATACAGAGTAGTGCATATATGTCAATCCCAAACTTCCAATTTACCCCTCCCCCACTTATACCCTGGTAACAATAGTTTGTTTTCTACATCTGTGACTCTATTTCTATTTTGTAAATAAGTTCATTTGTACCTTTTTATAGATTCCACATACAAGTGGTATCATAAGATATTTGTCTTTCTCTGTCTGACTTACTTCACTCAGTATGACAATCTCTAGGTCCATCCATGTTGCTGCAAATGGCATTATTTTGTTCTTTTTTATGGATGAGTAATATTCCACTGTATATATTTACCACATCCTCTTTATCCATTCCTCTGTTGATGGACATTTAGGTTGCTTCCATGTCCTGGCTATTGTAAATAGTGCTGCAATGAACATTGAGAAGCATGTATACTTTCGAATTGTGGTGTTCTCCAGATATATGCCCAGGAGTGGGATTGCTGGATCATATGGTAGCTCTGTTTTTAGTTTTTTAAGGAACCACCATACTGTTCTCCACAGTGGTTGTACCAGTTTACGTTCCTACCAACAGTGTAGGAGGGTTCCCTTTGTTCCACACCTTCTCCAGCATTTATTGTTTGTAGATTTTTTGATGATGGTCATTCTGACCAGTGTGAGGTGATACCTCATTGTAGTTTTGATGCGCATTTCTCTAATAATTGGTGATGTTGAGAATCTTTTCATGTGCTTTTTGGCCATCTGTGTGTCTTCTTTGGAGAAATGTCTGTTTAGGACTTCTGCCCATTTTTGATTGGTTGTTTGTTTTCTTGTTACTGAGATGCATGAGCTGTTTGTGTATTTTGGAGATTAATCACTTGTCAGTTGCTTTGTTTGCAAATATTTTCTGCCATTCTGAGAGCTGTTTTTTGTTTTGTTTATAGATTCCTTTGCTGTGCAAAAGCTTTAAAGTTTAATTAGGTCCCATTTTGTTTATTTTTGTTTTTATTTTCATTACTCTAGGAGGTGGGTCACAAAAGATCTTTCTGTGGTTTATGTCAAAGAGTGTTCTGCCCATGTTTTCCTCTAGGAGTTTTATAGTGTCCAGCCTTACATTTAGGTCTTTAATCAATTTTGAATTTATTTTTGTGTATGGTGTTAGGGAGTGTTCTAATCTCATTTTTCTACATGTAGCTGTCCAGTTTTCCCAACACCACTTATTGAAGAGACTGTCTTTTCTCCATTGTATATTCTTGCCTCCTTTGTCATAAATTAGGTGACCATAGGTGCGTGGGTTTATCTTTTGACTTTCTATCCAGTTCCATTGATCTATATTTCTGCTTTTGTGCCAGTACCATACAGTTTTGATGACTGTAGTTTTGTAGTATAGTCTGAAGTCAGGGAGCCTGATTCCTCCAGCTCAGTTTTTCGTTCTCAAGATTGCGTTGGCTATTTGGGGTCTTTTGTGTTTCCATACAACTGTAAAATTGTTTGTTCTAATTCTGTGAAAATTACCATTGTTACTTTGACAGGGATTGCTCTGAATCTGTAGATTGCTTTGGATAGTATAGCCATTTTCACAATATTGATTTTTCCAATGCAAGAACATGGTACATCTTTCCATCTTTTTGGTCATCTTCATTTTCTTTCATCAGCATCTTACAGTTTTTGGAGTACAGGTCTTTTGCCTCCTTAGGTAGGCTTATTCCTAGGTATTTAATTCTTTTTGATGTAATGGTAAATGGGATTGTTTTCTTCATTTCTCTTTCTGATATTTTGTTGTTAGTGTCTAGGAATGCAAGAGAGTTCTGTGTATTAATTTTACATCCTGCAAATTTACCAATTCATTGATGAGGTCTAGTAGTTTTCTGATAGCATCTTTAGGATTTTCTATGTATAGTATCATTTCATCTGCAAACAGTGACAGTTTTACTTTTTTTCCAATATGGCTTCCTTTTATTTCCTTTTCTTCTCTGGTTGCTCTGGCTAGGTATTCCCAAACTATGTTGAATGAGAGTGGCAAGAGTGGGCATCCTTGTCTGGTTCCTGATCTTAGAGGAAATGCTTTCAGTTTTTCATCATTGAGAATGATGTTTGCTGTCAGTTTGTTGCATATGGCCTTCATTATGTTGAGGTAGATTCACTCTATGTCCACTTTCTGGAGAGTTATTATCATAAATAGGTGTTGAATTTTGTCAAAAGCTTTTTCTGCATCTATTGAGATGATCATATGGTTTTTCTCCTTCAGTTTGTTGATATGGTGTATCACATTTATTGATTTGTGTATATTGAAGAATCTCTGCATCCCCAACATACATCCCACTTTATCATGGTGTATGATCCTTTTATATGTTTTTGGATTTGGTTTGCTATTAGTTTGTTGAGGATTTTTGCGTCTATGTTCATAAATGATATTGGCCTGTAATTTTCTTTTTTTGTGATATCTTTTTCTGGCTTTGGTATCAGCGTGATGGTGGCCTTGTAGAATGAGCTTGGGAGTGTTCCTTCCTTAGCAATTGTTTGGAAGAGTTTGAGAAGGGTACGTGTTAACTCTTCTCTAAATGTTTGATAGAATTTGCCTGTGGAGCCATCTGGTACTGGACTTTTGTTTGTTGGAAGTTTCAAAATCACAGTTTTAATTTCAGTACTTGTGATTGGTCTGTTCATATATTCTATCTCTTCCTGGTTCAGTCTTGGAAGGTTGTACTTTTCTAAGAATTTGTCCATTTCTTCTAGGTGGTCTATTTTATTGGCATATAGTTGCTTGTAGTAGTCTCTTATGATGCTTTGTAGTTCTGTGGTGTGAGATTGTAACTTCTTTTTCATTTCTAATTTTATTGATTTGAGTCCTCTCCCTTTTTTTGTTTATGAGTGTGACTAAAGGTTTATCAACTTTGTTTATCTTCTCAAAGAACCAGCTTTTAGGGGCTTCCCTGGTGGCACAGTGGTTAAGAATCCACCTGTCAATGTAGGGGACATGGGTTTGAGTCCTGGTCCAGGAAGATCCCACATGCGGCCGAGCAACTAAGCCTGTGTGCCACAACTACTGAGCTCACGTGCCTATAGCCTGTGCTCCACAACAAGGGTAGCCACTGCAATGAGAAGCTCACTCACCACAATGAAGAGTAGCCTCCGCTCGCCACAACTAAAGAAAGCCTGTGCACAGCAACGAAGACCCAGTGCAGTCAAAAATAAAATAAAATAAATTAATTAAAAAGAAAAAAAAAGAAGCAGCTTTTAGTTTCATTAATCTTTGCTATTGTTTTCTTCATTTCTATTTCACTTATTTCTGCTCTGATCTTTATGATTTCTTTCCTCTACTAACTTTGGATTTTCTTTTGTTCTTCTTTCTCTAGTTGCATAAGGTTAGGTTATTTATTTGAGATTATTTTTTCTTGTTTCCTGAGGTAAGATTGTATCGCTATAAACTTCCCTCTTAGAACTGCTTTTGCTGTGTCCCATAGGTTTTTGGATCATCGTGTTTTCGTTGTCATTTTTCTCTAGGTAATTTGTAATTTCCTCTTTGATTTCTTCAGTGATCCATTGGTTATGTAGTAACATATTGATTAGCCTCCATGTGTTTGTGTTTTTTACAGTTTTTATTTCCTGTAACTAATTTCTAATCTCATAGCATTGTTGTAAAAGGTGCTTGATATGATTTCAATTTTCTTAAATATACTGAGGCTTGATTTGTGATGCAAGATATGATCTGGAGAACGTTCCATGTGCCCTTGAGAAGAAAGTGTATTCTGCCACTTTTGGGTGGAATGTCCTATAAATATCACTCAAGTTTATCTGATCTAATGTGTCATTTAATGCTTGTGTTTCCATATTAGTTTTCTGTCTGGATGATCTGTCCATTGGTGTAAGTGGGGTGTTAAAGTCCCTCACTATTATTGTGTTACTGTAGAGTTCCCCTTTTATGGCTGTTAGCATTTGACTTATGTATTGAGGTGCTCCTATGTTGGGTGCTTATATATTTACAATGTTATATCTTCTTCTTGGATTGCTCCCTTGATCATTATGTAGTCTCCTTTCTTGCCTCTTGTAACATTCTTTATTTTAAAGTCTATTTTGTCTGATATGAGAATTGCTACTCCAGCTTTCTTTTGATTTCCATGTTCATGGAATATCTTTTTCCATCCCCTCACTTTCAGTCTGTATGTGTCTCTAGGTCTGACATGGGTCTCTTGAGAACAGCATTACTTTTGTATCCATTCATCCAGTCTATGTCTTTTGGTTGGAGCATTTAATCCATTTACATTTAAGGTAATTATTGATATGTATGTTCCTACTGCCATTTTCTTAATTGTTTTGGGTTTCCTTTTATGGGTCCTTTTTCTTCCCTTTCTCTTTTGTTCTCTTCTCTTGTGATTTGATGACTGTATTTAGTGTTGTGTTTGGGTTTCTTTTCTTTTTTGTATGTATATTTATTGATTATTTTTGGCTTGCATTCCCTGTGAGGGAAATGCAGTCTATATGTATACAAGGTTGTTTTAAGTTGCTGATATCTTAATTTCAAATGCAATTCCCATTTCCTGCATTTGTACTCTCTGCTTCTCACACTTGCTAGTTTTTTTTTTTTTTTTTTTTTTTTTTTTTTGAGGTTTTGCGGTACACGGGCCTCTCACTGCTGTGGCCTCTCCCGTTGCGGAGCACAGGCTCCGGACGCGCAGGCTCAGCGGCCATGGCTCACGGGCCCAGCCGCTCCACGGCATGTGGGATCTTCCCGGACCGGGGCACGAACCCGCGTCCCCTGCATGCAGGCGGACTCTCAACCACTGCGCCACCAGGGAAGCCCCACACTTGCTAGTTTTGATATCATTTTTGTGTATGGATGATTTCCTGGTTTTACTATAAGTTTGCCTGTACCAGTGAGCTTTTCCATTTGCGATTTTCTTGTTTCTCTGTGTTTCCTCTTTTTTTTTTTGTCTTCCCCTGCCTAGAGAAGTTCCTTTAGCATTTGATGTAAAGCTGGTTTGGTAGTGTGGAATTCTCTTAGCTTTTTCTTGTCTGTAAAGCTTTTGATTTCGCCCTCAGAACTGAATGAGAGCCTTGCTGAGTAGAGTATTCTCGGTTGCAGTCTTTTCCCTTTCATCACTTTGAATATATCATGCCACTCCCTCTGGCTTGCAAAGTTTCTACTGAAAAATCTGCTCATGACCTTATAGGGATTCCCTTGTATGTTATTTGTTGCTTTTCCCTTGTTGCTTTTAATATTTTTTCTTTGTATTTAATTTTTGATAGTTTGATTAATGTGTATCTCAGTGTGTTCCTCCTTGAGTTTATCCTATATGGGACTGTGCACTTCTTGGACTTGGGTGACTACTTCCTTTCCCATGTTAAGGAAATTTTCGACCATAATTGCTTCAAATATTTTCTCAGCCCTTTCTCTTTCTCTTCTTCTTCTGGGACCCCTATAATTAGAATGTTTGTGCATTTAATGTTGTCCCAGATGTCTCTGAGACTGTCCTCATTTCTTTTCATTATATTTTCTTTATTCTGTTCCGTGGCAGTGATTTCCACTATTCTATCTCCAGGTCACTTATCCCTTCTTCTAACTCGGTTATTCTGCTATTGATTACTTCTAGTGTATTTTTCATTTCAGTGATTGTATTGTTCATTTCTGTTTGTTTGTTCTTTAGTTCTTTTAAATCCTTGTTAAACATTTCTTGTATCTTCTTGATCTGTTTCTCCATTTTTTTCCTGACATCTTGGATCACCTTTACTATCATTACTCTGAATTCTTTTTCAGGCAGATTGCCTATTATTTCCGTTTCATTTCATTGTTCTTGTAGGTTTTTATCTTGCTCCTTTGTCTGCAATATATTTCTCTGTCACCTCATTTTGTTTAACTTACTGTGTTTGAAGTCTCCTTTCTGCAGGCTGCAGGATCATAGTTCCTCTTGCTTCTGGTGTCTGCCCCCTGGTAGTTGAGGTTGGTCCAGGGGCTTGTGCAAGCTTCCTGATGGGAGGGACTAGTGCCTGCACTCTGGTGGGTGGAGCTGGATTTTGTCCCTCTGGTGGGCAGGACTGTGTCAGGAGATGTATTTTGGGGTGGCTGTGAGCTTAGTATGACTTTCAGCTGCTTGTCTGCCTATAGGTGCGTCTTTGTGCCTGTCTTGCTGGTTGTTTGGTCTGAGGCATTCCAGCACTGGAGCCTTCAGGCTATTGGGTGGAGCCAGGTCTTTGTGCCAAAGTGGGGCCCTCTGGGAGAGCTCACATTGAATAATATACCCTGGGGTCTCTGCTACCAGTCCCCTTGTCCCCACAGTGAGCTACATCCAACCCCTGCCTCCCCAGGAGACCCTCCAAGAACCCTAGATAAGTCTATCCCAGATTCCTATGGAGGTACTGTTTTGTGCTGGGTCCCAGTGTATGTGAGACCTTGTGTGCACCCTCCAAGAGTAGAGTCTCTGTTTCCCCCAGCCCTGTGGATCTCCTGCCCTCAATCCCCACTAGCCTTCAAGGCTAAATGCTCTGGGGATTCTTCCTTCTGAGGCCAGACCCTCAGACTATCTTGGAGGCTACTTTTATGTTGGGATGTCCCTCTGTGGCCTGCATAGGTTTAATTTTTTTTTCTTTTTGGTGTGAGAGCTCTTTTTAGTATGGATGACTGCCACCTCTTTCCTCAGTGTATGTTGGCCATTATACCATTGATAGGGGGGTTGACTGGTGTGGTTACCAGAGCCTGCCCTGGATATTGAGTGGAGCTTCACCTTTGCTCTGTGGTTGTCACCGCCCTGTCAGGTGCAGGCAGGGTCTGCTCCCTAGTTGTTGGAGTAGAGCCCCCCAGATCTGTTTCTTAGCTGTGTTTCTGATCTGTGGTGCAAGGTAGGCAGGATTGGGGCACTCCCACTGGGAGAGAAGCCACTGAGTATTCCTTCTCTGGAGCAGTTCACCTCTGAGTGTGCACTATTGTGTCCCCTTTCACCCACTGTGCAGGCTTACAAAGTACACTGTAATTGGTACTATTCTCAGGCCCACCTGAATCATGTGTATGCCAGCATTTGGCCCTGGTATTGTTCAGGAATTGTTTTCACCAGGCCACCGGTACAGATCCACTGAGGTCAAGTCCCAGGACTGCAGTAGTTGTACACCTGGACCCCCTGTTGGAGCTATGGATGTGGCTCAGACTCTGGCCTGGCCCAACTACCATGTGTACTTCACCATAAAGCCCACAGCTGCTAAAGCCATATCCATCTCAACTGCAGGAGCACTTGTTGTCTGTTCAGATGTTCACAGGTGCTAAATTTAGGAAGCTATCAGCAGAGGTGTAACTCTGTGGTTCATGCAGCCATGAGGAGAGATTTCAGCTCTCCTTCCTTAGTCACACAGCCCAGCCCCTGGGGCTCAGCTGTGGTTTCATCCTATCCTCTGGCCAGATTTCCTAGTGGCAGGAGCTATCCATGAGCTCCTGGGACAGCAGAGCAGGTCCCAGCACCCACTGGCAGATTTTCTAGTTGTGGAAGCTATCCATGCCCTCCCAGGACAGCAGGGGCAGGTCCTGGGGCCTGCTAGCAGAATTCCTAGTGGCAGGAACTGTCTGCGCCCTTCTGGATCAGGTATGTGTGTGGGGGTCGTGGGGCACTCTGGTGGATTTTTAGTGGCAGAAGCTATATGTACCCTCCTGGGACAACAGGGGTGGGGCCTGGCATCTACCTGCTGGTCTGGAAGAGGCAGCCCAGTGCCCAGCTCGGCAAACAAGATGGTAGTGGCTACTCACACCTGTCCCCAGAACTCCTGTAGCCCGTGTCCTGTTGCCTGGGAGTGCTCACAGGGAAAGAAGCTCTTATGGTGGTCCCACCCCTGTCCTCGTCTGCCTCCCAATAATGGTGTCTTGCCTCTCTGGCAGGCCCAGGCTTCTTCAGAGTACACCCTCAGTTGCCACAGCCTGGCCTCTTCAGGCTGTTTCTGCACATCTAACCCTGGTCCTCTCCCTGGGTCTGACCTCCAGAGCATGAACTTCAGCTCCCAGCCCCCACCTGCACCAACAGAGGAGTGTCCCAGATTGGGGAGCACAGGTGGTCGGTGCTGACCATTTGTGCAGGTTACTCTCCATTTTGCCTTCCACAAACCAGTTGTTGCTCTCTCCTCTTAAGCTCCGAAGCTCCCCCTCTGTCCAAGCTGATCTGCCCACCAGTGAGGAGATTTCCCAAGGTGTGGGAGCCTTTCTCCCTTCACAGTTCCCTCCCTGGGGTGCAGGCCCTTTACCAATTCCTTCTTTTTCATTTTCCTTTTGTCCTACCTGGCTACATGGAGGTTTTTTTGTCTTTTTGAATGTCTGAGGTCTTCTCTCAGCACTAAGTAGCTGTTCTGTGTGAATCATTCCACTTGTAGATGTATTTTTTTTTTTTAGCAACATAATTCTTTTTTATTGGAGTAAAATTGCTTTACCATGTTGTGTTAGTTTCTGCTTTACAATGAAGTGAATCAGCTATATGCATACCTATATCCCCTCCCTCGTGGATCTCCTTCCCACCTCCCCCATCCCACCAATCCAGGTTGTCCCAGAGCACCAAGCTGAGCTCCCTGTGCTATACAGCAGGTTCCCACTAGCTATCCATTTTACACATGGCAGTGTACTAAGTCAAACCCAATCTCCCAATTCGTCCCACCCCCTTTCCCCCCCATGTCCACATGTCCATTCTCTACATCTACATCTCTATTCCTGCCTACAAATAGGTTCATCTGTATGATTTTTCTAGATTCCACATATATACATTAATATATGATACATGTCTTTCTCTTTCTGGCTTACTTCACTCTGTATGACAGACTCTAAGTATACTCACAACTCTACAAATGACCCAGTACTGTTCCTTTTTATGGCTGAGTAATATTCCATTGGGAGGTGGGTCAAAAAAGATCTTGCTGTGGTTAATGTCAAAGAGTGTTTTTCCCATGTTTTCCTCTAAGAGTTTTATAGTTTCTATGGCTGAGTAATATTCCATTGTATATGTGTACCACATCTTCTTTATCCGTTAATCTATCATTTGACATTTATGTTGTTTCCATGTCCTGACTATTGTAAATAGTGCTGCCATGAACATTGGGGTATATGTGTCCTTTTGAATTGTGGTTTTTGTGCCAGTACCATACTGTCTTGATTACTGTAGCTTTGAAGTATAGTTTGAAGTCAGGGAGCCTGATTCATCCAACTCCGTTTTTCTTTCTCAAGATTGCTTTGTCTATTCTGTGGTGTTTGCATTTCTCTAATAATTAGTGATGTTGAGCATCTTTTCACATGCCTCTTGGACATCTGTATGTCTTCTTCAGTGAAATGTCTATTTAGGGCTTCTGCCCATTTTTTAATAGGGTTGTTTGTTTTTTTTGATATTGAACTCCATGAGCTGTTTGTATATTTTGGAGATTAATCCTTTGTTAGTTGCTTCATTTGCAAATATTTTCTCCCAATCTGATGGTTGTCTTTTCTCTTTGCTTATGGTTTCTTTTGCTGTGCAATAGATTTAAGTTTAATTAGGTCCCATTTGTTTATTTTTGTTTTTATTTTCATTACTCTAGGAGGTGGGTCAAAAAAGATCTTGCTGTGGTTAATGTCAAAGAGTGTTTTTCCCATGTTTTCCTCTAAGAGTTTTATAGTTTCTGGTCTTACGTTTAGGTCTTTAATCCATTTTGAGTTTATTTTTGTGTATGGTGTTAGGAAGTGTTCTAATTTCATTCTTTTACATGTAACTGTCCAGTTTTCCCAGCACCACTTATTGAAGAGGCTGTCTTTTTTCTATTGTATGTCCTTGCCTCCTTTTTCATAAATTATGTGACAATAGGTGCGTGGGTTTATCTCTTGGCTTTCTATCCAGTTCCATTGATCTATATTTCTGTTTTTGTGCCAGTACCATACTGTCTTGATTACTGTAGCTTTG
>NC_041217.1:105707841-105725080 GCF_002837175.3 Physeter macrocephalus
GAGATTAATCCTTTGTTAGTTGCTTCATTTGCAAATATTTTCTCCCAATCTGATGGTTGTCTTTTCTCTTTGCTTATGGTTTCTTTTGCTGTGCAATGTATAGTCATTTTCACAATATTGATTCTTCCAATCCAAGAACATGTTATATTTTTCCAACCGTTTATGACTTCTTTGATTTCTTTCATCAGTGTTTTATAGTTTTCTGAGTACAAGTCTTTTACCTCCTTAGATAGGTTTATTCCTAGGTATTTTATTCTTCTTGTTGCAGTGGTAAATGGGATTGTTTCCTTCATTTCTCTTTCTGATTTTTTCATTGTTGGTGTATAGGAATGCCAGAGATTTCTGTGCATTAATTTTGTATCCTGAAACCTTACCAAATTCTTTGGTTAGTTCTAGTAGCTTTCTGGTGGCATCTTTCGGATTTTCTACGTATAGTATCCTGTCACCTGCAAACAGTGACATTCTTACTTCTTCTTTTCCAAGTTGTATTCTTTTTATTTCTTTTTCTTCTCTGATTGCAATGGATAGGACTTCCAAAATTATGTTGAATGAGAGTGGTGAGAGTGGAGATCCTTGTCTTGTTCCTGATCTTAGAGGAAATGCTTTCAGTTTTTCACCATTGAGTATGACGTTTGCTGTGGGTTTGTCATATTTGGCGTTTATTATGTTGAGGTAGGTTCCCTTTATGCTCCTTTTGTGGAGAGATTTTATCATAAATGGGTGTTGAATTTTGTCAAAAGCTTTTTCTGCTTCAATTGAGATGATCCTTAATTTGTTAATATGGTATATCACATTGATTGTTTTGCATTACTGAAGAATCCTTGCATTCCTGGGATAAATCCCACTTGATCATGGTGTATGATCCTTTTAATGTCTTGTTGGATTCTGTTTGATAGTATTTTTTGAGGATTTTTCATCTATGTTCATCAGTGATATTGGTCTGTAAGTTTCTTTTTTTGTGATATCTTTCTCTGGTTTTGGTAACAGGGTGAAGGTGGCCTCATAGAATGAATTTGGGAGTGTTCCTCCCTCTGCTATATTTTGGAAGAGTTTGAGAAGGATCAGTGTTAACTCTTCTCTAAATGTTTGATAGAATTCTCCTGTGAAGCCATCTGGTCTTGGATTTTGTTTGTTGGAAGATTTTTAATTACAGTTCAATTTCATTACTTGTGATAGATCTGTGTATATTTTCTAATTTTTCCTGGTTCAGTCTTGGAAAATTTTGCCTTTCCAAGAATTTGTCCAGTTTTTCATGGTTGTCCATTTTATTGGCATAAAATTGTTTGTAGTCATCTCACAATGTTTTGTATTTCTGCAGTGTCAGTTGTGATTTGTCTTTTTTCACTTCTAATTTTATTCATTTGCGTCCTCTCCTTCTTTTTCTTGATGAGTCTGGCTAAAGGTTTATCAATTTTGTTTATCTTCTCAAAGAACCAGCTTTTAGTTTTATTGATCTGTGCTCTTGTTTTCTTCATTTCTATTTCATTTATTTCTGCTCTGATCTTTATGACTTCTTTCCTTCTACTTACTTTGTGTTTTCTTTGTTCTTCTTTCTCTAGTTGTTTTAAGTATAGGGTTGGATTGTTTATTTGAGATTTTTCTTATTTCTTAAGGTGAGATTGAATTTCTGTATACTTCCCTCTTAGAACTGCTTTTGCTGCGCCCCATAGGATTTGGGTCATCATGTTTTCATTGTCATTTGTTTCTATGTATTTTTTAATTTCTTCTTTGACTTCTTCAGTGATCTCTTGGTTATTTAGTAGCTCACTGTTTAGGCTCCATGTATTTGTGTTTTACAGTTTTTTTCCTGTAATTGATTTCCAATTTCATAGCATTGTGGTAAGAAAAGATGCTTGATATGATTTCAATTTTCTTAAATTTTCTGAGGTTTGATTTGTGACCCAAGATGTGATCTATCCTGGAGAATGTTCTGTGTGTACTTGAGAAAAAGGTGTATTTTGCCACTTTCAGGTGGAATGTCCTATAAATATCAATTAAATCTATTTGGTCTATTGCATCATTTAAAGCTTGTGTTTCCTTATTTATTTTCTGTTCGGTTGATCTGTTCATTCGTGTAAATGGTGTGTTAAAGTCCCCTACTATTCTTGTGTTACTGTCAATTTCCCCTTTTATGGTTGTTAGCATTTGCCTTGTGTATTGAGATGCTCCTATGTTGGGTGCATAAATATTTATAATTGTTATATCTTCGTCTTGAATTGATGCCTTTATCATTATGTAGTTTCCTTCCTTATCTCTTGTTACAGTCTTTATTTTAAAGTCTATTTTATCTGATATGAGTATTGCTATTCCAGCTTTCTTTTGATTTCCATTTGCATGGAATATCTTTTTCCATCCTCTCACTTTCAGAGTGTATGTGTCCCTGGGTCTGAAGTGGGTCTCTTATAGACAGCTTATATACAGATCTTGTTTTTGTATCCATTCAGCCAGTCTGTGTCTTTTGGTTGGAACATTTAATCCATTTACATTTAAGGTAATTATCAGTATACATGTTGCTATTACCATTTTCTTAATTGTTTTGTGTTTGTTTTTGTAGTTCTTTTCCTTCTCTTGTGTTTCCCACCTAGAGAATTTCCTTAAGCATTTGTTGTACAGCTGGTTTGATGGTGCTGAATTCTCTTGACTTTTGCTTGTCTGTAAATCTTTTAATTTCTCCGTCGAATCTGAATGAGATCCTTGCTGGGTAGAGTAATCTTGGTTGGAGGTTTTTCCTTTTCATCACTTTAAGTATATCCTGCCACTCCCTTCTGGCCTGCAGAGTTTCTGCTGAAAAATCAGCTGATAACCTTATGGGGATTCCCTTTTATGTTATTTGTTGCTTTTCCCTTGCTGATTTAAATTTTTTTCTTTGAATTTAATTTTTGTTAATTTGATTATTATATGCCTTTGTGTATTTCTCCTAGGGTTTATCCTGTATGGGACTCTCAACATTTCCTGGATTTGGGTGACTATTTCATTTCCCATGTTAAAGAAGTTTTTGACTATAATCTCTTCAAATATTTTCTCAGACCCTTTCTTTTTCTATTCTTCTTCTTGGACCCCTATAATTCGAATGTTGGTGCATTTAATGTTGTCCCAGGGGTCTCTGAGATTGCCTTCAATTCTTTTCATTCTTTTTTCCTTATTCTGCTCCTCAACTCTTATTTCCACCATTCTGTCTTCCAGCTCACTTATTTGTTCTTCTGCCTTAGTTATTCTGTTATTGATTTCTTCTAGTGTGTTTTTCATTTCAGTTATTGTGTTGTTCATCTCTGTTTGTTTGTTCTTTAGTTTTCCTGGATCTTTATTAAACATTTCTTGTATTTTCTCAATCCATGCCTCCCTTCTATTTCTGAGATTCTGGATCATCTTTACTATTATTACTTTGAATTGTTTTTCAGGTAGTTTCCCTATTTCCTCTTCATTTATTTGGTCTTGTAGGTTTTTACTTTGCTCCTTCATCTGTGAAATATTCTTTTGTTCTCTCTCTCTTTTTTTTCTTTATGAGTGGGATTGTGTTCCTGTCTTACTTGTTTGGCCTGAAGCTTCCAGCACTGGAGTTTGTAGGCTGGGTCTTGTTGCCAAGATGAGGACCTCCAGGAGACCTCACTCAGATGAGTATTCCCTGGGGTCTGAGGTTGTCTGTTAGTCCAGTGGTTTGGACTCAGAGCTCCCATTGTAGGAACCCCGGCTTATGAAACAATATCTTGCAAGCTGCACAGGGTGGCAAAGAAAAAAAAGAAAAACAGGAGCAGAACAATAACAAAGAGTAAAAAATAAAATGAGATTAGAAAACTAATAGATATGTTAGAAAGAATTAAAAAATAAAAATATAGATGAAACAACTGGAAGGTAAAAGAGAACAACAATAGTAAAAAAGAGGAGAAGAAAAGAAAAAGTTGGAAAAGGCCTTGGCTGTGGGGGCAGGGCTTAGACAGGGACAGGGTTTAGGTGGTGGGCCTATGCTTAGGACCCAAAGGGTTGGAAAAGGCCCTGGGGTGTAGGAATTGGGGCTTAGGCTCAATGCAGCAGGATGGACCCAGAAGTGCTTCTGGCCTTGGAGGGTGGAGGACAAGGTCCAGGACCCCAGGAGGCTCACTGGGCTGGAGTGGGTGGGGGAAATGCCTGCCACGCCTCCCCTGATCCTTCAGTCCTGGAGGGTCCCCCTCCACCATCTGCCTCTCCTCCTCTTCCCCCCTCCTCCCTCCCTCCCACGCCCCTAGGACCCACAAGGCCAGAGGTGGCCCCAGAGAATGGAGGACCAGGCCCAGGAGTGGGCAGGGGAAATTCCCACCACGCCTCCCCTGATCCTCCAGTCCCAGAGGGCCCCTCCCACCACTTCCCTCCTTTGCCTGTAGGACCAACGTGACCTGAAGGGTGCCTTGGAGGGTGGAGGACCCGGCCTGGGAGCCCCACAGGTTTCCTGGGAGTGATTGGGCAGGGGAAATTCTAGGCATGCTCCCCCCATCCTCAGAGCCCCGAGGGTCTCTCCAGGCATGGAAACTCCTCCCTGCTCACAGCCACACCTCAGGGGTGCCGGTCCTGTCCAGCCTCCACTTCTCCTCCCCCTCACTCCCCCCATGTCCTACCCAGTCCCTAGGGCATTCCTCCAGTCTTGGGCGTATAGAGGTCCCCACCAGCATCCGGCTGGTGCCCTAGTTCTGTAGATATATTTTCAATGTTTCTGTGGAAGAAGGTGAACTCTGTGTCCTAATCCTCAACCATCTTGATCTCTTTCTCCTGGGAGTGATTATTAACTTTGTTGCAGTTGTATGTTTACATATTGGTCTGCCCATCCAGAAAGTCATCTTCTTGAGGGCAGGGACTATCATATGAAACTTTGCATTAATGCAACAAAATACACTGCCTGGAATTTAGTAAATGCCCAATGAATCGTTGAATTTAACTGAGTAACATTGTGTTTCTAATATTGCCATGATGAATAAAATTTGCTAAAGATAAAATTCCCTGCTTATCAGTTCACTACTTCTATGCTATAGTCCTTATATTAATGAATTAAATAGTGATTAAATGAATGAATTAAAGAAGAACAAACTTCTTTGTTCCTTGCTCTAATATAGTTTCTAGGGTGACATTAAGAATGACTCGTGGATTCTTAACACTGGCTGTGCTTCTGGGTAGCAACTTTGTCTATAACAGCGTGGACACCAACAACAACCAAGTGAACCAACCCTGCAAGTTTTATTAAGAGTTATGGCAGCTGAGACTGTTTCTTCTTTCCTGTGACTCAGTTGCCATGGTTGGAAAGGGGACACAGGGCAAAGGTTAATGTTTATAAAATTTTGTGTGTGTGAGATCTCGAAATTGTGATGGAGAGCATTTCTCCCTCCTTGGCTAAATTCCCAGCTATGTGACTCAACTAACAGAGTTAATTAGGGCAAAATCTTCCTCGACACCTGATGAAGTAAAACATTGCCCTGAGTTTTATAATTTCTTTCCAGATTTTGTTTGACTGTCTTGATTTCACCCTGGAGATATAGATGTACACCCTATCATTGAAGATAAGTACATAGAAGATGCCTTGAAGCTGATTCAAGTTACCAGAGCATGGCCTGGGTGGTGGAGGGCTCCACAGAGGATAGGATCAACTGAGTACCATCATTCAGAACTTGGCTTCAATCTTTCTTTGAGCCTGGACTCCATGCTGAGTTATAATTGTTAAGTGGCAATTGGTAATTGATATCCTTGGGTTACTACTTGTAAAACTCCTGTGCTGGATAAGCTCACTGAGGAAATTTGTACATCCTGGTTCTCCAGAAAAACAAAATGTATATGTTTTGTATATATAATTATTGTATATAGGAATTATATATAGTTACATGTATTACAGGAATTGGCTCATGCAATTATGGAGGCCAAGTAGTACCACAGTATGCCGTCTGCATGCTAGAGAACCAAGAAAGTCAGTGGCATAATTCATCCTGAGTCTGAAAGCCTGAGACCAGGGGAGCTGAGTGTATAACACTCAGTGCAAGGCTGAAGGGTGCAGAGGGCAAAGCAGAGAGATTCTCGCACAGAGGATTGGTGCCGACCAGCACTCACCAGCCTGAGAGGCTTGTCTGCTTACCCACTGGGGAAGGTGGGGACTGGGAGCTGAGGCTTGGGCTTCAGAGGTCAGACCCCAAGATGATTAGGGTTGGCTGCATGAAGAGAGCCTGAAGGGGGCTAGTGTGCCACAGCTAGCCAGGAGGGAGTCCGGGAAAAAGTCTGGACCTGCCGGAGAGGCAGGAAACCATTGTTTCAGGGTGCACAAGAAGAGGGGCTTCCTGCTCCGTTTGCCCACAGATGGCAGAGCAGCACCTAAGCAAGCTCCAGAGATGGGCATGAGCCACGGCTATCATCTCGGACCCCAGAGATGGGCGTGGACCACTACCACTGCCACTGCTGCCACCAAGAATCCTGTGTGCAAGCACAGGTCACTATACACACCTCCCCTCTTGGGAGCCTGTGCAGCCCGCCACTGCCAGGGTCCCGTGATCCAGGGCCAACTTCCCTGGGAGAACACACAGCATGCCTCAGGCTGTTGCAATGTCATGCCGGCCTCTTCCACTGCAGGCACACCCTGCATTCCAATTATGACTACCATACCACTCCCTCTCCCCGGCCTGAGTGAGCAGAAGACACCTGATCAGTCGCTGCTTTAACCCCTTCCTGTCTGGGTGGGGAAAAGATGCCTGAGGGCAGCCTACATGCAGAGATGGGGCCAAAACCAAAGCTGAACCCTAGGAGCTGTGCAAAGAAACAAGAGAAAGGGACATTTCTGCATGCAGCCTCAGGAGCAGTGGATTAAATCCCTGCAATCAGCTTGATAAATCCTGCATCTGTGAAATACTTGAATAGCAAATGAATGTTACCAAAAGTGAGGCAGTGGTCTCTGGGAGCAACTATAGACTTGGGGTTTGCTTTGTGTGTTTGATTTGTTTTTGGTGTTATGTTTATCTTAGTTTTTAGGGCTTGTTTTCATTGGTGAGTTTCTTTATTTTGGGGGTTGCTCTCTTTTTTTTTTCTGTGTGTGTGTGTGTGTGTGTGTGTGTGTGTGTGTTTCTTTGCATGATTTTGTCTGTTTAGTTTTCTTTTACCATTTTTCCTGGGGTTCTGTCTCTTTGTTTCTTTTTTTTTTTTCTTTTTATGAGTGTGTGTGTTTCTTTGTGTGATTTTATTTGTTTAGTTTTGCTTTTACCATTTGTTTTGGGGTGCTGTCTGTTATTTCTTTTTTCTTCTTCTTCTTTCTTTCTTTCTTTTCTTCCATGTCATGTGGCTGGCAGCGTCTTGGTGCTCCAGCCAGGTGTTGGGCCTGAGCCTCTGAGGTGGGAGAGCTAAGTTCAGGACATTGGACCGCCAGAGACCTCCCGGCCCCACTTAATATCAATTGGCGAGAGCTCTCCCAGAGATGTCCATCTCAATGCTAAGACCCAGCTCCACCAAACAACCAGCAAGCTCCAGTGCTGGACGCCCCATGCCAAACAACTAGCAAGACAGGAACACAAACCCACCCATTAGCAGAGAGGCTGCCTAAAATCATACTACATTCACAGACACCCCACAACACACCATCAGATGCAGCCCTGCCCACCAGAAAGACAAGATCCAGCTCCACCCACCAAAACACAGGCACCAGTCACCCCCAGCAGGAAGCCTACACAAGTCACTGAACCAACCTCACCCACTGGGGGAAGACACTAAAAACAATGGGAACTACGAACCCATAGCCTGCGAAAAGGAGACCCCAAACACAGTAAGTTAAACAATATGAGAAGACAGAGAATTATGCAGCGGATGAAGAAGCAAGGTAAAAACCCACCAGACCAAACAAATGAAGAGGAAATAAGCAGTCTACCTGAAAAAGAATTCAGAGTAATGATAGTAAAGATGATCCAAAATCTCAGAAATAGAATGGAAAAAATACAAGAAACGTTTCACAAGGACCTAGAAGAACTAAAGAGCAAACAAAGAATGATGAACAACACAATAAATGAAATTAAAAATTCTCTAGAAGGAATCAATAGCAGAATAACTGAGACAGAAGAATGGTTAAGTAACCTGGAAGATAAAATAGTGAAAATAACTACCACAGAGCAGAATAAAGAAAAAAGAATGAAAAGAATTGAGGACAGTCTCAGAGACATCTGGGGCAACATTAAATGCACCAACATTCCGATTATAGGGGTCCCAGAATAAGAAGAGAAAAAGAAAGGGTCTAAGAAAATATTTAAAGGATTGTAATTGAAAATTTCCCTAACATGGGATAGGAAATAGTCAATCAAGTCCAGGAAGCACAGAGAGTCCCATACAGGATAAATCCAAGGAGAAACATGCCAAGACACATATTAATCAAACTATAAGACACATATTAATCAAACTATCAAAAATTAAATACAAAGAACAAATATTAAAAGCAGCAAGGGAAAAACAACAAGTAACACATAAGGGAATCCCCAAAAGCTTAACAGCTGATCTTTCAGCAGAAACCCTGCAAGCCAGAAGGGAGTGGCAGGACATATTTAAAGTGATGAAAAGGAAAAATCTACAACCAAGATTACTCTACCCAGCAAGGATCTCATTCAGATTCGATGGAGAAATTAAAACCTTTACAGACAAGCAAAAGCAAAGAGAATTCAGCACCACCAAACCAGCTTTACAACAAATGCTAAAGGAACTGCTCTAGGCAGTAAACACAAGAGAAAGAAAAGACCTACCAAAAAAACCCCAAAACAATTAAGAAAATGGTAGTAGGAACAGACAAAATAGACTATAAAATAAAGACTATTACAAGAGACAAAGAAGGACACTACATAATGATCAAGGGATCAATCCAAGACGAAGATATAACAATTGTAAATATTTATGCACCCAACATAGGAGCAGCTCAATACATAAGGCAAATACTAACAGCCATAAAGGGGAAATCGACAGTAACACAGTAATAGTAGGACACTTTGACACCTCACTTCCACCAATGGACAAATCATCCAAAATAAAAATAAATAAGGAAACACAAGCTTTAAATGGCACATTAGACAATATGGACTTAATTGATATTTATAGGACATTCCATCCAGAAACAACAGAATAAACTTTCTTCTCAAGTGCACATGGAACGTTCTCCAGGATAAATCATTTCTTGGGTCACAAATAAAGCCTTGGTAAATTTAAGAAAATCGAAATTGTATCAAGTGTCCTTTGGACCAAAAACCCAAGAGACTAGATATTAATTACAGGAAAAAACTGTAAAAAACCCAAAAACATGGAGGCTAAACAACACGCTACTAAATAACCAAGAGATCACTGAAGAAATCAAAGAGGAAATAAAAAAATACCTAGAAACAAATGACAATGAAAACACAATGACCCAAAACCTATGGGATGCAGCAAAAACAGTTCTAAGAGGGAAGTTTATAGTCATACAGTCCTACCTCAAAAACAAGAAAATTCCAAATAAACAACCTAACCTTACATCTTAAGCAATTAGAGAAAGAAGAACAAAAAACTCTCAAAGTTAGCAGAAGGAAAGAAATCAGATCAGAAATAAATGAAAAAGAAATGAAGGAAATAATGGCAAAGATCAATAAAACTAAAAGTTGGTTCTCTGAGAAAATAAACAGAATTGATAAACCATTAGTGAGACTCATCAGGGATAAAAGGGAGAAGACTCAAATCAACAGATTTAGAAATGAAAAAGGAGAAATAACAACCGACACTGCAGAAATACAAAGGATAATGAGAGACTACTACAATCAACTCTATGCCAAGAAAATGGACAGCCTGGAAGAAATGGACAAATTCTTAGAAAAGTACAACCTTCCAAGACTGAACCAGGAAGAAATAGAAAATATGAACAGACCAATCACAAGTACTGAAATTGAAATTGTGACTAAAAATCTCCCAACAAACCAAAGCCCAGAATCAGATGTCTACACTGGTGAATGCTATCAAACATTTAGAGAAGAACTAACACCTATCCTTCTCAAAATCTTTCAAAATATAACAGAGGGAGGAACACTCCCAAACGCATTCTATGAGGCCACCATCACCCTGATACCAAAACCAGACAAAGATGTCACAAAAAAAGAAAATTACAGACCAATATCACGAATGAACATAGATGCAAAAATCCTCAACCAAAGACTAGCAAACAGAATACAACAGCACATTAAAAGGACCATGATCAATTGGAGTTTATCCCAGGAATGCAAGGATTCTTCAATATACACAAATCAATCAATGTGATACAACATATTAACAAATTGAAGCATAAAACCATATGATAAACTCAATAGATGCAGAAAAAGCTTTTGACAAAATTCAACACCCATTTATCATAAAAACTCTACAGAAAGTAGGCATAGAGCAAACCTACCTCAACATAATAAAGGCCATATATGAAAAACCCACAGGGAACATCATTCTCAATGGTGAAAAACTGAAAGCATTTCCTCTAAGATCAGGAACAAGACAAGGGTGCCCACTCTCACCACTATTATTCAACATAGTTTTGGAAGTTTTAGCCACAGCAATCAGAGAAGAAAAAGAAATAAAAGGAATCCAAATTGGAAAAGAAGAAGTAAAACTGTCACTGTTTGCAGATGTCATGATACTATACATAGAGAATCCAAAAGATGTTGCCAGAAAACTACTAGAGCTAATCAATGAATTTGGTAAAGTAGCAGTATACAAAATTAATGCACAGAAATCTCTGGCATTCCTATACATTAACAATGAGAAATCAGAAAGAGAAATTAAGGAAACACTCCCATTTACCATTGCAACAAAAAGAATAAAATACCTAAGATTAAACCTACCTAAGGAGATAAAAGACCTATATGCAGAAAACTATAAGACACTGATGAAATAAATTAAAGATGATACAAACAGAAGGAGAGATATACCATGTTCTTGGATTAGAAGAGTCAACATTGTGAAAATGACTATACTACACACAAAAAATCTACAGATTCAATGCAATCCCTATCAAACTACCAATGGCATTTTTCACAGAACTAGAAAAAAAGATTTCACAATTTGTATGGAAACACAAAAGACCCCAAATAGCCAAATCAATCTTGGGGAAAAAAACAGAGCTGGCAGAATCAGGGTCCCTGACTTCAGACTATACTACAAAGCTACAGTAATCAAGACAGTATGGTACTGACACAAAAAAAGAAATACAGATCATTGGAACAGGATATAAAGCCTAGAGTTAAACTCACGCACATATGGTCAACTTATGTTTGACAAAGGAGGCAAGGATGTTCAATGAAGAAAAGACAGTCTCTTCAATAAGTTGTGCTGAGAATACTGGACAGCTACACATAAAAGAATGAAATTAGAACACTTCCTAACACCATACACAAAAATAAACTCAAAATGGATTAAAGACCTAAATATAAGGCCAGACACTATAAAACTCTTAGAGGAAAACATAGGTAGAACACTCTATGACATATATCACAGCAAGATCCTTTTTGACCGACCTCCTAGAGAAATGGAAATGAAAACAAAAATAAACAAATGGGACCTATTGAAACTTAAAAGATTTTGCACAACAAAGGAAACCATAAACAACACTAGAAGACAAATTTCACATGGTAGAAAATATTTGCAAAGGAAACAACTGACAAAGGATTCATCTCCAACATATATAAGCTTGTCATTTAGCTCAATATCAAAAAAACAAACAACCCAATCCAAAAATGGGCAGAAGACCTAAATAGACATTTCTGCAAAGAAGATATACAGATTGCCAACAAACACATGAAAGGATGCTCACCATCACTCATCATTAGAGAAATCCAAATCAAAACTACAATGAGGTATCACCTCACACCAGTTAGAATGGTCATATCATCAGAAAATTTACAAACAACAAATGCTGGAGATGGTTTGGAGAAAAGGTAACCCTCTTGCACTGTTTGTGGGAATGTAAATTGATAGAGCCACTATGGAGAACAGTATGGAGGTTCCTTAAAAAACTAAAAATAGAATTACCATATGACCAAGCAATCCCATTACTGGGCATATACCCAGAGAAAACCATAATTCAAAAAGACACATGCACCCCAATGTTCACTGCAGCACTATTTACAATAGCCAGGTCATGGAAGGAACCTAAATGCCCATCTACAGATGAATGGATAAAGAAGATGTGGTGCATGTATATAATGGAATATTAGCCATAAAAAGGAATGAAACTGGGTCATTTTTAGAGATGTGGATGGACCTACAGTCTGTCATACAGAGTGAAGTAAGTCAAAAAGAGAAAAATAATTATAGTATAATACAGTGGAATATTACTCAGCCATAAAAAGGAACAAAATTGGGTCATTGTAGAGACGTGGATAGACCTAGAGACTATCATATAGAGTGAAGTAAGTCAGAAAGAGAAAGACAAATATTGCATATTAACGCATATATGTGGAATCTAGAAAAATGGTACAGATGAAACAGTTTGCAAGGCAGAAATAGAGACACAGATATAGAGAACAAACATATGGACACCAAGGGGGAAAAGAGAGGGTGTGGGATGAGTTGGGAGATTGGGATTGACATATATACACTGATATGTATAAAACAGAAAACTAGTAAAAACCTGCTGTATAAAAAATAAATTAATTAAAATTAAAAAAAATGTTAGCCTTAGAAAAGGAAAATCTTGTCACATGCTACAACATGGGTTAAGTATGAGGACGTTATTTTAAAAAAATAACCCATTTAGAAAAATATCAGTACCTTCTGATTCCACTTATATGAGGTATGTAAGGTAGTCAAACTCATAGAAACATAAAGTGGAATGGTGGTTGTCAAGGGCTAGGGTGAAAGGTTAAGGGGGAGTTGTTCGATGGTTATAGAGTTTCAGTTTTGCAGGATGAAGAAGCTCTGGAGATCTGTTCCACAATGATGGAATATAATTAACACGTAAGTATAGTTAATCTGTACACTTAAAATAGAATGGTAAAATTTATGTTGTTTTTTAAGCACAATTAAAAAGGAAACATAATAATGTAAGAATATACATAACAATTTGAACTGAAATATAGAAAACTACACAATAATACTGAAAGACTAAAAAAGAGTTTTAAATAAATAAAGCAACAATCCATACTCCAAAATGAAAGCAATGAACTAAAAATAGTATCTACAAGTAATTTTCTCTTCCCTGTACCAATCAGGAAGGAGCTTGTTTCCTAACATCTAGTCAATTTCTGAGAAACTAAGTTTATTCCTTCTTTTGCTTTCCACCGGCATGTGTTCAATAAAATAGTTGCAAGTTGGCCTTAATTGACATAAGAAAACCCTTTCTCATGAGAAAAAGTAGAGGAGAGCCAGAGACTTTTAATTTATAAAATGACTAATCAGAATGTTAGTATAGTTAATAAGGCTACAGCACCAGAGTGTTTCAGTCCACTTTTGCAAATACAGAGCCATGGTGTGCTAAAGGGTGAAGGTGATTAAGAGGTACATACCTCTAGTTATACAATGCATAAACCACAGGGATGTAATATACAGCATAAGGAATATGGTCAGTGATATTTGAATAACTTTGTATGAGGACAGATGGTTACAGACTTATTGTGGTGATCATTTCATAATGTATGCACATGTCAAATTATTATGTAGTACACCTGACACTAATATAATATTGTATGTCAACTATATTTCAATTTAAAAGTTATTTTATAAAATGTAAGAAAAAACCAACATATCAATATTATATATACATAAAATATATAATTTAAAAAGTATAACTAAATTGACAAACAAAATACATAGGCATTTTACTATTTCTTCTACACTTCAAATTGGAAAAATGTGGGGTTATCTTCATATTTGGAGCCATTTTATATTTAGTCACACATAATATCCATCGAGCTTATACTGTCTTCCAAACTCTGTTTTAATTGCTGGAGACACACACATCTGTGAACAGATGAGGTCCCTGTTTTTCTGAACTTGAATTTCAGGTAGTCATAGGGAAAAGTAAAAAAAAAAGCTAGGTGATGGGTTGGAGATTAACTTTCATGGAAGACCTCAGTGAGAAGATGCCATTTAGCTGAGACCAGTAGAATAAGAAGGAACCAATCTTGCCAAGATCAGGGGTAAGAAAGTTTCAGATGCAGAAAATTGCTGTACATAGACCGCTAAGGCAGGAAGAAACTAGGTGTGTTCCAGCAACGGAAAGACCCAGATAAATCACATTTTTCAAAGCAAGTTAAAGTGCTACTTACTCAGAGACACTTTAAAAGATAATGGCAAAGAGGGAAAGAAAGGAGTGTACTTTATTTGTTAAATTTCATTTGTTAAATTTCAGACACTGGCTTCCAGGTGTGTAAAATTCATTTATACTATGAGGTCAGGAGGGAAACTTATAGATATCACCCTTTCTCCTCACTTCCCTATTCCTTCCTTCAGAAACATTGTTCAGGGGGAGAAAAAACATAGTTTAAGGGTAAACAGAGTTTCAAATTTGCAACCTACCTCTATAACTTGCTTAATGAATCTGAACAGGCATATTATTTTACCCTCCCTCAAACCTCCTTCAAGATGGAGACAACACCGCTTATTTTGCATGACTGTAGTCAGGATTGAATTAGACATGTAACATGTGTATCTCTTAGAAAGCAATCAAGAAATAAAACTGTTACTTCTGCTATTCATTGAGCAAACATGGAAAGGCAGTATAATGAAGTGGCTTAACAAGAGGGTTTGGAATCAAGAATGATTCGGTTCAGATTATTTACAATGCTGTGATTTGGGACAAGACATTAAATCTTTCTGTGCCTCAGTTTCTATAAAATGGTGGGGAAATACTTGTTATGAGATATCAGTTAGTTAACCCATGTAGAACGGACAGCACTGAGCTTGGAACACATGTGCAACACATGGAACCCCTTCCAGCCTGGGCACTGGGTATTAAGTTCCAGGGGCTGCATGTTCACGAATGTGTAAGATGTGTCCTTTTCCTCACTTACGGCATGCACAAATGAGGAGCCAGGTCCACTGTAAGTGTGTCCATTATTTAAAGAAATTAAACCTAAAAATATGCTTCCTCATTCTAGGTTTCCCAAACTGACCCCCAATCCCGGGATACGTTCCATTATATTTAAGTATCTAATAGTCACTTTTTTAACACCAAATTGTTTCTAAGATGTCTTTCAAAAAAAATTAATGTGAAGGTTCTAGTTGAGAAGTAGTGTCAAACCCATGTTCCCTCCAAAGAGGATAGCTTCCAGAAATTCCTTTAATAGTTATTGAGTCATTGTTTTGTTTTCAGTGCTTTCAGTTTCATATTACTCTAAATCTGTTACAGAGGTTGCTTCACTTCTTCGGTCTGGTCTTTACAGGAAATCAGGCAAGCCCCATGACATTGGGTGGATGAAGTAAAAGTCTAACCATCTAGTGAGAGACAGAGAAGTTACAGAACCACTCCACCTAAACTGAGAAGAAAACAGGTAAGAACTCTACTTTTTCCTCAAAGCAGCTCTGTCTCCAGTGCTAAGGCAGCCTTGCTCTGGGAAAAGGAGCCCATGTTAAGATTAGTGCAGGGGTGGGAAGGGATTTTTAAGGGTTAGTTAGTTTTCTTAAAAATGACCAGTATCAGAATAGGTTGCAGCTGAGCCTAATGTGGGACACGAGGTCAGATGGAATCCTGGTGTTATCAGGTGGCAGCACATCCCTGGGTCATTACTGTGCTTGTGTAGAATTAGGCACCAGGGACATGGAGCTAAACTAAGGTCTTGAAATGCATTAGGATTGTCTTTCTCTTTGCTGATGTTGTCTGTGTTGACTGGGGACACAATTAAATTACCATTGTCTTTGATACAACTTGTTCAATACTGATGTGACTGCAGCTAAGAAACTGAAAGGTCGACAAATATGTTATTTTCATGAGAAGGAAAGAATAGTGAATGAGATGCAGTGGAAACAGCTACATGACACTGTTAAAGACAAAGAAAAAAACTGAAACCCAAAGTGAAAGATGTAGATTCATGAAAATACCAGACTCTTCAGTCCTACATTTGAACTTTGTTTCAAAGTGGACTTCTTCTTTTAGAAATAGCGCAAGTTCACTAGATCCAATTTCTTGGTGTCAACTCACTCCTTACCCCTTAGGAGCAGAATTCAGCCCCACTACTTTACTAAAAATCTTCCTCTTTAAAGAATCTACTGTGGTGAAGCACTGAAGGCACCATCTTTGTTTACTTTGCCCTCTCTGTGCTCTCAAGAAGTTTTGATCTTGCCTTTTGTAAATTCTTCCTCTGAATTCCTTGGCTTGGCATTAGCTTATTCATCACCTACCTTGTCTGACACCTCTCTCTTCTTTTCAGCTTCCCCTCCCCTTTTCCATCCCCATCCCCTCCTCTTGACCCCTACTCCTCTTCCTGTTTCTACTTCTCCTCTACAAAATGGAGAAAAAGAAGAAAACAGAAAACTTGGAAGTGCATGGCTGGAAATATAGATATTTTCTTTCAACAGCTTTCTTCTTTAGTTCTCCTGATCTGTCTCCTGATCTTTTAATCTTTATTTCATTGTCTTTTGTTCCTTTACACACACACACACACACACACACACACACACACGTACAAATACGATTTTTAGCAACATGCAGTATTTGCAGATGTGCACTTTACCCCCACTTAGTTGGAGGCTAATTTATTTTGAAGCTAATAAATTTTAAGTTTCAGAGCCCCTTGCTTCCACAAGCCCATACCAAGGTTTTGGAAGGGTCCCTAGCCATGTGTTTCACAAGGTCACATATTTTTATAAAATTTGCTAAAGAAAGTTCCACTTCTAGAATAGCAGTGTGAGAAGTTCTGTGGACCCTTATCCCAGTAAAAATAAGGCTAACTAGTGAGAAAAAACACATTTCAAATCCCTGGAAATTGTTCAGAGACATATATCAAGTGACGAACATTTATTCATGAAATTCTTTATTCATAGTAAGAATTAGTGAATAAATAAATAAATATTGTATTTCTCACACATAGCCAGGATGTACAACGAATCTCTCTGAATCTTATTCTATTTTATATTTAATGTCTAGTATAAATTTTTTAATGAAAGTCCAAAATAAAAGTTTTCCATGGTAAACTAAATGGAAGATTTTGCTCATGAGGGTGGTTGAATGTTGAGAAATCACAGTCATATCAATATTTTTTTTTTTTTTTGCGGTACGCGGGCCTCTCACTGTTGTGGCATCTCCCGTTGCAGAGCACAGGCTCCGGGC
>NC_041217.1:105725092-105743056 GCF_002837175.3 Physeter macrocephalus
CCCGGACGCGCAGGATCAGCGGCCATGGCCCACGGGCCCAGCCGCTCCGCGGCATGTGGGATCTTCCCGGACCGGGGCACGAACCCGCGTCCCCTGCATCGGCAGGCGGACTCTCAACCACTGCGCCACCAGGGAAGCCATGTCATATCAATATTTTTTAATGGACTACTTTGACAATACTTCCGTAACTTTCTAAAATGTCTTTCCCTCATCTATCTCACTGTTGACACAAAACTAGGTCATGTTGGGGGATTTTATGATTCCTCCTTCTGAATGCAAAATAACCTCGTGAAATCTCTTGATCTGCTTAGACCAGAAATTCTAATTTATCCCATCTCTTCCCCTGCAGACAAGGAAACATGGCCTCAGAGATCCACATGTCAGGCCCAGAGTGCCTCATCGAGAACACTAATGGGCGACTGTTGGTTAATCCGAAAGCTCTGAAGATCCTGTCTGCCATTCAGCAGCCCGTTGTGGTGGTGGCTATCGTGGGCCTCTACCGCACCGGTAAATCCTACCTGATGAACAAGCTGGCTGGGAAGAACAAGGGTGAGTGGCACCAGCAAAGCCCAGCCAAGTCCCTTCTGCCCGCCCACACTCCCAGCATGCAGAACAGTGATGTGAGGAGAGGAAGTTAGAGACCTGGGAGGAATATTGAAAGCTAACTTTCAATACAGTGATGGGCTTCTTACATTTACTCTGTGCTGGAAGATGAGTCAACTCTTTCTCACCACTTGGCCTTAATTTTCTCTTTAAAGTATAAATATGCCTTTCTGGAAGGAGTAAGGTAGTAATAAAGAAAATTAATACAGATAATAATAAACAATAATACATTTACTAAAATGTATGTGGATTAACATCAAGCTTATACTGATGTTTAAGGTAAAATAAATATTTCAGTTTGTACTGAATGTTCTAATTTCTCTTTTTTTCTGGTTGCAATTAAGATCAATACTGATTATGTTTTCATTTGTCTCTTTAAACCTTGATTTTGTTAACTATTATCTCAATTTCAAGATCCATCTGCTATTAAAACTCCACCCTTTCTTAACCCCATGCACCCTTGCAGGTTTTTCTCTGGGCTCCACAGTGCAATCTCACACGAAGGGCATCTGGATGTGGTGTGTGCCTCATCCCAATAAGCCAGAACATACTCTAGTTCTGCTTGATACTGAGGGCTTGGGGGATGTGGAGAAGGTAAGGACTGAGGATTCAAATTTGGACTAAGCCCCTCATGTCTGAATATTCTCTACACTATTTAATTTTTCTTTAAATAAGACCTTGCACTTAACCACGTTTTTTCATTTCTGTTTACATGCCATGAGACCCAGTTTAGCAATGAGGGGTCAGGAAAATATTCATAAGGCAGAATCCTAGAAGAAGAGCATAGTGGTCAGTCGACAGTATTCTAATTATTAAGAGGCTGTAAGCTAAGCCAGTTAACCCAGATGCATAAAGGGAATACAAATAAATTCAACAAAATGAATCTTATCCTGCAAAGAACTTTAGTTAAGGATTTAGGTTCTGAAGTCCCATACCCTTGGCTTTAAATTTAAAGTCTGTCAGTAATTCAATGATCTTAGCAAATTATTTGATCTCTTTTAACCTCAGCTTTCTGATCTGTAAAACAGATGTAATAGATCTACATTTGCCTCATAGTGTTGTTTTGAATACTTAAAAGTAATTGAAAGTGTTAGGTGCACAACAATTGCTCAGTGAGATAGATACATGTATTATTACCCTTATATTAAGACAATTGTTCTGTAAAAATAAAGAGAAAAGTTTACATTTAAATTATATTTAAGGCCTTAGAATGCCCACAAGCAATGACTATTTGTTTGCAATTATCTACCAATGATTATAAGAGGGTCTAGTGAGAATCAGGGTAAACCAAAAACACTAATCAGAAAACTATTCAAAGTTCAAGTCCTACTAACAATAATTTTTGCTTGGATTTGGTTTCCTCTTACAGGGCGTTAGTCTAAAAAAACACTAATTAAATGAGCATCCTTTTACTACTGCTGATCTGAAAAGTGCCATGAGAATGAAAAATAATCCTGGTCCAAATGTACTCTGATTTCCAGGGTGACAACCAAAATGACTCCTGGATCTTTGCCCTAGCAATACTCCTGAGCAGCACTTTTGTGTACAATAGTATGGGAACCATCAACCAGCAGGCCATGGACCAACTTCAGTATCCTTTTCGGGTTCAAACCAGGATCAAAGTCAGAGGGGAGACCAGTATTAATAAACCAGCTGCCTAACTGTGAGTCCTTGTGAATCAAGCACAAAAAGAGAAACATAAAAAATAATTCAAGGGCAGGGGGAAAATCCTACGTATCAATACCTACTGAAGAATTGATACTTGGGTTAAGAACAAAGGCGAAACAAGGGTTTTGTAAATGTAACTAATATAGGGTGGCGGGCACTGTTCTTTTATGCCAGTTTTCCTTAATTTGCTGCTCAGCTATGTGACAGAGCTCACAGATAGAATCAGGGCAAAAGTCTCACCTGATGTGGATGGGGTTGAGGATTCAGCTGACTTTGTGAGCTTCTTTCCAGACTTTGTATGGACACTGAGGGATTTCTCCCTAGACTTGGAGGCAGATGGACAATCCATCACAGCAGATGAGTACCTGGAGAATTCACTCAAGCTTAAGAAAGGTAAAGGGAACTTAGAATTGGTAAATGGGATGACAAAACACTAAGAACTATCATTCTTTAGTTTTCTATCAACAGTTTTCTTATATTTATAGTTTCTATTTCTTCTCAGGGGGCGATTACTAAGAATTAACACTTGTTTACTATCTGAATGAATAGATTTGATTTTATTTTCTCCCTGTTTTAAGAATAAGTTGCATTTCTTTCACCTTTCCCTGTGTTGTGATTAGACTTACATTATATCCCTGCTTAGGGCTTGTGGTGCTGTAATTAACCAAAGAATATGGAGTAGAATAGGTAATTTATTTGAAGAAAATAAATAAAAGCATGAACCGTGCACTAGTCTAGGGGTTGGCGAAGGATGGCTCACAGGCAAATAATGTCCAATCCAGCCTGCCAGCTGATTTTGTAAATAAGGTTTTATTGGAATAATGCTATGCCCATTCATTTATAGACTGTCTATGGCTGCTTTCATGCTACAGTAGTAGAACTGAGTACTTGGAAAAGAGACCATCTGGCTTGCAAAGCCTAAAATATTTACAGTTTGGCCCTTTACATAAAAAGTTTGCAAGCCCCTATATTAGGCAAATTCTTTTTATCTTTTTCCAGGTACCAGTCAAAAAGATAAAAATTTTAATCTGCCTCGACTCTGTATCCAGAAGTTCTTCCCAAAGAAGAAATGCTTTATCTTCGATCGGCCCACTAATAGGAAGAAACTGGGCCGTCTTGAGGAACTGTGTGATGATGAGCTGGACTCCGAATTTGTGCAACAAGCTGCAGTCTTCTGTTCCTACATCCTTAGAAATTCCAAAACTAAAACGCTTTCAGGAGGCATCAAGGTCAATGGACCTCGTGAGTCCTCTTCCCAGTCTTTACTCTCACTGTTAAGACTAAAAGATGGTGTAATAACATCCACCTAGCTTCGGCTTTGAAAAAATGCACATCTACTGCTATTATTGTGTTAAATTCTAGATGGCACCAACACTTCTAACAGGTTTTATTAGTCACATTTTTTAGGTGAGGAAAGATAGAAAAGGCCAAAGGAAAATAGCTCTAAAAGCTTAAAACTGTCCTAGTAAACTGGACCTGCCCTGTCCAATATGGTTGTCACTAGATAAGTGCAGCTATCTAAATTTAAATGTAAGCTAATTAAAATTAAAGAAATTTAACATTCTGATCACACAGCTGTGTCTCAAGGGCTCACACTACACATGTCTAGTGGCTACCACGTTGGACAGCACATATAGAATACTTCCATCATCACAGAAAGTTCTTCTGGACAATGCTCTGCTAGAATAAACAAAATGGAGGACTCCTTTTGATTTGTTCCACAAATATTAATCTAATGTTTCCCATGGACGTACCAGGGCTGATGATACAGACATAAAAGAGAGATATGGTTTCTGTCCTAACAATGCTTGGGGGTGAAGTAAATGTACTCAATAAACACAGGCCTAGGCTCTCTAGAACAGAGGTTCTCAACCTTTGATGTGCATATGTACCACCTGAGGATCTTGCCAAAGACGAGGGTCTAAGTCAGTTGAACTGGGGCAGAGGCTGAGAGCCTGCATTTTTAGCCAGTTTTCAGGTGATACTGAGGACATTGATGCTGTAAGGCAAATGGTTCGTAATAGACATCATCAGAATTGCACAGAATAGAAAGTTTCCTCACTCCTCCTACAATAAACATCATCATTTGTTCTCTATTTGTAGGTCTAGAGACCCTGGTGCAGACCTATGTCAGTGCCATCAATAGTGGGGATCTGCCCTGCATGGAGAATGCAGTCCTGGCCTTGGCCGAGATCGAGAACGCAGCTGCAGTGAAAAAGGCCATTGCCCACTATGACCAGCAGATGGGCCAGAAGCTGCAGCTGCCCACGGAAACCCTCCAGGAGCTGCTGGACCTGCACAGGACTATTGAGAAGGAGGCCATTGAAGTCTTCATGAGGAGGTCCTTGAAAGATATAGACCATTTATTTCAAAAGGAATTAGCGGTAATTTTTTTCTTAAGTTTATTCAGATTAGGCTCTTGGAAAGTAAAGTACTACTAGAAAATGAAATGGGTGCTTATTTTGAGAAAAGCAATTTTTACTAGACTTTTAAATGGTGACAAACACTATTTGTTATTATCAGAAGAGGAACCAATTTTATGATGATATACCTTATTATGGTGCATTGAAACTTTTTTCTTTCATGAATAAACTAATATTCTTCCCTATAATTTCATTACATACATATAAGTAACAATCAGAGCTTCTAATCAAATTACATGCTCATTGTTATCAGGCTGATTGGATATTTTGGCCAAAAGCAAAGAAAATTTTAGCCTTAGTTATCGTGAGCAGGCTTATGTTGAGCCACATTTATTGCATATGCAATCACTGGTCCAGTTTGAAAAGCAGGAGTTTATCTCCAAAGGTGTAGTATATAGCTAGAAATCTCTGCTCTGAAGGTCACCCCCATGGTGAAAAGGACCTTTGTAGAAAGTCAGGATCAGCAGGAAGGATGTGGTGTTGCTGAGTGCCTGTAAGTTCTTCTAGGGGGTCACAGACCTTTTATATTTTTATTTTTTTGAGAAGACTTTCCAGAAATTCTGAGGTCAAGTTAACATCTTTTCACTACTCTTTTTACTTCCTATTTTTTACATTAAAGGCCCAGCTAGATAAAAAGCGAGATGACTTCTGTAACAAGAATCTTAAAGCATCCTCAGATCATTGCTCAGCTTTACTTAAGGATATTTTCAGCCCTCTAGAAGAAGGTGTGAAAGAGGGAATTTATTCTAAACCAGGAGGCTATCGCCTCTTCATTGAAAAGATACAAGAGCTGAAGGAAAAGTATCTTCAGGAGCCCAGGAAGGGAATACAGGTAACCAAAATTGATTCTGGGAAGTTGCTGACGTGCTCCTTGAAACAACATGACCAAGCATATTGCACACAGATGTGCAATTACAAGACCGACAGCATTCATGCTCTCATTTAATAAACACATACAGGGAGCCTGTTATACCAGATATATCCTATGGGCTCATCCAAAGGAGCGCACTCTGTTAACAACTGAGTACAAATTGGATTATCAGATGTATCCAAAATTTCAAATAATATCATCATTTATCTCTCTGCATGTTCCTCCCCTCAGCCTCACACTTCCCTCCCTCCCATTCGCCCTCCATCCCTTTTTCTCATCTGCTTTCTCAATGATGGCTTCATTCTCCAACAAGTTCACCCCATATGAGACCACAGTACCAACAGCTCCAAAATTAAAGCCCTCAGTCTAAAAGAACAGAGAATCACTATTTATATCTATATCCATCTCTTATAAAGATTCTGCTCAGGAAGCTTTCATGCTTGGCCAGCCTGGAGCATGTGCTCACCCCAGTGACAGGGAATCTTGACCATCAGGCATGCCAGGGCCAGGAGGAGCAATTCCTAGAGGGAAAGATGGTGGGAAAATAGGAATAAGTGCTTACAGCCCTTTCCTATTACTAACCCCATTTTTTTCTGGGTCCTAGGCTGGAGAAATTCTTCAGGAATATTTGAAGTCCAAGGAGTCTGTGACTGCTGCAATTCTACAGACAGACCAGACTCTCTCAGAGAAGGAAAAGTTGATTGAAGGTGAGGAGCGAGTCAAGAGACTAGACAGCCTTGAAAGCACTTAAAAGTTCTAATTAATTCGGCTGGGTGAACCTAGGATCCTTAAACTATAGCAAGATGAGAAAAGATGCCTCTTACTCGCTAAAGTCATTTTTGAGTAGGGTATACACAGTCAGTAGCAACAGTGACAGGTTAAGTGTACATGGAAGAAAGAAGCAACATGGTCACCCACATTCATTTTTCTTTTTCCTTTTCCTCCTGACAGTGGAACGTGTGAAAGCTGAATCTGCACAGGCTGCAGCAAAAATGCTGGAGGAAATGCAAATAAAAAATCAGCAGATGATGGAACAGAAAGAAAAGAGTTATCAGGAACATGTGAAACAACTGACTATGAAGATGGAGACGGATAGGGCCCAGATGCTGAAAGAGCAAGAGAGAACTCTCTCTCTCAAACTTCAGGTATTTAATTGTATCACCTTGAGGTTCCTGTTATTCTGTTTTCTCTCCACACTCCCTGTTCACAAACTTGGCATGGCAGTGAGAACATGAAGCCCAGAAGAAGGACCTTGCTTGCCCACTTGTACTTTTCAATCCATATCTGCCAGCCTGAACTGGCCCCTACAATGTCTGGTTGTTAAAAGATTTTATTTGCAGTTATGTCACACCCAGTCCATTATCACTATATCTACCAATCATGGTAGCTATTACCTGCTAGACATTATAAAAAAGTCTTACCCATATCTCTTGCTTAGTACTATATGAAGCAAGAGCTGCTATGTCCATATTACTTAGGAGACGAAACAGAGGTTCAGACAAGACCAAATACTTTTTATAGGGCCACAATGCTTGGGAAGATATCTGAACAGTCTTCACCAGTTAGAGGAATCCACAAATTTTTCTTCTGTCACAGATTTTAGCTCTAAGAGAACCTTTATAAACAGAAGGACTCAACTCTCACACCATTGTGTCAGTCTATCACTCCTACCTGTTTTCTTTGTCCTGCTCCTAGTATGTGTTGAGTCGGGAATTATGTGCAGAAATCCAGTGTGGTCTGTCTGGGGCCCTGATTCCCTTACCTGTACTTTGCTCCCCCTGCTACCAAGTTGTGGAAGCTTAGATCAAATTCCCTGATCTAAGATTCAGACCTGCATCAGATTTTGAAAATTCTTCATTTATTTCTGTGTTGTGTGTGTGTATGTGTGTGCATAAAAAAATCATAATGCATAGATAAGATCTGAAGCCAAACATTTCATTAAGATTGCCGACAAAGTTTGTGTACAATTAATGGGACCAAAAAAATTAATACTGGTAATTTAGGTTCATCAACATATTGGGAGATATAAGCGCAAAATCCTTCTTGACTCAAGGAGACTCAGAAAAAGGAATCACAGAGCTAGAAGGCCCAAGAGAAAGTATAATGAAATTAATGGTAGAGAAAATTTCAAGAAGAAATTAAATATTTTTTAAAAAATCTATGAATGTGGAAACGAGATAGAAGTTAGAGATTTACTTAATGTGATACGTTATTCAGTCTGCATTTGTACTTTTTTAGGAACAGGCCCGACTACTACAGGAAGGATTCCAAGAAGAGAACAAACGACTTCATAATGAAATACAGAATCTCCAGAAGAAGATGAACAGACCAAGGCAATGTTGCCTAAGCTAAAGAACTAAAAAATAGAGCTTTCCTGGTCACTCTTATCAGAGGCATTACTCAAGCAGTTTAAAATTAAGAAAAATGTCACCACACTTGATAATATTTAGATTTCACAGTTTTATTATACTAAATATTTGCAAAGACATGCAGTACTATAATTGAAATCATGTCCATCTTCCTCACAGTATTGTAAACTGTGTAACAAGATGCATTTTACCTCTGTGCCAACCCAGGAGGTATCATAACCTGGTACCACCCAGGAGCTTCTTCTTCCACGTGACTACGAGTTAGACAAGTGGATATTGAGCAAAGTCTTAGGTTAAAGTCTTGGGACATAGTTGGTCATGAGTTTGGCCAAGTGCACCACAAGTTCCAATATCAGGGACAACTATTCTAGCTTCTTAGTGAAGACAGTATACAGTGTCCCATTGTTTCAAGACTGCACAGTCTGTCAGCAATGATGTGATTCCTGGACACTGGGAATGGGCAATGCTTACTGGTGAATTCCAAGGTAAAGCAAATCACCTTATATAGCAATCTAGAAGCTCTACAGAATTTCCATAGGAAGATGGAAGAAACCATTAGCATGAGTATGAGTTGGATCATAAATAAATGCGCTAAAGAAGGAAACTTTCCCTTCTTGCTCAGTTCACCCAGATTATAACTTTAATGGGACTCTGTAGAACTTTAGGTAAGTGACCCTGGACTAAACATAGTAACATGATGACAATTATACATTGTGTGTTTGTAGCAATTTATAATTTGCAAAGATGAACTTGAAATGATGACTGATAATGTGTTAAAAAACTGAGCTAAATTAATTATTAGATCATTTATAACCCTAGAGTTTAGGCTATCTTTTCCCAGTTCTTAAGAGTCATACTTGAAAGCCTGCTTATTTTCCCCGAAGAGAATATGGGTTGTTTTTTACTTTTTTTGACCAGTAAAATAATGCTCTTGATATTACTTAGTATAGACTTTATCACAATTGTCAAAAGCCCTAGGTACGTAATTGAAGTTTCTTAAAGCAATTAAGAATTATTTTCAATCTGGAAATAAATTATGCTTCACTGAACTTTACATTTCTGATTTTTTAAAGTTTTTCACCAAAAAAATAAGGTTCTAGTTTATATAGCCAAGGTTGGCTAACTTTTCTGTAAAAGATGGGATAGTAACTATTCATGGCTCTGTGAGCCATGTGGTCTCTGACTCAACTACTCAACTCTGCCATAAAGCAGCCATTGATGATACATAAATGGGTGGGCATGGCTGTGTTCCCAGAATACATTGTTTTCAAAAACAGGTGGCACTCAGAAGCCATAGTTTGCAGACCCTTGCTTTATATAATAGAAACAACTCTCAGAATGGAAGAAAATATTTGCAAACGAAGCAACTGACAAAAGATTAATCTCCAAAATATACAAGCAGCTCATGCAGCTCAATATCAAAAAAACAAACAACCCAATCCAAAAATGGGCAGAAGACCTAAATAGACATCCGGAGCCTGTGCCCCGCAACGGGAGAGCCCACAACAGAGGGAGGCCCGCATACCACAAAAAAAAAAAAAAAAAAAAAAAAAAACAACCACCAGTATCACCTCACACCAGTCAGAATGGCCACCATCAAAAAATCTAGAAACAATAAATGCTGGAGAGGGTGTGGAGAAAAGGGAACCCTCCTGCACTGTTGGTGGGAACGTAAATTGATATAGCCACTATGGAGAACAGTATGGAGGTTCCTTAAAAAACTAAAAATAGAACTACCATACGACCCAGCAATCCCACTACTGGGCATATACCCTGAAAAAACCATAATTCAAAAAGAGACATGTGCTACAATGTTCATTATTAATACTTCATTATAAATAGTTCAAGGCACTATTTACAATAGCCAGGACATGGAAGCAACCTAAATGTCCAGCGACAGATGAATGGATAAAGAAAATTTGCTATATATACACAATGGAATATTACTCAGCCATAAAAAGGAATGAAACTGAGTCATTTGTAGTGAGGTGGATGGACCTAGAGTCTGTCATACAGAGTGAAGTTAGTCAGAAAGAGAAAAATAAATACCATATATTAATGCATATATATGGAATCTAGGAAAATGGTACTGATGATCCTAGTTGCAGGGCAGGAATAGAGATACAGATGTAGGTAATGGACTTGAGGACACATGGGGGGAAGGGGAGGCTGGAAGAAGTGAGAGAGTAGCATTGACATGTATACACTACCATATGTAAAATAGATAGCTAGTGGGAAGCTGCTGCACAGCACAGGGAGATCAGCTCAGTGCTTTGTGATGACCTAGATGGGTGGGATGGGGAGGGTGGGAAGGAGGGGATATATGTATGCATATAGCTGATTCACTTTGTTATACAGCAGAAAATAACACAACATTTTAAAGCAATTATAATCCAATAAAGATGTAAATAAATAAATAAATAAGATTTTTAAAGTACAATGAGATATCATTTCTTACCTATTAGATGGTTACTATTTTTAAAAAACCTGAAAAGATTACAAGTGTTGGCGAGGATGTGGTGAAATTTTAACCCTCAAACACTGTTAGTAGGAATGTAAAATGGTGCATCAGCTATGGAGATAGTCTGGGCGTTCCTCACAAAAATTAAAAATAGAACTACTGCATGATCCAACAATCCCACTTCTGGGTATATATGCAAAAGAATTTAAATCAGGATCTCAAAGAGATATCTGCTTTCTCACTTTCATTGTAGCATTATTTACAAAAGCCAAGATATAGAAACAACCTAAGTGTCCATCAACAGATTATTGGATAAAGAAAATGTGATAGATACATACAAGGAATATTATTCAGCCTTAATTAAGAAGGAAAGTTTGCCATTTGCAACGTGGATAAACCTGGAGGACATTATGCTAAGTGAAATAAACCAATTACAAAAAGACAAATACTTTATGACTTCACTTATATGAGGTATCTAAAATCATCAAACTCATAGAAACAGAGAATATAATAGTTGTAGGCAGGGAGTTGGGGAAGGGGTGAGAATGGGAACTTATTGTCCAAAGGGTATAAAGTTTCAGTTATGCTAAATGAATAAGTTCTTGAGATCTGCTGTGCAACATAATGCCTATAGTTAAAAATACGCTATTGTGCATTTTTAATGTGTTAAGAGAGTAGAACACATTTTTAGTGTTCTTTCGGCAAACAAAAACGGAGGTGGGGGGAGGTTATGGGAGGTGTTGGAAATGTCAACTACCTTGATTGTAGAGATGGTATCGTGTGTGTTTGCGTATGTGTAAACTCATCAAATTTTACATTAAATGTATGTAGCTCTTTGTATGTCCATTATACCTCAATAAAACCATTTAAAAACTTTTGGAAAACAATTCTACAAATCCAAATGGTCCCTTATGATTGGTGAATTTTATCAAGCATTTAAAGAAAAAAATGACACCAATTCAAAATGGAAGAGGAAAGACTTCTTGACTCATTCTACAAGGGAAGCATTATTCTGATACCACAATCAGACAAAAACAGTACAAAAAAAAAGAAAACTACAGACCATTATCCTCATGAAAATATATGCAAAAATCCTCAACAAAATATTAGCAAATCAAATCCAGCAATACATAAACATAATGTACCTCGACCAAGTGGGGTTCCTTCTGTGAATGCAAGAGTAGTTAAAAAATCAATTAATGCAATTTGCCCTACTAAAAGTCTGAAGAAAGAAAACCACTTAATTATATAAATAGATGCAGAAAAACCTTGACAAAACACCTATCATGATAAAACTCCCAGCAAACTAGAGTAAAAATGAACTTCTTCAAGCTGATAAAAGGCATCTACAAAAAACCTATAGCTGACATCATATTTAATGATCAAAAACTGAGTGCTTGGCCCCTACTAAAGGAAAAAGCAAGGATGTCTGCTCTCACCAGTCCAGTTCAACGTTATACTGAAAGTCTTAGCATAATATAGCAAGAAAAAGAAACAAAAGGCACATAGATCAGAAAGGATAAAATAAAATGATTCTCAGACAAGATCATCCATATAGAAAGTCCCAGGAAATCTACCTCTTAGAACTAATAAGTGAGTTTAACAAGATTGTAACCACAAGATCAACACACAAAAATCTACCTTCAATTGTATTTCTATATACAAGCAATGAACCACAGTAGACCAAAACTGAAAAATTAATACAATTTACAATAGCTACCAAAAATGAATACTTAAGGTGTAAATCTAACAAAGCATGTATAGATGTTGAAAACCAATCTAAGACCAAGAGATTATAGGATAGATTCCATCTCCCTAGTAGTTTTCACAATGACCCTTCCACTCTCTGAAGAGTAGAAGGTTTAAGACCCTTTTTCTAGAGTTAAGCCTGACAAAAGCATGTGCCTAACATTGGTAAAGTTCAAATGAGCTTAACCAATGGACTAGAAATACATCCATTGTTGCATTGGGCTTTTATCCAAATAGAAAGAGGGAAAAATATGGGCAGGAACTCAGAATGCCAAATAATTTGCCTATCATATACAAACACACATATCCCACTCTTCCCATCCACTGGGAGGTCCTTGACAGAGGGGCAGTCATAGAACACAAGACAGGCAAACTCACCCAGTTTTTATTGTGGAGATTTTTTTCCAACCTAACTCCAAAACGATCCCCCTATAAAGTTAAATGAGGCTACCTGGAAATCAGGAATTGCTCAGACTAAAGGGATTCATCCATTCAAAAGATTTGTACTCTGCCAAGGACTGAGAAACACAGTTGAAGTCTCTCTCTTAAGGAGCTAACAGTCTAATGGTGAATACAGATATTAAACAAATAAATGCAGGAAGTTAAATACCCAGGAAACTGAGGGGAGAGGATTCCTAAGATTTAGGAAGGAGTTGATCTAATCCACCTATACCAAGATACCTGAGATGATGCCTTAATATATCTTAACCATGTTTCCCCTTATCAATCAATTAGTAGAAAAAAAAATCCAAATTGGGAGGGAGAAGTAGGAAGAGAGACAAACTGAGGAAACAAAGGGTCTTTCACCTGGCCCCCAAACATAACATGATAATAGTGTATCATGCACTCAGCTTCTCTTTTTCAGGCGCTTGGTGAAAGAAATGAAGAGAGCAATGAGCTCCATCTAGTGGCCAATACAAGTATTTTAATTTTTCTTCACAGTATTTTATCACTACCTGGTATCACCTAAATTTGTTTGTTCATATTTATTGCCTGTCTCCCTCAGTAGAACATAAGCTCCACGTGGGCAGAAACTTTCTCTGTTTTGTTCATCATGGAATCAGCAGGATCTAGAAGGCCGTCAGGCACATAGTAAACCCTCCATACAATAAGTATTTTTTAAAAATTATTATTATTTTTAAACACATGAGTGACTATCTTATATACAGCATTTATCATCCCAACCGCATTCCTGATGCTTTTCCCTGAAAGTTTACCATTTGATTATCTAAAGTCATATTGAATGTTTCTAGAATTTGATAGTTATTTGTATTCTTGTACTATTTAGAAAGGAATCTTCTCCTTTCTCCCCACAAAGGATTTCGTCATTATCCCTTCTTTAGAGACCTAGAGAACCTGGTGTCAATTTATGTTCCTGCCACTGTTTTGGGGATCTACCTGGCATAAAGCATGCAGTACTGACTTTGGACCAGCAGCAGTGCCAAAACGACACTGCACACCACAACAAATTGAGGGAGCAAAGGTCAGTAGCCATAGAGATCCTCCAGGAGCTGAGAACCTGCCTAGTGGGCTCTGAAAGCTGAAAAGCTCCAGTGTGAGCCACGAATTCCAGAGGCAAAGTCAGATTGAGAAAGGAACACAACACTTTCCCGAAAAGAGCAATTTCTACTAGGTTCTAAGGCAGTGATACTTACTTGTGTAGCAGCATTTTTAACCACACATTAGCCAGAAGCCACAACCTAATCCATGTTTTGGAAGGCACAGTACTTGTCAGTGTTACCACAGCACCATTTTTATTGTCATATGTTACATATGGAACCCATGTTTTGAATGAATCTTTTCTAACCAACTGATTTGTAAAGTCAAAATTCATTTTCTCTTTTAAAAAATTGTTCAAAGACTGTGAAGCCTTTCTCATATTGAGTAACCAATACTAACAATTGAATTGCTATAAATCCAGCCAAATGTGTATGTGAAAAGATACACAGGCAGGTGAACAGATAGGTAAGTAGATACACAGTTACGCTGGGCAACATTTCTGTGGGCAAATGAACAATTTCTACTACAGTTTTTGAAATATTTAAGGTAATGTTTGCACAGCTATTATTACCTGGCTGAAAAGCATTAATTTACAGTAATAAAACATATGCATACTCAAAATATTCCATTTTAAATAGCTGCATGAGGCTGAAAACTAAACATAACTTTTTTTTTATACAGCAGGTTCGTATTAGTTACCTATTTTATACATATTGTGTATATATGTCAATCCCAATCTCCCAATTCATCCCACCACCACCACCCCCAGCCCCTTTCCCCCCTTGGTGTCCATATGTTTGTTCTCTACATCTGTGTCTCTATTTCCACCTTGCAAACCGGTTCATCTGTACCATTTTTCTACATTCCACATATATGTGTTACTATACGATATTTATTTTTCTCTTTCTGACCTACATCACTCTGTATGACAGTCTCTAGATCCATCCACGTCTCTACAAAAGACTCAATTTTGTTCCTTTTTATGGCAGAGTAATATGCCATTGTATATATGTACCACATCTTCTTTATCCATTCGTCTGTTGATGGGGATTTAGGCTGATTCCATGACCTGGCTATTGTAAATAGTACTGCAGTGAACATTGGGGTGCATGTGTCTTTTTGAATTATGGTTTTCTCAGGGTATATGCCCAGTAGTGGGATTGCTGGATCATATGGTAATTCTATTTTTAGTTTTTTAAGGAACCTCCATACTGTTCTCCATAGTGGCTGTATTCAATTTACATTCCCACCAACAGTGCAAGAGGGTTCCCCTTCCTCCACACCCTCTCCAGCATTTGTTGTTTGTAGATTTTCTGATGATGAACATTCTAACTGGTGTGAGGCGATACCTCATTGTAGTTTTGATTTGCATTTCTTTAATAATTAGTGATGTTGAGCAGCTTTTCATGTGCCTCTTGGCCATCTGTATGTCTTCTTTGGAGAGAAGTCTATTTAGGTCTTCTGCCCATTTTTTGATTGGGTTGTTTGTTTTTTTAATATTGAGCTGCATGAGCTGTTTATATATTTGGGAGCTTAATCCTTTGTCCATTGGTTCATTTGCAAATATTTTCTCCCATTCTGAGGGTTGTCTTTTCATTTTGTTTATAGTTTCCTTTGCTGTGCAAAAGCTTTTAAGTTTCATTAGGTCCCATTTGTTTATTTCTGTTTTTATTTCCATTACTCTAGGAGGTGGGTCAAAAAAGATCTTGCTGTGATTTATGCCAAAGAGTGCTCTTCCTAAGTTTTCCTCTAAGAGTTTCATAGTGTCTGGTCTTATATTTAGGTCTTTAATCCATTTTGAGTTTATTTTTGTGTATGTGTTAGGGAGTGTTCTATTTGATTTCTTTCATCAGTGTCTTATAGTTTTCTGAGTACAGGTCTTTTACCTCCTTAGGTAGCTTTCTTTCTAGGTATTTTATTCTTTTTTTGCAATGGTGAATGGGATTGCTTCCTTAATTTCTTTCTGATCTTTCGTTGTTAGTGTTCAAGAATGCAAGAGATTTCTGTGCATTAATTCGGTATCCTGCAACTTTACCAAATTCATAGATAAGCCCTAGTAGTTTTCTGGTGGCTTCTTTAGGATTATCTATGTATAGTATCATATCATCTGCAAACAGTGACATTTTTACTTCTTTTCCAATTTGAATTCCTTTTATTTCTTTTTCTTCTTTGATTGCTGTGGCTAGAACTTCCAAAACTATGTTGAATAATAGTGGCTAGAGTGGACTTGTCTTCTTCCTGATCTTAGAGGAAATGCTTTCAGTTTTTCACTATTGAGAATGATGTTCCCTATGGGTTTGTCATATATGGCCTTTATTGTGTTGAGGTAGGTTCCCTCTATGCCCACTTTCTGGAGAGTTTTTATCATAAATGAGTGTTGAAGTTTGTCAAAAGCTTTTTCTGCATCTATTGAGATGATCATATGGTTTTTATTCTTCAATTTGTTAATATAGTGTATCACATTGATTGATTTGCATATGTTGAAGAATCTTTGCATCCCTGGGATAAATCCCACTTGATCAGGGTGTATGATCCTTTTAATGTGTTGTTGGATTCTGTTTGCTAGTATTTTGTTGAGGAGTTTTGTATCCATATTCATCAGTGCTATTGGTGTGTAATTTTCTTTTTTTTGTAGTATCTTTGTCTTCTTTTGGTATCAGGGTGATGGTGGCCTGATACCTTTTACTTCTTTTCCAATTTGAATTCCTTTTATTTCTTTTTCTTCTTTGATTGCTGTGGCTAGAACTTCCAAAACTATGTTGAATAATAGTGGCTAGAGTGGACTTGTCTTCTTCCTGATCTTAGAGGAAATGCTTTCAGTTTTTCACTATTGAGAATGATGTTCCCTATGGGTTTGTCATATATGGCCTTTATTGTGTTGAGGTAGGTTCCCTCTATGCTATGATGCTTTGTATTTCTGCGGTGTCTGTTGTAACTTCTCCTTTTTCATTTCTAATTTTATTGATTTGAGTCCTCTCCCTCTTTTTCTTGATAAGTCTGGCTAAAGTTTTATCATTTTTTAAAATTTTCTCAAAGAATCAGCTTTTAGTTTTATTGATCTTTGCTATTGTTTTCCTTGTTTCTATTTCATTTATTTCTTCTCTGATCTTTATGATTTCTTTCCTTCTACTAACTTGGGCTTTGTTTGTCCTTCTTTCTCTAGTTCCTTTACATGTAAGGGTAGATTGTTTGAGATTTTTCTTATTTCTTGAGGTAGGACTGTATTGCTATAAACTTCCCTCTTAGAACTGCTTTTGCTGTATCCCATAGGTTTTGGATCATCTTTTTTCGTTTTCATTTGTCTCTAGGTATTTTTTGATTTCCTGTTTGATTTCTTCAGTGATCTCTGCGGTGTCTGTTGTAACTTCTCCTTTTTCATTTCTAATTTTATTGATTTGAGTCCTCTCCCTCTTTTTCTTGATAAGTCTGGCTAAAGTTTTATCATTTTTTAAAATTTTCTCAAAGAATCAGCTTTTAGTTTTATTGATCTTTGCTATTGTTTTCCTTGTTTCTATTTCATTTATTTCTTCTCTGATCTTTATGATTTCTTTCCTTCTACTAACTTGGGCTTTGTTTGTCCTTCTTTCTCTAGTTCCTTTACATGTAAGGGTAGATTGTTTGAGATTTTTCTTATTTCTTGAGGTAGGACTGTATTGCTATAAACTTCCCTCTTAGAACTGCTTTTGCTGTATCCCATAGGTTTTGGATCATCTTTTTTCGTTTTCATTTGTCTCTAGGTATTTTTTGATTTCCTGTTTGATTTCTTCAGTGATCTCTTGGTTATTTAGTAACTTATTGTTTAGCCTCCATGTGTTTGTGTGTTTTACATTTTTCTTCCCAGTAATTGATTTCTAACCTCATAGCATTGTGGTTGGAAAAGACACTTGATATGATTCAATTTTCTTAAATTTACCAAGGCTTGATTTGTGACCCAAGATGTGATCTATCCTGGAGAATGTTCCGTGTGCACTTGAGAAGAAAGTGTAATCCGCTGTTTTTGGATGGAATGTCCTATAAATATCAATTAAATCTATCTGGTCTGTTATGTCATTTAAAGCTTGTGTTTCCATATTAATTTTCTGTCTGGATGATCTGTCCATTGGTGTAAGTGAGGTTTTAAAGTCCCCCACTATTATTGTGTTACTGTCGATTTCCTGTTTTATAGCTGTTAGCAGTTGCCTTATGTACTAAGGTGCTATGTTGTGTACATCTATATTTATAATTGTTATATCTTCTTCTTGGATTGATCCCTTGATCATTATGTAGTGTCCTTCCTTGTCTCTTGTAACATTCTTTATTTTAAAGTCTCTTTTATCTGAT
>NC_041217.1:105743545-105744155 GCF_002837175.3 Physeter macrocephalus
TTTTCCATCCCCTCACTTTCAGTCTGTATGTGTCCCTAGATCTGAAGTGGGTCTCTTGTAGACAGCATATATATGGGTCTTGTTTTTGTATCCATTCAGCAAGCCTGTGTCTTTTGGTTGGAGCATTTAATCCATTCACGTTTAAGGTAATTATCGATATGTATGTTCCTATGCCATTTTCTTAATTGTTTTGGGTTTCTTTTTGTAGGTCCTTTTCTTCTCTTGTGTTTCCCACTTAGAGAAGTTCCTTTAGCGTTTGTTGTAGAGCTGGTTTGGTGGTGCTGAATTCTCTTAGCTTTTGCTTGTCTGTAAAGCTTTTGATTTCTCCATTGAATTTGAATGAGATACTTGCTGGGTAGAGTAATCTTGGTTGTACGTTCTTCCCTTTCATCATTTTATATATATCGTGCCACTCCCTTCTGGTTTGTAGCGTTTCTGCTGAGAAATCATCTTAACCTTATGGGAGTTCCTTTGTATGTTACTTGTCCTTTTTCCCTTGTTGCTTTCCATAATTTTTCTTTGTCTTCAATTTTTTCCTTTAATTCTTCTAGGTCTTTGTTAACATTTCTTGCATCTTCTTGATCTTTACCTCCATTCTTTTTCTGAGGTC
>NC_041217.1:105752184-105848719 GCF_002837175.3 Physeter macrocephalus
TGAATGAGATACTTGCTGGGTAGAGTAATCTTGGTTGTACGTTCTTCCCTTTCATCATTTTATATATATCGTGCCACTCCCTTCTGGTTTGTAGCGTTTCTGCTGAGAAATCATCTTAACCTTATGGGAGTTCCTTTGTATGTTACTTGTCCTTTTTCCCTTGTTGCTTTCCATAATTTTTCTTTGTCTTCAATTTTTTGTCAGTTTGATTACTATGTGTCTTGGCATGTTTCTCCTTGGGTTTATCCTGCCTGGGACTCTTTGCGCTTCCTGGACTTGGGTGGTTATTTCTTTTCCCATGTTAGAGAAGTTTTTGACTATAATCTCTTCAAATATTTTCTCGGGTCCTTTCTCTCTCTCCTGTCCTTCTGGATCCCTATAATGTGAATGTTGTTGCATTTCATGTTGTCCCAGAGGTCTCGTAGGCTGTCTTTATTTCTTTTCATTCTTTTCTCTTTATTCTGTTCCACAGCAGTGAATTCCACCATTCTGTCTTCCAGGTCACTTATCCATTCTTCTGCCTCAGTTATTCTGCTACTGATTCCTTCTAGTGTATTCTTCATTTCAGTTATTGTATAGTTCATTTCTGTGTGTTTGTTGTTTAATTTTTCTATGTGTTTGTTCTTTAATTCTTCTAGGTCTTTGTTAACATTTCTTGCATCTTCTTGATCTTTACCTCCATTCTTTTTCTGAGGTCCTGGGTCATCTTCATTATCATTATTCTGAATTCTTTTTCTGGAAGGTTGCCTATCTCCACTTCATTTAGTTGTTTTTCTTTATCTTGGACTTTATCTTGTTCCTTCATCTGGTATATAGCCCTCTGCCTTTTCATTTTGTCTATCTTTCTGTGAATGCGATTTTCGTTCCACAGGCTGCAGAATTGTAGTTCTTGTTTCTGCTGTCTGTCCTCTAAACATAACTCTTTTTGACAGATATAATCGTATATATTTGAAGTAGACAACATGGTAATTCCATATATATATACATTGTAGAATGATTACAAAGATCAAGATAATTAACACATACATCCCCTCACACAGTTAACATAGTCAACTCTTTTCTGTGTGTGTATGTCTGTGTGTGTGTGTGCATATGTTGAAAACACTTAAGATTTACTCTCAGCAACTTTCAAGAACATAACTCTTTATAACAGGAGTGTAAGATGGAAAACGCTTTAGGAACTTACAAACCCAGACTTAATTGTCATTTTTTCCTGGAGCAGGTCCTTCTTAGCACTGCTTGAGTATTATGAGTAAAGGAAGAATGTACTTCTGCCTGCCTGAACCTTAATACCTACAAGGGACAGATGCTGCTTGAGAAGTGGCCTTATTATTCCAGATAATAAGGCATTGCTTGTATCTTCCACTTTGCTCTCCTCTCTGCCATTCTATTGTCACCTGCAAGGTCCATGTAAAGTGAGATGCCTTTGGTAAGCAAATGAGAGGGGTCAGTAAACCATCACAGCAGTACTATGACTGCATATCAGGAAACCTATACAAAAGATTTAAACAAAATTGAGGTTGATTTCTCTCTTATGTAAATACAGTAGGTCTGGAGCTAGAGTGGTAGCTTCATGATATCAGGGCTCAGGCTCCTTGTGTCCCATACTATTGTTCTACCATCTTCAACTTGAAGATTCTACCTGGTGGTGCAGGAGGGTGGTAGCCAATATGTCTGTACTCAAACTGTCAGGGAAACCACAAACAGAGGGAGCAATGAGGGCATATGATCCTTCAAGACATTTCCTGGAAGCAGCACATACAGCTTCCACTTATATCCCGTTGGCTAGAATTTAGTCATATGGCCCCCACCCAGCTAAAACAGAGACTGGAAATCCAGTCTTTACACCAAGCACTCATATACTCTGCTGAAATTTGGGGGTTGTATTGCTATAGAAGAAAAGGATACTAAATATTGGGGCATAACTAGCAGCCCCATCCTAAAGATTCTCTTTCCCTTTTTCTTAAGGAACAATTGTATAGTACTTAGTAAGAACCAAGCACAGTTCTAAGGTGGTTTTTTTTTTTTTTTTTTTGGGTCTATAAAGTCTTTAAACCTTAAAAAAAACTTTAAAAGTAAGGTTCTATTACTTCCTCTTTTCTTAAGGAACAATTGAATAGTACTTAGTAAGAACCAAGCACAGTTCTAAGGTGTTTTTTTTTTTTTTTTTTGGTCTATGAAGTCATTTAATCCTTAAAATAACATTATAAGTAAGGTTCTATTACACACATTTTACAGATAAGGAAATTGAAACACAGAGAAATGAAGTAACTTGCCCAAGTTTACACAGCTAGAAAATTGCAGAGTTGAGATCTGAACCAGACAGGTTGGCTTGCCAACTAAGCTATACTGCCTTCTCTCTGCTGTATTTCAGAATATTTTTAGCCCTCTGTATGAGAAAGTGGAAAAGACTTTAAAAGGGAGATACTGTCTTTTTATTCAAAAAACAAATGCACACAAGATATAAGAAAAGCACAGCCTTTAGCTACTAATTCCAAGGAGTCACTTACATTTCTGTTTTAAAAGCCAACATGAGTATAAAGAATAACACAAACCTTGGCATATGAACAAAGTATTTGAATGCCCAGCATTTGGGCATTTATTGTAAACCAATAACAACAACAAGAGATGGCAAATCAAACATATTTATACTCTCTCTCTACTTAAACCACACTGAAATAACAGTGAGGAAGTTCTTTTAAGCCATAACCCTATGAGAAGAAGAACAAGGGGAAAGACAGTGACAACAAGTTTATAGACCTTAGAAAGCAAACAGGCAGGTAGAAATTGACAGCAGATTCAAAAACGCTGAATCCCAGACTAGTCACAAAGAAAGCCAAAAAAGCAACTAGATCTACCCCCACAGAACTCTCCAAAGGTTCAGGACTAAAAACACGAGGGTCATTTAAAGGCCTTTCTAAGAAACAACTAGATCCTCAGATCCCCACTGCAAGTTCGCACATCCCCACCAAATTTCCTCCTTCACCTCAGCAAGAGATTGGCAGTTTATACTCTGAAGAGGGTAAACAGAGAGTGTATGAATTAGGAGAAACTAGGCAGAGGTGACTGTGGAGTGGTAGAGCTGAAAAAGAGGAATAAGTGAATGTCGGCAGAATGAACGTTGTGACCCTAGCCCTCTTTTCATCCTCTGCCACCACCCTAGCCCAGACAACATCATATCTCCCACTAACAACCTCCTAACCTCCTCCTTCCTGCTTCTACTCTCGCCTACCTGCAAGTCTCTTCTCCAAACCAACTAGAGTGTCTTTTTTTTTTTTTTTTTTTTTTTTTTGCGGTACGCGGGCCTCTCACTGCTGTGGCCTCTCCCGTTGCGGAGCACAGGCTCCGGACGCGCAGGCTCAGCGGCCATGGCTCACGGGCCCAGCCGCTCCGCGGCATGTGGGATCTTCCCAGACTGGGGCACGAACCCATGTCCCCTGTCTCGGCAGGCGGACTCTCAACCACTGCGCCACCAGGGAAGCCCTAGAGTGTCTTTTTAAAATGTAATTAAGATTATATTATTCCTGTGCTTAAGATCTTCCAATGGCTACTTCAATATAAAATCGAAACTTTCTGTGGTCTTCAAGGTTCTGCGTGATCTGGTCCCTGCCTTCCTCTCCACCCTAATCTGGAAGCACTTTTCCCCTGGATTACAGTGCTTTAGACACACTGGCCTCTTTCTTATTCCTTGCATGCCAAGTTTATTCTCAGAGCCTTTTCAACTGCTATTTTCCTATCCAGAATAATTTTTTGCAAAGTTGTGTCTTTATCATTCAATTCTGGTTCAAATGTTACCTTCTCAAAAAAAGCCTATCCTGACTATCGTATTTAAACTCTCTGCAGTCTCCACCCCTCATTGCTTCTTTCATAGCACTTATCACCATCTGAAGTCATTGTATATATTTACTTGTCTATTGCCTGTTTCTTCCTCTTTAAGGTTTGAGACATTCACTTTCTCTGCCTCATTTCCCCCAGAAGCCTCCACACCTATGTTTTCAATTCATGTATTTGTTAAATATGAGAAAAAGATAAGCAGTACCTGCCATCAGGAACTGAACTGACACTTACCCTTAAGGCTTCGGTATTGTTAGGAACTAGCCCTGGTGTTCCCCCTGTAAAATATAAAAATCTAACAGAACACTAACGTCAGTCACTCTGATTATGATGAAATGAGACAACAGATAAGATCACTCAATAAACTTGCCTAAACTCAAATAAAAACAAGGTCACTGCAAACTACAAAAATAGCAAACCTCCTCTTCTCCCAGCTAGCAAAACCATTGCTTCTTTACCAACTACAGACTTAGCCTTGCAATTTTCCTCCCTTCTTCTATGTAAGATGTATTATGATGCCCAATCTAATAATCACCCCCACTCCCAGACAGCACCCAAAACAGCATGAATCTCCATTTCCTTGAACCCTCCCCTCCAAATCACCCAATACAAGCTCAAATACTGTCCCTATTGTACACAAGCATCTCTCCATTCACCTATTCATCTTCTGAATCTCGCAGTACCTAGTTGCAGAATAGATTCCTTCAACCAGAGATTATCTTTGTTCTTTCCTCTGCAGTTGAATAACAAGCTACTGCCCCCCAACTCCTTCTATTCTCTCATTTTCTTAAATTAGGAGATAAGGAAAATCTACTTATGAAACCTAATTCTTACCAGAACCTTTCCTTTCGCTAACACTGCCCTCAATAAAGGAGTAATTTCTGGTGTTCCTTTTTCTCTTAGCCAATGTTTCTTCTTCACGTTTAAAGTGTCACTTATTTTCCTTCTCAGTTTCATACGCTATTCCATTCTCGGTTCTCTGATAGAATTCGTTTTACTGTTCAGGAAAGTAAAGTTCCTTTTTTCCCCCCTCCCCACCATCATAGGTGATAAATACATCTACAAAACTTTTCGCACACTCTCTTTAGCCTTGCCCTCTCTGGCACCTTCTAACATCGTTCAAACTACAGCCTTCCCCTCACCTAAGCCCTGTGACCCCACAGCTTGCCTTTTCTTCCAAATCAATCCTTTGTCCTATAACCCGCCCCAAATCAATAGGTCACATACATCCAATTAGACCTCAATTTCATACCCAATCCCGGCCATATACAAGCCTCCGCCCCACTCCACCCCTGACCCAGACCCGCCTCTATTGCACTGCCCTGATCCGGCTCCGCACCTCCACCTGCTAAGTCCAGTCCCGGTTCCCGGCTGTCCTCACAGCCCATCGCGCCCGAGTCTAGACACCACAGCCAATCCCCGGCCACATCCCCGCGCACCTCCACCCCGCCCCCTTACTCTCCGTGCCAGGCGCCTTTCACCGCCCCCTTCTCCACGCCCGCCCAGTTGCGTCCAGTCAGCTACCCAGGCCTACCCCTCAGCCAATCGGCGTTTGGAATCCCGACCCACACAGTCAATCCCGTCCAGGCTCCGCCCCCACGTCCGAGTCCCGCCCCATCAGGCTCTCGAGGCGTCGCGGGACTGGAACTCAGGGAGGTGAGGTGTTCGCGTGAGGGGTGTGAGTGGGGCGCAAGGCGGGCACTTGGTGGGGGTGACGGCAGTGGTCTCGGGTGCGGAGCCGTGCCGAGGGAGGCTGGGAGGGAGGGAGGCCTAGCTGGGGTGCGCTCGCCGGGCCGCCCGCCTGGCGGGCTGGGAGGAAGAGCCGGGGCTGGATTTCCTTCAGCATTGGGACTCGCCTTCCGGAGCGGAGGCGGGAGCGCGGGCCTGGGCCGCTGACCCCCGGCCCTGGCGGACCACGGGGCTGGTAGCAGAGGGTCAGCGCTGGAATTTCACAGTTTGCTTGCTCCGGAGAGGGAATGGCCCTGAGGTGACTGGTCTTCTAGGGTGGGGTCCCTTGGACCCCGGTCCTCATCTGCTCCTTTTGCGCTTCGTTTTTGCAATTTGGGCATTTTGTAAACGGTGTGGGAAGCTGACACCGACTCCAGTTCATCCGTAATCGGGATTCTCAATTAAACATAGGGAACAGAGGCTGCTCACTTGCCACATAAGTGACTCTTAGTGGAACCCATAGTTTTTAGATAAAAGAGAAAAGAGGCCCAGTCTGTTGCTTTTGGAGCCCCCCACCCAGTACGGACATTCTTCCGTCTTGCTGGCGCGCGGCTCCTCCGCTGCTACCTGAGGGCGCAGCCGGGCAGCTGGCTCCTTCCACACCGGGCTGCACACCCACCATTACAGAGTTTTAGCTCACGTGGGGCTGAAACCAAACTCGTGACAACTTAAACCGGACAGCCAGATTCCTTCCCTCTGCAGAAATTTATAATTAATTACACGAGTCCCATTTTCACAAAACAGCTTTTCAGCAATTTCAGGATCACGTCTCCTAACTTAAGTCTTGTGCCGGCTCAGTATGGCTGATTTTTTCCATTCTTGCTTCAGTGACATGGCTTTGAGGCTTATTCCCACTGTACTTCCCCCACCAGTACCTTGTTCACCTATATGTCCTCCTTTGTAACAGTAAGCCTTATAAACATTCTAGAAGTGGACCAACAGGTAGAGTGTGAGGTGGAAATAAACTTTCCTTGGGTCAGACTCTTAACCTGGGTTGTGCATTCATTAGCACTAGGCCTTTTTGCAGTCACTTCACATTAATCCACCTTGAGCTTGCTGTTAACCTGAACGTCTGTACTTTGTGAAATTCACTAAATCTTTTCCTACCTCTCCTCCACATATGCAAAGTTGTTATGAATTGGTTATCTGGGTTTAAGTCCAGAGTTTCAAACTTTTTACAATTCATCTTGACTGCTTTACTCATCTTTTAGCTCTGGATTCTCCAACAATCCATCAGCCTTCTCAGCTTCAGGTCCCCCCAAGCTGTGCCACACATATCTTGTGTATCTTCATTTTAAACAGTCTACACCAATGATAATAAATAGTTTAATTTTTTATTGATCATGCGTATATGATTATGGAGTTTATCTTATGTATAATATGCCATACATAATCAGGTTTACTAGATCACCCTGATTCACAATTTCCTGATTTTCTTCACAGAACACTGTTTTTAAGTATAAGTGAAACAGTGAAAATATTGTTTAAAATGAAAAGCGATATACCTTTTGATTTTGAAATGAAAAAAATAGTGAAAATATTGTTTAAAATGAAAAGCCATATACCTTTTGATTTTGTCCAACTTTTCAATGACATCCCAATTTATTCATTTAGCTTCTCAGTGAATATGCATATGGAATGTTAATTGCTTTAGAAAAGTGCTGCTCAAAAATGTTTATTTAAAGTACAGAAGAAAAACTTCAGGGGTTCTGAATCTGTGTCTATCAGTCTGCTTAGATTTCTTTGGAGCCGATAATTCACTGGTGCCCTCACAGTTCCTTTTACAATGAAATTACCTAGTGAGAGAGTAATGAGTGAGAAGAAAAAAGATCTGGGCATTGAGAAATTCTGTCATTTAAGTTTGGGAAAATGAGAGATTGTCGTAGGTCAAAAGCCAAGGGAAAATGGTGTTTCTGGGAGGAGACAGGGCTTGACCAGCTGATCTAAAGCTGCAGAGAGCTCAAGGAAAGTGAGAATTGCAAAATGTCCAGTGAATTTAACAATATGAATGTCAAAATTGACTTGCGCAAGAGCTGCCTCTATGGAATCATGGGTACAAAAATCAGATTGCACTGGGTTAAGGAGTATAGATTGAGGAAAGGGGACAGTTAATAAAATGATATGTTTTCATTGCGTTGGCCAGAAAGTTGGTTTTTTTCAATAAGATGGCTCTAGTAGCACTTAGTTGTCTTTAACTTCATTCGAAACAATTTTATTAGGTTGTATTGTGACAGCTGCCATATCAGCGTGCATTTTTTAAAAACTTATCAAAATTGGTGAATTTTTGTATATCCATTTTAATATTGACGATGGAAGAAAAAAGCAATATTTTCGGCATATTATGCTTTATTATTTCAAGAAAGGTAAAAACGCAACCTAAGCGCAAAAAAAGATTTCTGCAGTGTATGGAGAAGGTGTTGTGACTGACTGAACGTGTCAAAAGTGTTTTGTGAAGTTTTGTGCTGGAGATTTCTCGCTGGACGATGCTCCAAGGTCGGGTAGACCAGTTGAAGTTGATAGTGATCAAATCGAGACATTGATTGACAACAATCAACGTTATACCACTTAGGAGATAGCCGACATACTCAAAATATCCAAATCAAGCATTGAAAATCATTTGCATCAGCTTGGTTATGTGAATCACTTTGATGTTTGGGTTCCACGTAAGTTAAGCGAAGAAAACCTTCTTGACCGTACTTCCGCATGCAATTCTCTACTTAAACGTAATGAAAACGTTACGTTTTTAAAACAAATTGGAACAGGCGATGAAAAGTGGATACTGTACAATAATGTGGAACGGAAGAGATCATGGGGCAAGGGAAATGAACCACCAGCAACCACATCAAAGGCCGGTCTTCACCTAAAGAAGGTGATGTTGTGTATATGGTGGAATTGGAAGGGAGTCCTCTATTACGAGTTCCTTCCAGAAAACCAAACGATTAATTTCAACAAATACTGCTCCCAATTAGACCAGCTGAAAGCAGCAGTTGACAAAAAGCGTCCAGAATTAGTCAACAGAAAATGCATGATCTTCCATCAGGATAATGCAAGGCCACATGTTTCTTTGATGACCAGACAAAAACAGCTTGGCTGGGAAGTTCTGATTCATCTGCCATATTTACCAGACATTGTACCTTTGGATTTCCATTTATTTCGGTCTTTACAGAATTCTCCTAATGGAAAAAATTTTAATTCCCTCGAAGACTGTAAAAGGCACCTGGAACAGTTCTTTGCTCAAAAAGATAAAAAGTTTTGGGAAGATGGAATTATGAAGTTGCCTGAAAAATGGCAGAAGGTCGTGGAACAAAACAGTGAATACGTTGTTCAATGAAGTTCTTGGTGAAAATGAATAATGTGTCTTTTATTTTCACCTTAAGGTTTTTGGCCAACCCAATAACTAGAGGAGACTTGAGCAAGGAAAGCTGAATATGCCGAGGAGAGGGGTAATAATCAATGGAGCAGAGTCTCTGTGGAGGGGAGAGGAATGACATCTAAGTCATGGGAGGAGGGACTGTCCTTTTGTAGAAGGGTCACTTCCTTTATTACAGTAGGAAGAAAAAAGGAATATTTTTAGGTTTGGTTTTTTAGATGTGGGTAGGTTGAAAGAGTTCGCATCTGATGGCTTCTGTTTTCTCTGTGATAGAGAGCAAGGTCATCTGCTTAGACTAAAGAGGGTTTTATGTAAGAGGAGTGTGGGAAAATTTAAATAATCATTTTGTACTATGGGAGAGAAGTATTGCCTATTCTCTTATGGCTTTGGGGTGGGCCCAAGAATTAAATTGACATAATACATAATAACAGGAGAAAAGCACACATTTGGTAAAAGTTCTATGTGACACAGGAGCTTTCACAAGGAAATGAAGACCCAAAGAAGTAGCAAAACCAAGTGCTTTTATGCTAGATTGAACAAAGAGAGGCCATTGTGGAAAAGTAACCAAAAAATATGGGGAGACTAAAGGAAGATAAGAATTATTTTAACAAGGTCTGTTTGTACAGAATTCTCTCAGCTTTAACTCCCTGTCTAAGAGTGTTTCTTTTTTCCCAGTATAGGGCAGGTATCTTTCACATGGGAATTTTATCTCCTGTTTTCAGGAAGAAAGGGGGAGATCAGATCACTCTTCTTGCCTCGGCTGTTTTTCCAGTGCCTTTAGCTCACAATAATCCTTAGGCCAAAGTGGCAATTTGGCGGGGGTATATTCTGCCATCCTCTACCTATAAAATATAGTAGAATTGCTGGAGAGTGTTGGGGGTCAATTTGAGATTAATGACCATAATTTGTGGTGAAACCAATCCTATCCTTTGTGATTTTCTCCAGCTGTCCACAGCTTCATGGGCCATAGGAAAAACAGACACTGTAATTGAGTTCATCCAGGGCCAGGGTTTTATAGATACCTATCTATAAAAGACAGACGGGGAGCTAGGGCATTGTAAAGAACATTATTGAAGCAGTGGAACTGGCGTCTATATTGGAAAATAAAGGAAGGTGAGGGCTGATTGAGAAAAGGAGAGGCAGCCTCCTAGAGATCTTGATGATATTTAAGAATAGTAATCATTGGAATAAGTAAGCAAATTGGAAGGATAAGTAGTTTATGGTCAAAGATCAGAATACTTCAATTAATTGTTTTGGAATTAGACCAGATTGAGGTAATGGCAAGGTGCAGGGTGTGACTATAGGAGAGAGTGCCTAGGGTGGGATGGAAGAGAAGAGCGATAGGCCCAGGGATGTCAGTTGTTGGATGGGCTCTCTCTGAAGACATGAGAATTACCTGGGATGATCACAGTACTTAGAGTTGAGAAGGAAACTGTGTGTCTAATGACAAAATCTCTAATGAATGACAAGGAGTTATCAGCAGGCCAGAAGATAATATCATTGAGGCAGATGAGGGAAGTAGTAGTCTGGTAATGGTAAAATAGTAAGAAAGAGATAAGTGAGGCATATACAAGCAAAAGCTGACACTGAGGCATATAGGAGTGGTATCTTCTGGGAGCAATAAGGTTTCAGTTCAAGCTAGGAGGTACAAGGAACACTCTCAAAACATAAAGATGTAATGGGATTTGCTGAGAATGGTGCAGCTGTTCCAAAAGACGCAGTAGAAAGTTTGGAAAGTGGAAGAGAAATGAAGGGCTGGGTCAGTTTCCAGGCAATACATTGCATTATGGCGGTAATGTGCTGCAGAAAACAGGGAAGAAGAGGTGGGAATTAGGCTTTGGGATTTCCAGATGAAAACAGGTAGATTTAGTGTTAACTTCCAAAGGGGAATGGGTATTGAGGTGTGGTGGCCAGATGGTGTGGCTCACCCAGCCTGGGGGGAATCTCCCAAGACCTAAAGTCTGAGGTCACATACAACCACCCACTGACTTACAGTACTTTCTGAGATTACCTGGAAACCAAGGATTCATTTATTCATCTGTTTTGAAATATGGGGAAACTAAGGCCCACCAAGGGTCAGGGAATTGTCCAAGGATAGAAACCTTTTTGTAATATCAAAAATAAGGATTAGAATCCAGGTATCCTGACTCCTAGTCCTGTTTGCTCCCCTCCCAGCTCCCCAACCCCATTTATCTGAAGAAGGTAGAAGAGGTTTCTCTCACTTTTCTACTTTCAAGAAAGAATTTTACTTATACTTTCCTTAATAACAAATAAATTAGGTTGAATTTAAATAAATGGGCATTTATTTTCTGAAAAATATATTGTCCTAAATCAAATAACTCTATGATACTGAATGAAGATTGTTCAACATAGTCACTGTTGTTTGGTAATACCTTTCCTCAGAACTAGCCCTACTGCCTAATCCAATTAATATTTTATTCCTGAACAGAACTATTAATGACCAAAAAATAGGCATTTCTTGATTTAAGAAAACCTGGTCTTTGACTTGAAAGACATAAAACATAAGAGGTAATTATTTACTTTACAAAGGAATATTTCATAAAAGGACTCATCATAAATAGTTCACTTAAATCATTAATTTATAATGTGATTTTATGTATTCATTCATTCATTTGACACATTTATTTATCACGTGCCTATGTGCCAGAGAAGACAGTGGTGAACTAAACGCACCAGGTCCCCCTGTTCATGGTGCTTGCATTAAATTATCAAATGAATGAGTGAGTGGTCAGCCAAACAAACAGAAAGTGCTTTGCAGAGAATTAAACTAGGCTGATGTGATGTAGAATGGCTAAGAGGCTGTCATTTAAGCTGAATTTTATTGACAAGGTAAGGATTTTCTATTTCACTTTTTAAGAAACATCCAATATATTATTTTTCACATCTGTAGCCTTCACATTTTGGTAACTTAAAGAGATTCATAGCTATTGATAGTTTCAGTGGTCCCTTTGAATCCATAAAGTATGCCTTTTTTTCTAAAAGTTTGATTATTAGAGATGAAGGAAATGCCATCCACTGATAAAACATTGTCAGAGTAAAACCTTATGGGAAGTGTCTGCTTTCCTGAATGCTTTCACTTCTAAATGGCAGTATAATAAGAATTCCATTTTGCTTTGATCTCCCTACTTTGACCCATGATTGATAATGATTTCCTTACAAGTAGAGAAGTAATCCAGATTCATGCCTCTTAGCAAGCCATTTCAATAGATTCCAGCTACCTAGCTATCTTCTGGAATTGTTGAAGGCAGTACCACCTGAGAAAATAAGGAAGATTCATTCATATATTCTTCATATTTATCAAGGACCTACTATAATCCTTTTCAAACAACTTTCTAAATAACCTGTTTCTAACAACTTTAATTTACTGTCACAAATTGTGTTTTTACTAGTGACTTCTCCAGATGATTCCGAAATTTAAGTAGTTCTTAGACTGAAATATTCTGGATTTTATGCCTACTAGGAATGGAACTTTTACTTCCTGTAGTTTAATGCTCTTGACTAAATTAGAACTTTGTTTTTTAAATTCACCATATCCTTACAGATCTCTACTTTAAAACGACACATGCATAAATTTGTATAAGGAGGATTCTATTAGAATGATTAGAATGATTCTAGTGATGAGAGATTATATCATAGAAAGAAAACTCAGCTATCAATAAATTTTATTTCTATTTTATACAAGTTTATGGTCTATCACCTAGCTATAAATGTTTAACAGTGATATAAGTGTATATTTACTCCCTTTAAAATTTTTTCTTTTGTCCTGTAGCATGTTTTTGGCCCAGGGGAGACTGTGCACCCTTGGCAGTAGACCTAAATTCCTGAAGACAATTTGTGCTTCAAAAATCCTTGGATTCTCTACTTCTGCTGTAAGTATTAATCACTTACAGAAATAATATTGCACATATTCTGCGCTGTCCAAAAAACATAATTTTTTAGCTACTTTATAATTATTTCATTAGAAGGGGTATTTCTGTTATATAAACTGAAATTATCTCTTGTCATCAGCTAGACCTGACCTTCACTGGGCAGCTGCTTGCCTGTCTATGTATCAGGCATATTTTTGGGCATTTTATTCAATATCTCACTTTATTTTTTATTTTTTTAAATTGAAGTATAGTTAATTTATAATATTATGTTAGTTTCAGGTGTACAGCATGGTGATTCAACTTTTTTGCAGATTATATTTCATTATAGGTTATTATAAGATATTGGGTATAATTCCTTGTGTTATACAGTAAATCTTTGTTGCTTATCTATTTTATGTATAGTAGTTTGTATCTGTTAATCACATACTCCTAATTCCCTCCCCCCGCACACTCTGATAGTCATGTTTGTTTTCTATGTCTGTAAGCCTGTTTCTGTTTTGTATATACATTCATTTGTATTTTTAGATTCCACATATAAGTGGTGTTATGTGGTATTTGTTTTTCTCTGTATGACTTACTTTACTAAGCATAATATTCTCTAGGTCCATCCACATTGCTGCAAATGGTAATATTTCATTCTTTTTTATGGCTGAGTAATATTCCATTGTATATATACTGCATCTTCTTATGCCAGTCATCTGTTGATGCTTGGGTTCCTTTCATTGTAAATGGAATTTTCTCCCATTCTGTAGGTTGTCTTTTTGTTTCATGGATGGTTTCCTTTGCTGTGCAAAAACTTAAGTTTGATTAGGTCCCATTTGTTTATTTTTTCCTTAATTTCTTTTGCCTTGGGAGGCTAATTAAGAAAATATTGCTACAATTTATGTCAAAGACTGTCTCACATATGTTCTCTTCTAGGTGTTTTATGATGTTATATCTTACATTTAGGTCTTTAAGCTATTTTGAGTTTATTTTTGTATATGGTGTGAGGGAATGTTCTAACCTTATTGTTTTACATGTGTCTGTCCAGTTCTCCCAGCACCATGTATTGAAGAGATTATCTTTTCTCCATGTATAGTCTTGCCTACTTTGTCTTAGATTAGTTGACCATAGCTGGGTGGGTTTATTCCTGGCCTCTCTAGTCTGTTCCATTAATGTGGGTGTCTGTTTTTGTGCCAATACCATGCTATTTTGATTACTGTAGCTTTGTAGTATTGTCTGAAGTCTGGGAGGGTTATGCCTACTGCTTTGTTCTTTTTCATCAGGATTGCTTTGGCAATTCTGGATCTCTTATGGTTCCTATAAATTTTTTTTTTTAACATCTTTATTGGAGTATAATTGCTTTACAATGGTGTGTTAGTTTCTGCTGTATAACAAAGTGAATCAGCTATACGTATACATATATCCCCATATCCCCTCCCTCTTGTGTCTCTCTCCCACCCTCCCTATCCCTATAAATTTTAGGATTATTTATTCTAGTTCTGTGAAAAATTTCATGGGCAATTTGATAGGGATCACATTAAATTTGTAGGTTGCTTTAGGTAGTATGGCCATTTTAACAATATTAATTCTTCCAACCAAGAGCACAGGATATCTTTTCATTTCATTGAATCATCTTCAATTTCCTGTATCAGTGTTTTATAGTTTTCAGTGTATAAATCTTTCACCTTCTTAGTTAAGTTTATTCCTAAGTTTTTTGTTTTGTTTTGTTTTGTTTTTATGTGATTTTAAATGGGATTTTTTTTTTTTTACTTTCACTTTCTGATATTTTATTACTTGGGAATAGAAAAGCAATAGATTTTTGTATATTAATCTTGTATTCTGCAACTTTGCTGAATTCATTTATTGGTTCTAATGGGTTTTGTGTGAGACTTTATGGTTCTCTACATAGAGTATCATGTCATCTGCAAATAGTGACAGTTTGACCTGTTCCCTTCCAATTTGGATACCTTTTATTTCTTTTTCTTGTCTGATTGCTGTGTCTAGGACTTCCAATACTATGTTAAATAAAAGCAGTGAAAGACAAGGCATCCTTGTCTTGTTCCTGCATTTAGTGGGAAGGCTTTCAGCTTCTCACCATTGAATATTATGTTAGCTGTGGGTTTGTCATAAATGGCCTTTATTATGTTGAAATATGTTCCCTCTATACCCACTTTGACAAGAGTTTTTACCATGAATGGTTGTTGAATTCTGTCAGATGCTTTTTCTGCATCTATTGAGAATGCATGTAGTTTTTGCACTTCCTTCTGTTGATATGGTGTATCACATTGATTGATTTGTGTATGTTGAACCATTCATGTGACACTGGAATAAATCCAACTTGATCATGGTATATGATCCTCTTTAAGTATTGTTGGATTCAGTTTGCTAATCTTTTGTTGAGGATTTTTGTCTCTATATTCATCAAAGATATTGGCCTGTAATAATTTTCTTTTTTTGTAGTGTCTTTGTCTGGTTTTGTATCAGGGTAATGGTGGCCTTGTAGAGTGAATTTGGGAGTTTTCCCTCTTCTTCAGTTATTTGGAATACTTTGAGAAGAATAAGTTCTTTTTTTGTTTGTTTGGTAGAATTCCCCATTGAAGCCATTGAGTCCTGATCTTTTGTTTGCGAGGAGTTTTTTTAATTACAGATTCTATTTTGCTTCTAGTGATTGGTCTGTTTAAATTGTTTCTTCTTGACTCATTCTTGGCAAGCTGTATGGGTAGAAATTTGTCCATTTTTCCTGGGTTGTCCAATTTGTTGGCACATAATTGTTCACAGTATTCTCTTTTGATTTTTTTTTTTTAATCTCTGTGGTATTGCAATTTCCTCTCTTTCATTTTGTGCTTTGTTTTTCTGTGTCCTCTATCAGTTGATAGTCTCATGGGTGTTCCCTTGTAAATGATTCTTTGGTTTTCCCTTGCTGCCTTTTGAATTCTCTCTTTTACTTTTGCTATTTTAATTATGTCTTACTGTAGGTCTGTTTGAGTTCCTCTTGTTGGGGACTCTCTGTGATTCCTATACCTGGATCTGTTTCCTTCTTTAGGTTTGAGAATTTTTCAGCCATAATTTCTTTAAATATATTTTCAATCCCCTCTCTCTCTCTTCACCTGCTGGAACCCCTATTATATACATAGATTGGCACACTTTATATTATCCCAGCATCGGCAGGCGGACTCCCAACCACTGTGCCACCAGGGAAGCCCCCTAGAGTGCTTTTTATCTCAGAAATTCAATTATCTGTTTTCAGTTCGGTCTTTATAGTTTCTAGTTCCTTGTTGAAATAATCTGTGTTTAGATCAAGTCTCTTTCTTAATTCAGTCAGCAGTTTTTTTTTTTTTTTTTTTTTTTTTTTTTGCGGTACGCGGGCCTCTCACTGTTGTGGCCTCTTCCGTTGCGGGGGACAAGATCCTGCATCGGCAGGCGGACTCCCAACCACTGTGCCACCAGGGAAGCCCCCTAGAGTGCTTTTTATCTCAGAAATTCAATTATCTGTTTTCAGTTGGGTCTTTATAGTTTCTAGTTCCTTGTTGAAATAATCTGTGTTTAGATCAAGTCTCTTTCTTAATTCAGTCAGCAGTTTTTTTTTTTTTTTTTTTTTTTTTTTTTGCGGTACGCGGGCCTCTCACTGTTGTGGCCTCTTCCGTTGCGGAGCACAGGATCCAGACGCACAGGCTCAGTGGCCATGGCTCATGGGCCCAGCCACTCCACGGCATGTGGGATCTTCCCGGACCGGGGCACGAACCCGTGTCCCCTGCATCGGCAGGCGGACCCTCAACCACTGCACCACCAGGGAAGCCAGTGTCTGGTAGACTGATTATATGTTTCACTATTTAGTTTTTTCAGGGGCTTTCTCTTGCTCTTTTAATTGGGAGAATTTCCTCTGCCTTTTCATTTGACTTAACTTTCTCTTTCTCTATGAACTAGGGAGAAATGGTTATCTATTGTGGTCTTGTAGGGGTGCTTTCATGTTGGAGCATCCCTGTGCAGACTGTGCATATCCTTCAAAGACACAAACCAATGTCTTTGGTGCGAAGGCTTGTTTTGATATGGATGCCAGCCAGCTCTTCCCTTAGGGTGTGCTGACTGCTATCACCTTGTTAGGAGTTGTGGTTGGTGTTGGAGGATCTAGAGCCTGTGCAGGGTATGAAGTAGGGCTTCCTGTCTGCTCTGTGGCTGTCGCCACCCTGTCAGTGGTAGGGTCTGCTCACCAGTTTTTGGAGCAGAAACACTGAGGTTCTGGATTGATCAGGCTTCATTCCCCTTGAGTGTTTGGCTTGTGCACTCACAGAGGTCTGACGCACCACCTGAGTAGGTGTCTGTGGCTCCACTCAGACACAACCTAAAGTCACATCCCTAACCCTGTTGTGGTTATCCCTGATCTAGTGCAAGGCTGTGGTGTGGAGTAGGCAGGCCAAGCACTCACTAGGCTGGGGCTGGGGCCAGAGCATTGTGGCTGTAGGAAATGAGGCGACTATGCTGCTGCCAGAGATCTGGGCTGCCTCTGTGGCAGTCTTCTCCCAGGACCTGTCTGCCCACGATCCAGTGCCAAGTTCTGGCATGGAGTGGCTGGAGCTGGTACACTCATGTGTCTGTGAAAGGGACCTCATCATGTTGGTCACTGTGGTTCCCAGGCACTGCAGGAGTAAGCGCTAACAACGGCCACCGCTCTAGCTGGACCACAACCCAGGCCCTTAGGCCATCTCTGTGTCCCTAGAGCGAGTCTTCTCCCAGGATGTTTCTGCCCCACATCTAGTGCCAAGCTGTGATGTGGAGTGGGTGGGGCTGGGGTGTTCTTTCTGTTCGGCTTGGGAAATGTAGCGAGCCAGCAGCCACCAGTGCAGAGCTCTCTCTGCCCTGTTTATTGGCAGAAAAGCAAACAAATCCAGAACGTGGGTCATAACCACAGGATAGATTCCTGACTTGGTTTCTTCAACAAGTCAGCACAGGGGAAATGTGGTGGTGGGTAGTGTTTCAGAGGGACTGCTCTGGGGTGGAAAGAGGCTTAACCACCAGTATGATATATGGTCCTTGTTTAGGAACTTGACCCAGTCAACAGAAATGTAAAGAGATATTTTTAAAGACACTCAGAGAAATATGACTGTAGATTGGGTATTAGATGATATCAAGGAATCATTGTTAGAGAGCTGTGATGATGACATTGAAGTTATATAAGAGAATATCAATGTTTTTTAGAGATATGTGCCAAGTATATAGTGGCAAAATGACTTAAGGTCTGGGATTTGCTTTAAAATTACTCAGCAATTAAAAAAAAAAAGAAAGAAAGAAAAGGAAAAGCAGGAGAGATGAAGCAAATGAGGCAAAATCTTGATATCATTACTGAATCTGGGTAACATGTATATGAATGTTTCATATTTTGTTGAGTCTTTTAAGTGTACATCCCTACTTTGCATTTCCACTTTCAGTTTTTTCATTACAGGGACATTCTCTTGTTTTCCTATGCCATCTAGTGGCAAAAGAATGTAATTTGTCTGCTTTTTTTTTTTTTTTAAGAAGATGTTGGGGGTAGGAGTTTATTAATTAATTTATTTATTTTTACTGTGCTGGGTCTTCGTTTCTGTGCGAGGGCTTTCTCTAGTTGTGGCAAGCGGGGGCCACTCTTCATCGTGGTGCGTGGGCCTTTCACTATCACGGCCTCTCTTGCTGCGGAGCACAGGCTCCAGACGCGCAGGCTCAGTAGTTGTGGCTCACGGGCCTAGTTGCTCCGCGGCATGTGGGATCCTCGCAGACCAGGGCTCGAACCCGTGTCCCCTGCATTAGCAGGTAGATTCTCAACCACTGCGCCACCAGGGAAGCCCTGTCTGCTTTTTTGAATGGAGAGCCATACCTTAGAAAACATCTATTACCTGTGAGATAATCCTGTTAGTGTCTGCTTGCTTAAGCAGCATTTTGTCCAAAGGGAGAAAGAGAACATGATTTCACAATACCCTGGCAGCTCTTTTCTTTTTTAAGTTTTTAAAATTTTAATAAACTTTTTTTTTTAAAGAGCATTATAGCTTCAGAGCAAAATTGAGCAGAACCTGCAGAGTTCCCATGTATCCCCTGACCCTCACATACATAGCCTCTCTCATTATCAACATTCCTCACCTGAGTGGTGTATCTATTACAAACATTGAACCTACCTTGATACATCATTGTCACCCAGAGTCCCCCAGAGGCTCTAGAGAGAATCCAGTCCAGCCTCTTCCAGCTTCTGACGGCTGCTGGTATTCTTTGGCTTATGGCCACATCACTCTAATCTTCATTGCCAGCATCTTCAAATCACTCTCTGCTCCATCTTCACATGGCCTTCTCTGTGTGTGTATAATCTCTTTCTGCTTCCTTCTTATATGGATACCTGTGATTAAATTTAGGGCCCACCTGGATAATCCAAAATTATCTCCTCATCTCAAGATCCTTAATTTAATCACGTCTGCAAGGAAATAAGGATATATATTGCCCTATAAGGTAACATTCACAGGTTTCAGGGATAGGAGGCAGATGTTTTTGGGGAGGTCATTTCTGAGCCAACCACAGTGGGGATTATGGAGAAGATCATCTCAAACAGAGGGAAGAACTTGAATAAAAGCATCGGAAACAGAAACGCACTGAAGATAATTAGAGAGTGGCAAGTGGTCCTATGCTGTTGAGTCACTGTATAAGAGGCAGCAGCACAGAGTGAGAGAAGGCTGAAAGGAGATTAAGAGCCTTGAGTCCCAGGTTCGAATTTGAGTTACGTTTCATGGACTGAGGAGAGTCTTTGGAGATTTTAGAGCAAGCTAGTAGCATCCCCCAGTCTGTGTTTTAAGAGTTTAGCTCTGGAGCACTGCAAATGATGGATTAGAGGCAGAATGCCATTGAAATAATTCAACATGAGGATAATTAAAGAGGTAGGATTTCATTCATATGTTCAAAAAATACTTTTGAACACATTACCTTTCACACACGATTTTAGATACTGGAGATACAGCAATGAGCAACACAAGTCTTGTTTTCTGAGGTTTTCATTTTAGTGAGAGACAGATCATTTACAAATTAAAATAATTTTAGGTAGTTGTGAATGTCATAAGAAAATGAAATAGAGAAAACTGCTAAAACCATTGGTGGTACTAGTGGGAGAGGGGGGTGAGTAACGTTAGGGCATATAGTTTTGGCAGCCCTCTCTGAGGAGGTTCTATTTGAATAGAGAGCATATTGAATAGAAGGACATAAAGAACCAGCCACATGAAGACCTAAGAGAGGGCATTCTAGGCAGAGGACACAGCAATTGCAAAAGCTTTTATATCAGTCGGCTCTGCTGCTGTAACAAAAGCCACCAAATCTTACCTTCTTATAACAGTAACTTTCCCATTCTCACTCAGGTTTTATGTAGGCTATAAGTCAGCTGTGGCTTTGCTTGCAGGTTGCAGCTACACTCTATGTGTTTTTTTAAAATTTCAGGATCTAAGGTAAAAATGTAACCCCTACCTGAGACATGGTCTTCGCACAGTAGAGGAGAGAAGAACCAGAGGCTGAGCCAAACCATGCAACAGCTTTTAAAGTTTCTCCTGGACCTAGTATATGTCACACTCACTCACATTCCATTGACCAGAGCAAATCACATGTCCAATCTCAAAGTCACTCCTTCCGAAAAGGAGGGGTGAATAATTATACAGAGTAATATAATCCATGACAGATGGGAACAAACCTGGAGTGTTTAAGGCATAGAAAGAAGAAAGGCTCAATGAGAATAGAGAATTTTAGTCTGTTTTGCTCACTGATATATCCCAAGAAGAAAAGTGCCTTGTATAAAATAAGTATTCAATAAATATTTGTTCCATGAGTGAATGAAAGCCAATGTGGTTCGAATATAAGGGAGATATGAGATTGCAATCAATGCATTGGTATATAGGAGGAAACTTAATTTCACCCCTGCCTTAGAATTTGGTTCTCGATTCACCTCTTCCCCAGCTCTCTGTTCCAGACATAGAAATTTACACTGCATACCTTCAGCTCTGCCATAGAAGTAGGGTGTCTGCACCCCTCTCCCTATCAGCCTTCCCATTTAGATGGACTTTCATAGACTGCTGTGACCTGGGACCCCTTCCCTTTTTCTAAGGACAGCAGTTGCTCCTATCTTTCTGGAAAATGCTCTTTTCCCCATTCCAAACATATGTTTTGTTAGGCGCTGGTATATTTGTAAAGATACTACCAGGGGCAGTGACAGGTTCTAGCTCAGGGAGCACATCTAGAGGGGCTGGAGATGGGGAATCAGGTCTATACCGTTTTTTGATTGGGTAGTAAGTACATTTGAAAAAAAAAAGGATCCAAAAAAATGGCATCCTTGGTTGACTACATCTCTATTTCTCTCATGATCTTGCTTCACACTGCTCTAATATCTTTTCATTATAGTCTTAACAGGCATATTAATGTAGTACTTTTTAAATTGGGGAGGGGGGGAGGAGCCATTCAGAGCCCTTCCCTAGAAGTTTGGAAATTGGCACCAGAGAAGGCAACTCTCAGGCCCTCTATGGTTCTAGTTATGGCAAGCGGGGGCCACTCTTCATCGTGGTGCGCGGGCCTCTCCCTATCGCGGCCTCTCTTGTTGCGGAGCACAGGCTCCAGACGCGCAGGCTCAGTAGTTGTGGCTCACGGGCCTAGTTGCTCCGCGGCATGTGGGATCCTCGCAGACCAGGGCTCGAACCCGTGTCCCCTGCATTAGCAGGTAGATTCTCAACCACTGCGCCACCAGGGAAGCCCTGTCTGCTTTTTTGAATGGAGAGCCATACCTTAGAAAACATCTATTACCTGTGAGATAATCCTGTTAGTGTCTGCTTGCTTAAGCAGCATTTTGTCCAAAGGGAGAAAGAGAACATGATTTCACAATACCCTGGCAGCTCTTTTCTTTTTTAAGTTTTTAAAATTTTAATAAACTTTTTTTTTTAAAGAGCATTATAGCTTCAGAGCAAAATTGAGCAGAACCTGCAGAGTTCCCATGTATCCCCTGACCCTCACATACATAGCCTCTCTCATTATCAACATTCCTCACCTGAGTGGTGTATCTATTACAAACATTGAACCTACCTTGATACATCATTGTCACCCAGAGTCCCCCAGAGGCTCTAGAGAGAATCCAGTCCAGCCTCTTCCAGCTTCTGACGGCTGCTGGTATTCTTTGGCTTATGGCCACATCACTCTAATCTTCATTGCCAGCATCTTCAAATCACTCTCTGCTCCATCTTCACATGGCCTTCTCTGTGTGTGTATAATCTCTTTCTGCTTCCTTCTTATATGGATACCTGTGATTAAATTTAGGGCCCACCTGGATAATCCAAAATTATCTCCTCATCTCAAGATCCTTAATTTAATCACGTCTGCAAGGAAATAAGGATATATATTGCCCTATAAGGTAACATTCACAGGTTTCAGGGATAGGAGGCAGATGTTTTTGGGGAGGTCATTTCTGAGCCAACCACAGTGGGGATTATGGAGAAGATCATCTCAAACAGAGGGAAGAACTTGAATAAAAGCATCGGAAACAGAAACGCACTGAAGATAATTAGAGAGTGGCAAGTGGTCCTATGCTGTTGAGTCACTGTATAAGAGGCAGCAGCACAGAGTGAGAGAAGGCTGAAAGGAGATTAAGAGCCTTGAGTCCCAGGTTCGAATTTGAGTTACGTTTCATGGACTGAGGAGAGTCTTTGGAGATTTTAGAGCAAGCTAGTAGCATCCCCCAGTCTGTGTTTTAAGAGTTTAGCTCTGGAGCACTGCAAATGATGGATTAGAGGCAGAATGCCATTGAAATAATTCAACATGAGGATAATTAAAGAGGTAGGATTTCATTCATATGTTCAAAAAATACTTTTGAACACATTACCTTTCACACACGATTTTAGATACTGGAGATACAGCAATGAGCAACACAAGTCTTGTTTTCTGAGGTTTTCATTTTAGTGAGAGACAGATCATTTACAAATTAAAATAATTTTAGGTAGTTGTGAATGTCATAAGAAAATGAAATAGAGAAAACTGCTAAAACCATTGGTGGTACTAGTGGGAGAGGGGGGTGAGTAACGTTAGGGCATATAGTTTTGGCAGCCCTCTCTGAGGAGGTTCTATTTGAATAGAGAGCATATTGAATAGAAGGACATAAAGAACCAGCCACATGAAGACCTAAGAGAGGGCATTCTAGGCAGAGGACACAGCAATTGCAAAAGCTTTTATATCAGTCGGCTCTGCTGCTGTAACAAAAGCCACCAAATCTTACCTTCTTATAACAGTAACTTTCCCATTCTCACTCAGGTTTTATGTAGGCTATAAGTCAGCTGTGGCTTTGCTTGCAGGTTGCAGCTACACTCTATGTGTTTTTTTAAAATTTCAGGATCTAAGGTAAAAATGTAACCCCTACCTGAGACATGGTCTTCGCACAGTAGAGGAGAGAAGAACCAGAGGCTGAGCCAAACCATGCAACAGCTTTTAAAGTTTCTCCTGGACCTAGTATATGTCACACTCACTCACATTCCATTGACCAGAGCAAATCACATGTCCAATCTCAAAGTCACTCCTTCCGAAAAGGAGGGGTGAATAATTATACAGAGTAATATAATCCATGACAGATGGGAACAAACCTGGAGTGTTTAAGGCATAGAAAGAAGAAAGGCTCAATGAGAATAGAGAATTTTAGTCTGTTTTGCTCACTGATATATCCCAAGAAGAAAAGTGCCTTGTATAAAATAAGTATTCAATAAATATTTGTTCCATGAGTGAATGAAAGCCAATGTGGTTCGAATATAAGGGAGATATGAGATTGCAATCAATGCATTGGTATATAGGAGGAAACTTAATTTCACCCCTGCCTTAGAATTTGGTTCTCGATTCACCTCTTCCCCAGCTCTCTGTTCCAGACATAGAAATTTACACTGCATACCTTCAGCTCTGCCATAGAAGTAGGGTGTCTGCACCCCTCTCCCTATCAGCCTTCCCATTTAGATGGACTTTCATAGACTGCTGTGACCTGGGACCCCTTCCCTTTTTCTAAGGACAGCAGTTGCTCCTATCTTTCTGGAAAATGCTCTTTTCCCCATTCCAAACATATGTTTTGTTAGGCGCTGGTATATTTGTAAAGATACTACCAGGGGCAGTGACAGGTTCTAGCTCAGGGAGCACATCTAGAGGGGCTGGAGATGGGGAATCAGGTCTATACCGTTTTTTGATTGGGTAGTAAGTACATTTGAAAAAAAAAAGGATCCAAAAAAATGGCATCCTTGGTTGACTACATCTCTATTTCTCTCATGATCTTGCTTCACACTGCTCTAATATCTTTTCATTATAGTCTTAACAGGCATATTAATGTAGTACTTTTTAAATTGGGGAGGGGGGGAGGAGCCATTCAGAGCCCTTCCCTAGAAGTTTGGAAATTGGCACCAGAGAAGGCAACTCTCAGGCCCTCTATGGTGGTGAAATCGGGAGGTATAACTGTTTTGTCTCATGTGGAGAAAAGCAGACCAGAGATTGCATAGAAAAGTAGATGAAGCAGAGCCCTGATGAGGTTTAAGTTTCTGGTTTCAGTGTTACCCTTGATGCTAGCTGCACCTTTTACCTTCTCATGGTGACATGAGCTTTCTAATAAATTCCTCTTTTTCCCTAAGCTGTTGAGATGGAGTTTCTGCCTGTGCAACTAAGAGATCTGATTCATATAGTTTTGGAGCTTCAAAGGCATCTATGCACTGGTCTGTTTCTGACTCTCCAAGCTAGGAAAGAGTATAACAAAGTTTCCTTTTAGTCAGTTTGGGGAACTATCAAATTTCTAGCAGACTCTCAAACTGGTAATGTGTCAATACATCATCTTTCCAAAGGGAAAGAGGCCCAACGTTTCTTTTTGAAACAGATCTGTTTAAACATTCACTTTCCACATCAAACTAAAACTGAAGGAAACAAAGCAGGGACCACATAATATACAGAAGAAACATACTACCTAAAATTGCCAAACACTTGAATAATAAATGCACAAACTAGGGGACTGAAGGAGTAAGGTGTGATTCATAACCTGAAATATTACTTACTAATTAAAAGTGAAAATTTTATGATGACTAAGAAAATTCATAAAATGCTTAAGATACTCCGTCAAGAGAAAAGGCAAAAAAATTTTTAAAAATCACATGTGATTACAACTATGAATACCTAATTCATAGATCTAAAAGATAATATATGTTTAGGCTACCCCAGCAGCCTGGCAACACATTAAAGGCATTACACGGGTGCTCCCTTTCTGCTCCAGCCTCGTCTTGAAGTACTTCAGTCTATCTGCTTCTCATGCCTGGTTATTGTCTTCACCTCTCAAAAAATTAGCTTTGTAATTTCTGTTTCTGGCCTTTTCTTGCATTCTTTATCTTTTTTATACTTGACTCATACCCTGTGATTCACAGATATTGACAGCCTTGATTTCCCCAGCTTCAGCTCACCATTTGGGTTTTTTCTACACTTGTCCTATCCCATCTAAATGCATCAGGTCAAACAGGTAGGGCCCTCAAATTATATACAACTGAAACTTGAGTATGTTTGAGTCTTAGGATAATGGGTAATATTTTTTTCTTCTTTCCAGACTTTCCTGTTCCAGTACCATTGCAGTAAACATTTTTTTTAAGTCGAAATTTGTATTTGACATACAATATTATATTAGTTTCAAGTGTATTACATAATGATTTGATGTTTGTATACACTATGAAATCACAACAATAAGTCTAGTAACCATCTGTCCCCATACAAAGTTATTACAATATTATTGACCATATTCCTTATGCTGTACATTACATCCTTATGATTTATTTTTTACATAACTGGAGGTTTGTTCCTCTTAATCCCCGTTCGCCTATTTCACGCCCCTTCCATTCTGGCAACCACTCATTTGTTCTCTGTATCTGTGAATCTGTTTTCATTTTGTTTTGTTTGTTTGTTTTTGGAGTCCACATATAATTGAGATCATACAGTATTTGTCTTTCTCTGTCTGACTTATTTCATTTAGCATAAGACCCTCTAGATCCATCCATGTTGTTAAAAATGGTAAGATTTTATTTATTTTTTTATGGCTGAGTATATTCTATGTATGTATGTGTATGTGTGTGTATATATATATACACACACCTTGTTTAATATACACACACACACACACACACACACACCACATCTTCTTTATCCATTTGTCTATCCATGGGCACTTATCTTGGCTGTTTGTAAATAATGAGGCAGTGAACATTGGAGTATATATATCTTTTCAAATTAGTGTCTTTGTTTTCTTTGGGTAAATACTCAGAGGTGAAATTACTGGATCATATGGTGGTTCTATTTTTAATTTTTTTAAAGAACCTCCATACTATTTTCCATAGTGGCTGCACCAATTTACAATCCCACCAATAGTGCATGAAGGTTCCTGATGATAGCTATTCTGACAGGTACAGTAAGCATTTTAAAGACAATAACAATAAGCTTTTTCTCATCTCTGCCAAGAGTGGCACTTAATGGTGATTCTGTAGAACTGCATTTTTTCAGCTTCACATTAACAACAAAAGATGCTGCTTATTAGTACCCTAGCAGTTTTGCATTTATAACATAGCAGTTCAGTATATGTATGCCAGGTATTAATCTACCTGGGAATAGAAGCCACCTCATGGAGTTAGCTGCCCAGAAATTATACAGGCCCTATAGATGTTCCATTGTACACTTGGGGCTCATGTTTAATTCCCCATAGGATTTTAGGTTTATTTTCTTTTCCTAATACCGGATCTAGTCTGGACAATAATTCTTAGACAGTGAGCATTTGCACCTACTGCTGAATCTTGATGTCTTTGGGCATTGTAGCATGTCTTATACATTTCACTGCTATCTTCATTTCCTTGGGCTGCCTTAACAAAGTAGCACAAACTGAGTGGTTTCAACCACAAAAATGTATTACCACACAGTTTAGGAGGCTAGAAGTCCAGGATCAAGGTGCTGGCAGGATTGGTTCCTTCTGACGGCTGTGAGGAGGAATCTGTCCCATGCTTGTCTCCCAGCTTCTGGTGATTAGCTGACAAACTTTGGTGTTTCTTGACTTCTAGAAGCATCACCCTGATTTCGGCCTTCATCTTCATATGGCATTCTCCCTGTATGCCAGTCTGTCTCCAAATTTCCCCTTTTTATATGAACACCATTCGCATTGGATTAGGGCCCACCCTAGTGATCTCAACTTAACTAATTACATCTGCAATGAACCTATTTCCAAATAACGTCACATTCTGAAGTACTGGATGTTAAGACTTCAACATAAGAATGGGCGGGGGGTGGGGCACAATTCAACCCATAATAACCACGTATCTCATTATAACTCCAGACTTTATTTCTGCCATGTTGGTGTCAGGCTTAGCCATGAAATTGCTTTGGCCAATAAAATGTGAGTAGAAGTGATGTGTCTGCATCTAAGCAGAAACTTTTTAAAGAATTTTTTCCTTCTGCCATGAAACTAGCCATATTCCAGATAGAGGCTATTTCATCAGCCTGTGTCTCAAGAGTTAGAGTGACATGGAACAGAGCAACAGCTAACTTTCAGGGAATATGTAGTACGAGAAGGAAATAACCCCTTATGATTTTAAGCAACCAAGACTTTGGGGTCATGTGTTACTGAAGCATTAACTTAAGGTAGCTGACACCATAAGTTCACTCCTAATGTGTGGGTTTTTTTCATTCATTCATCAGATATTTATTAAAAGCTTGCTATGTGCTAGGCATAGCACTGTGTGTTGGACACTCTGATGGTTAATTTTATCTGTCAACTTGCCTAGGCCACACTACCCAGATATTTGGTCAAACACCAGTCTAGATTGTTTCTGTGAAGATATTTTTCAGGTGAGATTAACGTTTCAATCAGTAGACTTTTAAGTAAAGCAAATTACCCTCCATAATGTGGGTGGCCTTGATTCAGTCAGCTAAAGGCTGTAAGAAAAAAAAGACTGAGGTTCCCCCAGGAAGAGGGAATTCTGCCTCCACACTGCCTTCAGACTCGAGCTGCAACATGAGCTCTTCCTTGGGTCTCCAGCCTGCTGGAGCTCTGCAGATTTTGAACTTGCCAGCTCCCACAAATCTCATGAGCCAATTCCTAGAAATAAATCACTATATATATATATGCACATCCTATTGGTTCAGTTTCTCTGGAGAAATCCGATTAACACAAAGTCAGTGAACAGTGAACAACCTAGAAATAGTCCTCATAGAGCTTATAGTCTAAGGAAGAATACAGACTAATAAACAGAAAAAAAGACAATGTTATGTAGTAAATGCTGGGAATGCTTCATGTCATAGGAACACATAGGAGGAGCATCTAACCATGACTTGGGGAATCAGAGAAGACTCTCTGGAGGAAATGAAGTCTAACTTGAGAACTGAAGGTGGCAGGTGGAATAGGAGTTAGCCAAGTGAAGGGACGAGGTTGTGGAGACCAGGGCTTAGATCGAATTCAGAACATGCATTCTTAACAGGGGCATTATTGCCCCCAAGACGGAGAAACTGGTGCTTGGCAGGTGAACTTGGTTATTACAATGTTTTGTGATCATCCAAAGCTCAACTCTATCCGACAAAATCTTATTCCTTAATATTTAATGAGGGAGCGGGGGAGACATGATTAGAAAAAAATGTCTAAAAAGTCTCCATGGTTGGGGGAGGGGGTGCACGGTGGTGACAAAAAGAAGAGGCTGAGAAACATTGGTGTAGAAAGACCTTTTGGGTAAGGGAAGGATCACATGTGGAGCTTGTGAGAGAAGACTATAGCATATTTAACAGGTCAGAATGGTTGAGGCATACAGTGGGAAGGAACAGAGAGGCACAGAGAGTCGTGGGAGAAGAGGCTCATCTAGACACAAATGTTAAAGAAAATTAAATCTGAAAAATGCATTTTGACTGCAATTATCCAAATATTTTAGGTGAAATTGGACTTTGTGTCTAAATTATCTACTGTAGACTATGCTCACTTTTATATATGAATTTCTACTTTGTGTTTGTAGTCATAGATTAAATGAATCATTAACTTTAAACATGTTTTAGAGATGACAAAGAACAACTGTTAGAATACCTTTTCTATCTTTCTCAGAGTTTTAGTTTTATAATTGTAGTCTCTATAACAGCATCATGTTCAGGTGGGCATTTAATCATTAGGCTGTTCTGGAAGGCACATTAACCTCTGGAGAATTTGCGTGTGATTTACTTCACTGGAGTTTCAAAGATTAAAAATATGAGAGTAAAAAGATATTTTTCTTGGTTCCATTATTGGGAATAGAATGAGAACAATGGTCTGTTTAATAACCATTATCATTATCTCCCTCCCAGATGGAATTAAAATTACTTTAATATTCTATTAGGAAAATCTTTGCAAAAATGCTGCCAATCTTTTTTTTTTTTTTAATTTCCAGCAGCTTGGCAACAATGAACTCAAAACTAATTCAGTGCTTTTGAGAGATAATATAAACTTAATTTTAGACTCTAAAGAACTAAAAAATTGCGTGCTCTTCCATAATTTTAGCTTTTAATATTTTATACCCCAGCCCTAACTTGCTTGATGTGAGTAGACCTGACCTAAATGTCTAATATACTTTTTTAAGAGACAGCATTCTAGTAATCAAAGGTCTTGTTAAGTAAAAGACAGTATGCAGAAACAGTACTGAATATGTGTTCTGAAGTCACACTACCTGGGTTCACATCCTGAGTTGAATCTGTTTGGGTTTAAATGCTACTAGCTTTCGTGAATTGGGCAGATGTAAAGTTACATGATCTTATCCTCTGTGTACCTCACTTTCCTCATGTGTAAATTATGGCGCATAATAGAACCACTACATAGAGTTGTTGTAAATATTAAATGAGTTAATTATTTAAGACACTTAGAACAGTGCCTGGTACATACTTAGTACCCAATAATGTTACCTACTATTATTATTATTTAGAACTCCTTATTAAGTAGTTTTAAAACCATTTGTTTTGGTGCTTCCTGTATGCCATACAAGGAACTTAATTGTGAAACTGTTAGTACACCTGACCTAAAATGATCTTCACAGCATGACTCGAGTATTTATTTATTTATTTAGATGTTTTGTTGCACCAGGTCTTAGTTGCAGCTCACAGCCTCCTTAGTTGCAGCTCGCTGGCTCCTTAGTTGTGGTACGTGGGCTCCTTAGTTGTGGCATGCGAACTCTTAGCTGTGGTATGCGGGATTTTTAGTTGCAGCATGCATGTGGGATCTAGTTCCCTGACCACTTAGAACAGTGCCTGGTACATACTTAGTACCCAATAATGTTACCTACTATTATTATTATTTAGAACTCCTTATTAAGTAGTTTTAAAACCATTTGTTTTGGTGCTTCCTGTATGCCATACAAGGAACTTAATTGTGAAACTGTTAGTACACCTGACCTAAAATGATCTTCACAGCATGACTCGAGTATTTATTTATTTATTTAGATGTTTTGTTGCACCAGGTCTTAGTTGCAGCTCACAGCCTCCTTAGTTGCAGCTCGCTGGCTCCTTAGTTGTGGTACGTGGGCTCCTTAGTTGTGGCATGCGAACTCTTAGCTGTGGTATGCGGGATTTTTAGTTGCAGCATGCATGTGGGATCTAGTTCCCTGACCAGGGATCAAACCCAGGCCCCCTGCATTGGGAGTGCGGAGTCTTATCCACTGCACCGCCAGGGAAGTCCCCTCAAGATATTTCTTTAAACTGACTTTTTTTAGTATCATTATTGTTCTCTTCAGTATATTTCAGGCCTTTAAATTGATTTATTTTTTAGGCTAGGGTGATATTTTTGTTCTTATGTGAGAAGATAAACATCTAAGGTTCATAAGGAAAAACACTCCTTAGAGCAGTAGGTGGGAGATGAATTCCTCTTCGGAACTTTGTATTGGCGTCTAGAATTTATCTCTACAGTACTGCTTTTTCCATGGTGCCAATAGGGAAAAGCAAGAGTTACCCATGATCTTCTGGCATTTTTGTTTTGATTAAAGAAATTTTAAAACCCTTTCAATATTTATATCTTTCAGCAAATGTCTCTGAAATTCAAAAATGCAAAACGAATTGAAGGCCTTGATAGCAATGTGTGGTGAGTACGTTAGAATAAACGATAATCATTGGGTGAAGTTTTTTTCCTCCACATGTTTATATCCTTATTTGGGAATTTTTAGCTTTATCTATAGTCTATAAATAAAACCACTTATTTTAATTCATCCATTCAGTGGAAATGGAAGGAAATAATGATTCATACACTGATTTATTCACTTAGCAAATGTGCCAGGTCCTGAGCTAGGCACTGGAAATGGACAGAGAAAATGACAGATTGGGTGGATGCCCTTGTGGAACTCACCTTCTAATCCATCAACTTTTCCTATTAGCGCTCCTTTCTAATGGTTGATAAGAGAACCTGGCAGCAGATGATTGAGAAAAAAATATATATGATTAAAATATGGGTATCATGGAACTGAGATTTGTAAGAAACATTAAGTTCACCAGTTCAGCCATCATTTTTCCAGGTAAAGTCATTTTGTAGACGGTAAAATTTTTGTCGTGAACTCATTAACTTTTTTTGATCTGTAAGACTAAACTAAGTCTTATTTTTCAGTTTTTAAAGACTATGAGGTATAAACAGCTAACTTTGTTATTTTAATACTTACTAATATTAGTATTTTTTATCTTAGGATTGAATTTACCAAGTTGGCTGCAGACCCCTCTGTTGTGAATCTTGGCCAAGGCCTTCCAGATATATCCCCTCCTGTATATGTAAAGGAAGAATTATCAAAGATTGCAGCAATTGATAGTCTGAATCAGTACACACGGGGCTTTGTAAGTATATGAGGACTATGTGAGGTGTGAGCTTGTATTTTATATTGTATTGTGCTTCTCCATAATTGGCTTTCTAGAACCAACTGTCCCAACTTGATAACCAGAGGAACACCCACCCTTACTCTTATCTCCTAGGATGAGCTGTCCCCTACTTCCAGCTTCTCCACAGTCCTGTCTTGGCCTTTCCTTTACCATTGTTCCAGGATGGGGTCCTACGACAAGCAGGGAAGGAGAATATTCACTTTAGACATGTTTTCTCTCCCTTTCAAACTTATGCAGCCTCAGCACTGGCTTCTTACTTAATATTCTCTATTTCCAACTAGTTACTTTCTTTCTTTCTACCTCAGCACAACCTCCATCTTTCTGTGGTGGAATGCCTAGGATATCCAGAGATTTCATAGATTCTACTAAAAAAAACTTACCACAAGTCTTCATGACCATTCATGCAGCAACCCTCTGAAAATAGGAAAAATTTTTTTTAATTTATTGCCATTTAAAAATACAAATTGGAAAATTATAAAACCCAGATGTTAAAAATTCTTACATTTTAGAGCCAAACTATCTCAAAGAAGTAGGTCCCATAATTAAATTAAAGGTTTTGTTCTTCCTTTTACTCAACAGGGTCATCCATCACTTGTGAAAGCTCTGTCCTGCCTATATGAAAAGTTTTATCAAAATCAAATAAATCCAAATAAAGAAATCCTTGTGACAGTAGGAGCATATGGATCTCTTTTTAATGCCATTCAAGGATTAATTGATGAGGGAGATGAAGTAAGTATATTAACATTATCATGTTGCCTATATTAATCACTATCATTTGTCCTGCTTTTATTTTTACTTATTTTATGCTCTTTTTTATTTGAATTATTTTTGAAGTATAATGTATGTGCAGTCAAGTTCGCAAATGTTAAGTACAACTTAGTAAATGTTTACATGTATATGTGTATGTATGTCTCCATGTAACCACAAACCAGATGAAGATATAGTACAGTTCCAGCAACCCAGACGGTTCCCTTTTGCCCCTTCGTAGTCTGTATTCTTCCAGAGGTAACCACTCTTCTGTGTTCTGTCACCATAGGTTCATTTTGCCAGCTCTTTAACTTGATATAATAGAATCATACAGTATGTACTCTTGAGTCTGGCATCTCTCATTTATCATTTTGTCTGTGAGATGCATCCATTTTGTTGCATGTCATTTATTCTTATATTTACAGCCTATTTAGATAAGGGAAGGTAAAAGGGGCTAGCAGTGATGTGGGAAAATGAATCTTAGTTTTCACTGCTAAAATAACCTTTAAACTGAACTCAGTCAACAAGTATTTGGTCCCTGTCTTTTTGTACTCTGTATTGTTAGCAGCACCGTGTGAGGGATGTATAACAAGAAGGCTGAGTGATTTCTTTATTTAGTGATGTGATATAAAACCCACTTTGGCGCTGACCTCAGTCAGCTCTGCCCCTAATTCCCCATTATCATTCCAATACCCCTGCTTCAGTATTTCCTCACCTCTTTCATTTATTCAGAATTTATTGAGGATACGCTAGACATTGTGGGAGAGAATTTTAAAAGACGGTTTCTGCATGGAAGGGGTTCCCTGTTTAGTAGAGGAGATTGACTTGTAAACAGATGAGGAGGAATGCAATGCTATAGGCGGTGGTGGGGAATGTATAAGTTACCATGGCGACAAGAGGAAGAAGTGATCAACTCTGCTAATGGAAAGCTCTAGAGAGGTGTTGGTTAAGCCGGGTGTGAAGAAAGAATATTTGCCGTGATCTGTATTGTTAATTCCTTTCTTTGAACTCTCCCCCCACTTTATCTGTACCTCCTTTATGAAAGATACCTGTTACTTTGTGTTACATTATCCTTTTACATCTCAATTCACTCTACTATACCAAACAATAAGTTACTTAAGGAGACATGGTAAGGAAGTACAGTCATACTTTCATATACGTAATCTCCTTTATTCCTATAAAATAGTTGAAAGTTTTATTTGAGACTTTGGTGTTGTTACTCCTTTGTTGCTTCCTCCATCTCTGCACTTTATTGGTGTGTCCCAAGGCTCAGCCCTTGGCCTTCTTTCCTCTATTCTTTCTTCCCTGATCATCTTATCTAATATTCTGAAACCACACACACCACTTTCCATCATATTGACCTACTATTTTCCTTATAGTATTTATTACTCTCTGAAATTAGCTGATTTACGTCCTTGTTTTCTTATTTATTATAAATGTCTTGCAGGAGAATGTAAGTTCCAGGAAAACTAGTTTATTGCTATAGAGCTAGCACCTGAAATAGTGAGTGCTCAGTAAATATTCTTCAAAAAGAGAGGGGAATTATTTTCATTGTAAAAATAAGGAAATTTCAGGGAAGCATGTTAAGTATATTCTTCAGTTCCACCTCGCTGCCTTCCCAATTTACTTTCCTTCATTGAGCTCTCACTTCATACCAGGCACTGTTTCTCACCAGGGCTACAAAGATGGGTCATCTTAGTCCCTAAGAATTTCATAGTCTAATTAAGAACTTGGGGAAAAGATTCATTCCTGGCTCATTTCTGTGTCTTCCACAGTACCCAACACCTAACATAGCACGTTGTATAGGAACTACTCAGTGTGAGTTGGATGACTAGTACAAACAAAGGGGCTTTAGAATATAAGGGCCTCCTATGAGAGGCCTCCAATGAGAAAGGCCTTGAAAAAGAAGTACAAGCAGTAAAAAGTGCAAATTTAGGGTGATAATTAGGTACCATGAATTTAACCAACACAAACTTAAATGCGGCAGTTTAGTGTAGACTTGTAAAATTATAAATTGTTGCCAGATTTTTCACAAACAGTTTGACTATATATATAAAGTACCATAAAACATGTTTATACCCTTTAGTCTAGCAGTAGCAATCATGTGAATTTATTCAGCAAATGATTTTAAAATGGAGATACTATGCATAGTCACAAGTGAACATTGCACTGTTATTTATACAAGCAAACTATAACAAAATTATTCTAGAATTCAATAGACTCTCAAATAGCCTTTAAAATAATAAGTGCTAAAACTAAATAATATTAAAATTTTTGTGAAATATTTCTAAGTTTAAAAAAGATACAAAAATCAAATGTGTACAATGGATATAAATTATGTGTTCAAACCCTCCTTATAGAAAAGCAAAAAGTTAGAAATGCTAGGTCCAGGCTGGCATACTGCAGAAGGAATACCGACTGGACAAGTTAGTCTGGCCCACTGACCTGAAAGCCAGGCTATGAGTGATTGAGAGAGAGCCTGTAGGAGAAAAGGAACAGGGAGTATATCTCAAGGGGCTAGGAAAAAAGGATCCAGATATAAGTCATCTGGAGGGAAATTGTGGTTATCAGATGTTAGCAGTAGCATCCTAACTGTCTACCTGCATACGCTTTTTGTTTGGGGATGCTTTTGAGAAACGACAAACGTCTTTACTTTCAGGATAATACTTATAAATTAGTACTCCACAGCGGAGAGCATCAGTTGCAGTGCTCTCTTTCCTTATGGTCTTGCTCTGCCACTGATCATTTATTTTCTGATTTGAAATTTAAACTCAGTGTTTTTGGCTGGAACATCCCCTTGAGAATGTGATGAGAGCTATGACCCCTTTCCCCAGAAAAATATACCTATGCATGTAGAAAATTGTACATACAATTCCAAGGGTCCCACTGCAAGCCTATCCACAGATCTCCCTAAGAGATCAAGGGCTCCAATGAAGGACCTCGACAAGTTTATCCCCAAGGTCTTTTTCACTCAGATGTGGGAAGACAAAGCCTGTTTTCTACACTGCTGCATCTCAGCATGTAGTATAGTGCCTTGCACATAGTAGGTACACAATATTTGTTAAATGGATTAATGATTGATATGTTGTGTTATTTGGTTTTATTCCAGGTCATAGTGATAGTGCCTTTCTATGACTGCTATGAGCCCATGGTGAGAATGGCTGGAGCAATACCTGTTTTTATTCCCCTGAGATCTGTAAGTTTGCCCCTATGATTCACATGTTTTAAGAAGTTTTGTAAATACCATTACTTTGTTGCCAGTAAAGTTCCTACTTTGATTACATTTTGGGATTTACTATATATCTCTACTATGACTGAAGGTAACAACTTTAAGGGGGGATCTTTTATTACTTTATCTTGTGTTTGCACGTCTGTCTGTTGTATCAGCGTCTACATTGTATGTAATACTATTTTTTGTGATTATGTGTCTCCCCTACTGACTGAGCACCACCAGGTTAGAAACCATTTCTGACTCACTTTTATAGCTCTGGTCCCCAGTGACTAACAGTGCAGGGTATATGCTGGGTGCTCAATAAATGCTTATTGAATTCTGAATGAAGTAATTTTTTTTAAAATTCTGCTTTTATCTTTAGGAATACAGTATAGTACCATTGTCTTTTTAAAATTTTCATCAAAATAAGTGACACAAGGTGAATCACAGAATCTTCTATTAGCCTTATAGTATCAGATGTGTTAACCATAGTTACAGCTGGCTCCTTTGAAGGAATATAGGCACTTTCACAGCCGTTAATGTTGACAGAGTTCATGTTTCCAGTTAACAGGTATGAGCATGGAACTCACATCCTGTTGGGCTCTTAAGGCAGAGTAAAGCTTAGTTATTCCTATTTCTTTTCTTTGTTTGTCATCTATTCAGTTACCTTTGCCATGCCTTTCTCTACTTTTTTTTCCTTGTTAGGTTATTTATTTGTAGGACAGCAAATATGAATTAACTGAATTAAATCACATCTTCATTCTTCATGCTTAGAAACTTGTTGATGGGAAAAAATGGTCTAGTTCTGACTGGACATTAGATCCTCAAGAACTGGCAAGCAAATTTAATTCCAAAACCAAAGCTATAATACTAAATACTCCACATAACCCCCTTGGCAAGGTGAGTCTTTGATCTCTTTATACAGTCTTCTGGTCCATCATTTTCTCACATGTTGAATAATTGGCTCTCCTCCTTTGTTTCCTTTCATATGTGTAGGTGTATACCAAAGAGGAACTCCAAGTAATCGCTGACCTTTGCATCAAATATGACACACTCTGCATCAGTGATGAGGTTTATGAATGGCTTGTATATACTGGAAATAAGCATTTTAAAATAGGTACCAATTATTACATAGAGTCACAAATCTAAATGTGTTTGGGCACATGTGGAACATCTGATTGGAAAGGATCCCAGAAGAGCTTTAAAATAGTCTTTGTAATGGGTAAATGTCTGTGAGCGCTTAAAAATGGGCCTTGAATGAATGATGCCTGAGTGAATTTATGAGCAGATTGAAGGACAAGCAGTACAAACTTAGGAGACGAGATTTTGGATCACACTATAAAACTATGAAACCAGAGAAGTAGTACTTTTGCCTTTATTCTTAGTTTTTTTCAAGAATCTAGCTATTACTTGGCATATAAGACACAGGGAACTTAATTCTTCTTGAACTGGTCTGTTCCTGCTGAGCAGGTTGCCAAAATGCCAGGTCAACAGGAAAACATTGTCATGACAGTAAGGTATTGCTGCGTGGCCCTTGCCTGGAATTTCACTATTACTACTAGGCCATCTCACAAAAGCCACAGTGTCTTCTGAGGTAATCCAAACTTATATCAACTGTAGGGTTATAAACTGGGCTGCAACCTTTGGGTCTTTGCACTTGCCCTACCTATACCTGGAAACACTTTTTACCAGATATCCAAATGGCTCAGTCTGTCACCTCTCTGGGGTCTTTATTCAGTTGTCAAATTTGATGACCACAACATTTAAGATAGTTACACCTCTCCTTCCAGCATTTTCTTTGTCCTTTTTCTGTTCTGTTTTGTTTTTTCCTCTATAACAAATATCAGGATCTATATATTTTACTTCTAACCTGCAAGAAGGTAGGAATTTTTAAATGTTTTGGTCTCTTCTGACTCCTTAGTTCCCAGAAAGTGTCTTGTGCATGGTAGACAGTCAGAAAGTAATTGTTGAATAAAATGAATAGGAAGTATGAAAAGGGTGAGGGAAGGATAACTAAAATCATTGGTAGGAACCAATAAATTTTTATTTATTTATTTTTTTTGTGGTATGCGGGCCTCCCTCTGCTGCGGCCTCTCCCGTTGCGGAGCACAGGCTCCGGACGCGCAGGCTCAGCGGCCATGGCTCACGGGCCCAGCCGCTCCGCGGCATGTGGGATCCTCCCGGACCGGGGCGCGAACCGGGTTCCCCTGCATCGGCAGGCGGACGCGCAACTACTGCGCCACCAGGGAAGCCCCAAGAACCAATAAATTTTAAAATTAGTGCACTTATATATAAATAGTTGTTGCACATATCATAATTATCTGTGGCAAATTACAAATTGTTGTAGAGACACAGAGGAGAAAGCAACTGCTTCAGGTGATCAACAAAGGAGTGGGCAAAAGATGGGACTTAGTTAGGCAGAGAAATAGAAAGAAAATTCCTATCAGATAAACTTTTATCTACTGAGGCAAGGAGGCATGGAAGATCAAGATATACTTAAGTGGTAGAAGGGTGTGTTGCAGTAACTGGCACAGATGAGAGTGGAAAAGTAGGGTGATTCTGAAGGACTTTATGTATGAGGATAAAGAGTTTAAACTTCATTGAGGGGGTTAGTGTTTCTGAAACTTATTTTAGTGATAGAGCATCTTAAAGTCATGATGTTCACATCATGAAATAGTGACAGTACATACTTATTTCATCATGAAACTAGAGGCTTTTTTCTTAACAGAAATTCAGTAATTAGAAGTCAGTGTAAAAACCACAAGACTGTGTATTTACCTGTAACAAAGTACATTGAAATAAATACATCTGAGTTTTTCTGATTTTTTCCATTCATGTTCATTTTCTAATGCTCATTTGTTTCACTGTTGGTAGCATTCACTATCAGATAAGGGGTAGCACTTACCTTAAGTGCTTAAGAAAATTTTGTGTCTTAAGAAAATTTTGTGGAAAACTTAAAATTGATTTTTTTAAAATTCTATTTAAAAACTCAATAATTAATTTGATCCTCAGGGTACCAGTGAGCATACTTTGAGAACTACTGCAACAGGTAGTGACGAGGCAGGGTAATTAGTGCCATATTGGATTTGTTTTATAAAGGTAAGAACCAGCTACAGGGGAGGATCTTAAGTCAGATGCCTTGGCAGTGGAGATGACACATGAGGGCTACTTAGAAGTAAAAACTATAGGGCAGGGCTTCCCTGGTGGCACAGTGGTTGAGAGTCCGCCTGCCGATGCAGGGGACACGGGTTCGTGCCTCGGTCCGGGAAGATCCCACATGCCGCGGAGCGGCTGGGCCCGTGAGCCATGGCTGCTGAGCCTGCGTGTCTGGAGCCTGTGCTCCGCAACCGGAGAGGCCACAGCAGTGAGAGGCCCGCGTACCGCAAAAAAAAAAAACCACAAAAAAACCCCCCCAAAAAACTATAGGGCACAGAATATAGCATTTGAAGGTGGGAAAGCAAGCAAGTGTGATTCTGAGATCTCTAGCCTGGACCACTAGGCAGTGATGAGGCCCTTACCCAGGGACTGAGATGTGGGAGGAGGAACAGATCTGTGGGGAAGAGCTGAGCAAAGGAAATTCTTGCTTCTCATGCTCTAGTCTTGCTAAGTTTCAGTGTCTTTGAGACATAGAGGAGGAGATGTCTAGAAACAAGTAGAATTATAGGCCTGATCGTCAGGATGAAATTATGAAGGGATTTATTTTTGGCAGTCATCAAAATTTTGTTGATAGTGGAACCCATGGAAGAGAATGAATGTCCTAAGGAAGAATGTATAAACAGAGAAGAGGGTCAGAGATTTGCAAGGTATGGTGCCTTAGCCCAGCAGACTTTTGTTATTTGTCAAAATTGCATCACAGTTCACCTTCTCACATCCTGTTGATGATCTCTGTCTCAGGTCACTAACTTCTCCCCAGTTGAAAATCAGACCAACATGGACAATTAAATGTGTTGGTAATTTTTTTAGATTAAGCAGAGAGAGGAAGAGGTATCTATCTAATGAATAAATATAATTTTATACTTAACATTTTCCATGTTTTACAAATGTTCATGCCTATGCAATGACTCAAAGCTTTAAAAAATTTAGTTAACTCAGTTTAGCAATATTCTTTCCAAAATATTACTTTAAACGATCTTGAAATTTGTTTAAACCTTATATTATAAGCCCTTCATGGTAAAAGTGTAAATGATGATGTTACTTCCTAAAGATATCATATATTTTTAACTCAGATTTTTTAGTTGTTTTAACAACTCATAAAGTTAAAACAAGAAAAAAATGAATTCACTGTTTCATTATTTAGAGAGTGCAAATGTGTGAAAACTTATTCTATTAAATACAGTGGCCTTTGTCACATGAAAGATGCTAAATGGCTCTTCCATCAGTTTACAGAGTGCAATAGTAGCTCTTTAATATAATACAGTAAGGCTTGCTGGCCATACCTCATGAAATTAGCATCATCTTCATGTTGTCACAGAGGCAGTTTTTCCTGGTGTAGTTTTCACTCTTCATCATGTCTCTCATCTTTATCTGACTTCTAATGAAGTCTAAGTCATCTGTGAATAACTGTTATAGCTGCTGTGGCTGATTTAAGGATCATGGATCATAAATGAGAAGTACAAAGACCAGCTGCCTTTCAGGTATAAATGCAAGCTAAACTTACCAATACTGGAACTGGATATGTTTTTAAAAAATCATCAGACCTGCAAAGATTTCTTTATTTCTTTAGTTTACTATATTCACATGCGGTGCTGTGGTCATCTGCTCTGCCTATCTGTTTACATTAACTTCTGTAGCTCCCCAGATCTCTGAGATGGAGAGGACATGGACATTCAGATGTTTTAAATTACTTAGGGTCCTTTTTATTGAAATAGTAGAACTTGTTCTTACTGAATCAGATTCTTGACTCAAATGATTTCTGCAGGTTTCAGTAAAATGACAATACAGTCGACAGATGAAACCTCTCTTCTGGAAGTGATTTTACTAATACACTGATATTTATATACTAATCCATTGATATTTGGAAAATTAGTATAAAATTCCTTGTAAATTATTTAGCTGATCAGCTTACTCCTTGAAAAAAAGACATGCACTTTTATATGGCCAAAACAGCCATCAAGAAATTACTTAGCTCTCCTTTTAAATTTATGCTATAGTTAGATTTGATATTTTGTGAATGGAACCTACATTTGATGTGTGCATAGTTTTTATTTCCTTCATGTATAACTTATTGTTAAAACATATTAGTATTATATTAGTTTGGGTAATTTTTATTTTCAAAGAATTTATTTCTAAATATTGTTTTTACTAATAGGCCTTCCTGATTTTGGATATATATTATTACTTTAAAGGACGTGATAATCTGCACTATACATAGTTTGGATTTTTCTGTGATCAAATAGGAAAGTGGGACATCTGTCGTATCCTTTGGAATATTTTAGAAGACTAGAAATGTCTCAAAACTTGAAAGGATATGGTTATTTACATCAAATGTTAGAATATTCATTCTTCGAATGGACCCTCTAAATATTTTCTTCATTTGTCTTTTTGGGTTTTCTTATACTTCACAGAGAATACAGTGGTAACTTTTCTGATTTATATTGTTTTCCTGCCTTTACAAATGTTGACAGGTATTTCGTGATAGGCTAAAATTGAATATGCATCCATTTTGGATCTTTCTTTAGCTATCTTACATTTTAGTAGGCACTTTACTTGCTTATGAGAAGATTACTTCAAGAAGACAGTAACTTAGTCCCCTAGAAGTGGGTATTTATTTTCCTTTTGTGCATACCAACACTCTTAGAACAATATAAGAGCATCTATTGTACCTCTAAAAAAACAGGTGAAAAACTTGTGGAATTGCACCTGAAGAATTTCACAACTAAATTACTTGAGGAATCCAAAAAGCTGTTTTGTAGGTAGCATTCTCAGAAGATTAACAGAGGAATAATTTACCGATGTCCAACAGAATTCACCAACTCTTGTATTTTATACCTCCATGACTTTGATACCTGCATCACCTTTGCCCCAAACACCTTTTTTTCCCTTCTCTACCCAGCAAAGCCCTATGTGGTCATCCAAGTCTCACCTCAAGCATTACTGACTGCAGAGAACTACCCCTAACACCATCTCCTATCCTTGCAGAATATTCCATGCCTGTTGCTATTATAGCACTTATCACACTGTAATATAATTGTTCTTCTTGTCTCCTACCCCCACTAGACATTAAGCTCCTTGAAGATAGGAACTGCATCTTTCTTGTCATTGTTTCTTCTAGACCTAGCTTAGTCCCTGGCACCTGATCATTGCTAATAAATGTTTGATGAGTGTATGAATAAGTGAATGAATGATTTTACTAAAGGTATCAATCAACTTGAAAATTTTTATATAGTTGTTTGCCATTTTCATGGAATCTGTATTTGTGAATTCATCTACTCACTAAAATACATTTGTAACCCCCAAATCACTAGAGTGCTTCATTCGCAGACATGTGCAGAGGGGTGAAAAATTTGAGTTGCCTGACATGCATGTTTCCAGTTAAGGTCAACAAGGCAACACTCTGCCTTCTTATTACAGCTTGTTCTATAAGCAAGTGTTCTTTTCACAGTGATTTTGCTATTTTAAATGGCCCCCACACATAGTGCTGAAGTGCTGTCTAATGCTTCTAAGAGCAGGAAAGCTGTGTTGTGCATTACAGAGAAAATACATGTGTCAGATAAGCTCCATTCAGGCATAAGTTCTAAAATTATTGGCCATGGGAATATTAATGGTTGATACCTAATAGGTATAGGGCTTTTTTTGGGGTGAAAAAAAATGTTCTAAAATTGATTGTAGTAATTGTTGCTCAACTTTGTGGATATGGTACACTTAAACGAGTGAACTATATGCCATGGGATTTATATCTCAGTAAGTTATTTATTACACACACACACACACACACACACACACACACACACACACACACACACACACACACACATGCATGCAGATTGTTGGCCCTTCCCCAGAGTTTCTGAGGATCCAAGAATTTGCCTTTCTTACAAGTTCCCCAGTGATACTGCTATTGCTGTGTGGGGACTGTATTTTAAGAACCATTGCCCTAGGAATCCTGTAGAAATAGACTCAGAAAATGGGCAGAGTAGAAGTGAGCTAAACACTAGCCAGAACCACAAGCAAAACTGTGCCACAGAATGATTATGGTGGGCACCCAGCTACTACTAACGCTGAGCACTGAGTGCTGTTGCTCCTGTGACCACAGCACTGAACCGGCCTGGAGCGCTGCCTGCTGGCACCTCTGCCATTCCTGCCCTGGGAGATAATTTTGCCACTTAAATGTTTTCAAGCATGGTAACATTTTCAGCTGTGTTTGGGTTAAAGTTAAATTATCTCTAAAAAACCTATTGAAATAACTCTACTGACTATATTATAAGGCATTTATGTTTTTAGATTATACTGAGTATAGACTGATTATAAAGCAATTATCTAACCTTTTTTTTTTTTTCTTTTTTCTGTTCAGCCACTTTTCCAGGTATGTGGGAGAGAACAATAACGATAGGAAGTGCTGGAAAGACTTTCAGTGTAACTGGCTGGAAGGTAAGATGAAGAAGAATTTAACTGTTTGAAACAGGCCTGTATTTTACTTCTTGCAGAGTTTTTTGTGTTTTAAATGCATAGATATTCAGTTTACCCAGGGTTTTATACTTACTGATCTGCTTATTTACTCATTCAGTTTTCATATTGGCCTTTATCCTTTTTGAGACTTAATCATTCCTTTAAAAGTAAGAAAAATTAGGTAATTTAAAAATTTTATAAGTAACCAACTAATGGTACTCTTTCCTTTGCAAAGAATGTTCAGATTACTGTATATTAATATAAAAGGAGAAAAAATAATAGCTAACGTTTTGGCACTTACTATGTATCAGGTTCTAAGAGCTTTCCACATACTGATTCCTTTCATTCTCATAACCACATTATGAGGTGGGTATAATTTATTATTCCCATTTACAGACAATAAAACTAAAGTACAGAGAAGCTAAGTAACTTCCTAAGGTTACCTTGCTAATGAATTCGAATTCAAGCCAGGGCAGGAAGTCTAGGTTCAGAATCCACGCACTTAACCACTGCACTATGTAGTAACAACCACAAGTGAGCCAATTGAAACTTACTTATCTTCCAACTTCACCTCTTCTAAACTTGGCTAAGAAGCAGAGAGTATCAAAAATGAGGGCTGAAGAACCAAATTATGGAAGACTCCCTTACGGCCCTCATTCAGAGTTACCTTTACCTATTTTGAAGTCAAACAAGCTTTTTACTGGTTATTAGACCTCCAGAATATTAGAAGTAGCAAATCAAAGAGGGGGGAAGATAATAATGACTGCAGGCACTGTTTACCTTCTGAAGGCAGAATTTAGTGACTCCAGTTGGAAACTATTCCACCAAAAGATCAGGGTTGAAATGTTTCTAACTACTAAGACTACACTACTTTCATAGTGTGAGCATTTTAGAAATGCATATATTTAATAATTACATTAAGCTTAGCTACTCTATCAGATTTGGTACTTACAATTAGATTCATTTTTTAAATCTACTTTTCTGTTCCAGCTTGGCTGGTCCATTGGTCCTAAACATTTGATAAAACATTTACAGACAGTTCAACAAAACACCGTTTATACTTGTGCGACTCCTTTACAGGTAGGCGTTATAGTAATTTGGGGCTGATGCATGGTCTTTGGGTGGAGGTGTTATTTTTATGTTGTGTACTCGAATTGGCTTCGTTCCTCCCTTCATGTCCTTTTTGAGCAGGGCTTCTAGTATACTTTGGAAATTTAGGAGCAAACACAAACTCATTGCTATCAAGAATAGTTTTGTTTTTAATACATGAAGTTTTAACTTTAAACACTCATACATTACTGGTGGGATTACAAAGTACTGCAAACTCTCTGGAGGACAGTGACAGCCCCAAGCAAAATTAGAGATATATGTGCTCTGTGAAGCAGCAATGTATCCTCTGGGAATTTACCTTATAGCTATTATCTGCACACTTAAGAAGCTCTATGTATATGACCATTCATTGCGGAAGATAGGGGATAGTCTATCTATAGACAATTGGTTAAATAAACTATGGTCTGTCTAAATGTTTAAATGTTATATGGCTGTATTAGTTTTCTATTTCTTGGTGCCAAATTACCACAAACTTAGTGGCTTAAAACAACACAAATTTTTTAATCTTACAGTTCTGGAGGTCAGAAGTCCGAAAGGGTCTTATGGGGCTAAAAGCAAGGTGTCGGCCATGCTGTGTTCCCTCTAGAGGCTCTAAGGGAGAATCTGCTCCTTGTCTTTTGCAGCTTCTTGGGGCTGCTCACATTCCTTGGCTTGTGGTTACATCACTGCAACCTCTGCCTCTGTCAATACATGTCCCCCTGTGACACTAACTCTCTTGCCACTTCTTTCCCTTATAAGGATCCTTGTGATTACATTAGGCCCACAGATAATCCAAGATAACCTCTCCATCTCAAGATCTTAACTTAAATCATGTTTGCAAAGTTAATTTTACCATGCAAGGTGACATATTTACAGATTCTGGATTTTAAGACATGGACATCTTTGGGGACCATTACTGTATCACCATGGCTGTTTAAAAGTGAAAAGAAAAGAAAGGAAAGGGAAAGAAAGAAAGAAAAAAAAAGAATGAGGAAACTCTATAATTACTGACATGGAAAGATTTCCAGGATATGTTATAAAATAAAAAAAGCAAGATACAGAGCAGTATATATTTATCCTATATTCTGTATAAGAAAGGGGGGAAACGATTTGCTTCTGTTTTCTTAAAGGATCTCTGGAAGAATCCGTAAGAAACTAGTAAACGTGGCTATTTGTAGGGGTAACGGGGGAATAGATGAAATTAGTAGATAGGGTCAGGGGTGAGTTGCAAGACTTTTTATATTTTCTATTTTTTTAATATCTGTAAAACAGGGATCTGTGTACTATTACTTTGTGAATAATCAGAACACTGAGAAAAAATTTATTTTTTTGGAAGGCAGTTAAAAGGCCAAAACAGTAAAATATGTTGGCTACAATAAACTTTTTTGCCTCCTGTCAAAAATACCTACTGAAGGAGAAAAAAAATCCTAATTTAAAATTCTTTTTCCAGTGACTCTCTAAAGTGATATGATGATAAAGCCTAGTTGGACATTGGTTTTATTATATTTTAAACTCATTTCATCCTCTCAAAATAGATCCATTCACCTATTCAGTAAATATTTACTGAGCATTAGAGATACAGCAGTCAAAAATTCCTGCCCTTCTGGAGCTTACAGCCTTGTGGGGGAGTGCAGATCAAAAACAAGTAAATATCCTAATAACATAATATGTCGGATGTTGATAGAAGCTATGGAGAAAAATAAAATACAGATGAGGAAGATATAAAGTGCTAATGGGGAAAATACACAATGTTAAAAGGAGTAGTCTTTGAAAGCCTCACTGAGAAGGTGACATTTGAGCTGAGAACTGAAGGAGGTTAAGCAGTCACATGGTTAACTAGAGAAGAGCCTTCCAGACTGAGAAAACTAGTACAAGGCCCTAGGACAGGCAGTTTCTACCAGTGAAAAGCACAAAGGCTGGGATGGGATGATCAAGGGAGAAGAATAGGAGGGAATAAATCAGAGAGGTAGCTGGGAGCCAGATCGAGTAGGGATATGTTTGTCACTGTAAAGCCTGGGTGAGATAGGAAGCCACTGGAGAGTTTTGAGCACAGGAGTGACATGATCTAACTTGTGTTATCAAAGGGACTCTAGCCGCTGTGTTGAGTTAGCAGACGATTGAAATGATCCAGGAGAGAGACAGCAATGGACTGAACCCATATGGGGATGGTAGGAGTGGTAGGCAGTGATTGGGTTCTGCATATATTTTGAAGGTAGAGCTGACAGTATTGGCCAGTGGATCACATGTGGGGAGTGAGACAACGTGAGGAGTCCAGTATAATTTTACGGTGAGGACAGGTGTTTATGTCTCCTGGGCTTTGAATTTTCTAGGTAATATCTCTTACTATAGGGAATAATAAGTTACTGAGGAAAAGAAAGATTCATCTAAGAACCTAGAAAATGTTTTTCTGAACTATCTTATTCTCCATTTCAGCTAAGTGCCTGTTTCTTTCCCATGCCCTCAGACAACCATGTTTGGAAACTGGAACCATAGATTCCAATGGTGAACCACAGATTCTGAGGCTGAAGCAACTGATCTTTATTTATCCAAGATTTTTTTTTAGTTCTGGGGAGTTATTATTATTGCTGTTTTCCGGCCGAATGTTGTTGATCTGCAGTCTTCTCTGTGATTTTGTCCTTCTCCATCTCAGTGTCTTCTCTTGCCATGCTATCTCTCTTGTTACCCTTCAATCACACCAGACTTCTCAGTTCTTCCAGCAGAACAAATTATATCCTGCCTTTTCATCTGTTTGTTTTCTTTCTCATTCCTCTCACATGTCCCTGCCAATACACACTAATTGGAATCTCCATAAAGGTAAGGACCATGTTTATCTTGTTTATCATTATATCCCCAGTATTTATCACAATGCCAGGTTTAACATAGGTACTCAATATATATTGACTGAGTGAATGAATTTATCCTTTAGTTCTTGCTGTCTCTTGGTTCTGATCAATTTCCTTAAAATTTGGCCATTTTGTTCTGCCCCTCTGTCTCTTAACTGTCCTGGGTTCTTGATTATTTGTTTGGATCTCCTTGTTTGCTCTGAGAACCGGTATTTCTAAGTTCACCTACCAAATTTCTGCCCTCCTGCTTTACACATCCTTGTTTTCTATGGATGCCCTGATTTGGACTTCTTTATCTGTTCCTGACCTGTTGCCTTCTAAGACACCTGCCTGATCTAAACAACACAGGCTTTTTTGTTTGGCCCTTTCTCTTCTGACTTTCCTGAAGAATGGTAGAGAAGTAACTCCACATGCCCCCAGAAACTCATTTCTAACCCCTGTGGGACTTAGACCTCCTTCCTGGGATGTGAATGATTAGAGCAGGGATATGCACACTTATGAGGAATGACACAGTGGGTCAACTTTTATTTACACTACCTCGTCCTGCAAGGTAATGGGGAAATGCTGGCTGGTTCATCATTTCTCTGGTCATCTTTCAGACTTAGATCTAGCAAGTAACTCTAAAGCTAACCTCAACAGAAAACAACGATGTCTTTTCATTGCCAAGTAAGCCATCCTTATATACTACAGTCAGCCCTCCCTATCCATGGGTTCTGTATCCATGGATTCAACCAAAGATTGTGGATCCACAGTTGGTTGAAATTCACAGATGCAGAACCCAGGGATACAGAGAGCTGAGAGTATTATGGATACTTGAGCATCCATGGATTTTGGTATCTGCAGGAATCCTGGAACCAATCCCCCGTGAATATGAAGGGACGACTGTACCTCTGTTTCAGTTTGGATATTCATGGTTCATTCTCAGCTCTTCACATTAGATTTAATCATTTCCATGTAACTGATTCCTCCATTAATCTGTAGAAATTCACATAGGTTCACAGGAATTCGACTGTAATTCCCTGAATGACTTTTTGCCAACAATCTTTATTTATTATACCAATAAATTCTGCAGTATATAACATTACCATATTTCCTTTCCACATTTTTCAATCTTAATATACAGGAAGCTTTGGCCCAAGCTCTTTGGATTGACATCAAGCGCATGGATGACCCAGAATGCTACTTTAATTCTTTGCCAAAAGAGTTAGAAGTAAAAAGAAACCGGATGGTACATTTACTTGAAAGTGTTGGCCTAAAACCCATAGTTCCTGATGGGGGATACTTCATCATTGCTGATGTGTCTTTGCTAGGTTTGTAAAGGTTTTTATTATTTCAAACATACAGAAACTTAAGAGTGAAATTATATCAGAATTATGAAGCAAAGATTGGTGTTAAAGCCATATCAGCTTTTCATTTATGGAAAAATGGATTACCACAGTGTCAGTCATCTACAATCATCTTGATGATTAGGTTCTTAACCTTAAATTTAACTGTTGTTACATGGTTTGGAGTCATTTGTTCTAGATATTCTATTAAGCATAGAATTTACTGTCATCTTGTTCTGGTATGTAATTTAAAACACAGGTACATGAAATAATACATGTTCCTTGTGTTCCTTTTAGTAAAATTTTAGTTTCCTTTTTACTTAAAAAATATGATTTCTAGAATATTGATGCTATTGAGGAATACTTGTCATTTTAGAGTATACGGAAATGAAGTTAAGATGGAAAGTAATATTTATTGAAGGTCTACTACATGCCAGGCACTTTCAGACACTCTTGAAAAAAAGCGTTGTTTGCTCCATTTTTAAGGACATGAAGACTTAGAAAATATTAAATAACTTGCCTGAAGTCACACAGCTAGATTCCAAATAGTTCTGTCTCCAAAAAGCAATGGCCTTTGTATTACCTGAAGCTGTTATATGTAATTCTGACATGCCACACAAATCTAAAGTTAGAAGCATAATAATGTTTTATGTATAACATCTTTCTTCCCCAAAACTCTAGTGTTAGTCATAGTAAATTTAATAGCATAATTTATTTTGACAGAAATTATAGAAATTACAGCCATTCTGAACAGTTTTAAATATTTTAAGGTTTTATTACAATGAAGTGATATGCCACCAAACTTGAAAAGTCTTTTAAATATACCAAATTTTATAAATTTTATAAAGCTAGAAACTTTCAATTTTATAACAAAACAGTGATTGTTATTTCCTCATTTGTCGTGAGAGAAGCAGAGGCCATGGTGACCAGAGATTCTTGTTCTGCTGTTGCTGGAGAGCTGTATTTGTCAGGCTCCCAAGCTCCATTCTTATATAAAACCCTTTATAATGTTCTATATTCTAAGATTTGGAAATCACCTTTCCTGTACTGGGCCTAAATGTGCAGCTCATTTCATGCAGTGATAAAAAGAAATAGCAGTTTTCATCTCTTTAGGAGAAGATTATTTTATCTGCTTCCAACAAGAATTTGAGTTAATTCATGTTTAAAGTCTTCTATGCAGCAGTATGTAAGTAGAAATATTCATATATCAATGTAACATGGAGTGGGGGAAGCAAACAGTTTAGTCACCTAGGTTCATATGGTAGTTGACCCTAGAATAATGCAGGGTTAGTGGTGCCAACTCTCTGTACAGTTGAAAATCCGTGTATAACTTATAGTTGGCCCTCTGTATCTGAGGTCCCTCTGTACATGCAGTCCCTCCTTATCCAAGGTTCTACATAAGTGGATTTATCCAACTCTGGATTGTATAGTACCATGATATTTACTATTGAAAAAAAATCTGTGTATAAGTGGATTTATGCAGTTCAAACCTGTGTTGTTCAAGGGTCAGCTGTATTGTAATTAGCATTAACTTGAGTCCAAACTTCATGGCAGCAAAGGCAAATAGAAAAATGGAATTAGTTACATAATCCTTGGATAAAAGTAAACTTAACAGCTTTTTAGATAAGAATAAGTCTTTTCTAGAACGAAACTAAAAGGCACTTATCACATTTTGATGTTAAACATCAAAAGGACAGTAATGCAACTTTTGCTTGCATTAAGCTCTTAAACAGTTTCTCATTCTATCCTCAGTTGATCCAGCCTGCATGTAATATTGGTTTAGGTCCTAGATCTTGAACTAGTGTGGTTGTAATAGGAGCAGAAAGGATTTGGGCTAGAAAACCTTTAATGATGATGGGGAAAAAAGATGTGTGTTATTTATGGTCCTCCTTCACCTGTGTGAGAAAAATGTTAGTATCTATAAGACCCTTCTACATATGAAGATGAAGTTCACTTTATTTTACTCTTTCGTCTTCTCAGATTGATTTGAGTGTAGAAATTCTTCCGTATACTAGAGGTTGGTCCCACAATTTGCTAAAGACAGAAGCAAGAAACACCACTTTCACTTGATGGTAGCTTAAAAATAAAAATGAGCCATAAAATTCATGGACATAGTAATTCTCTTTAAAACTTATAGCAATGGCTAATTGGTTAATATTTTTTGAGCATTTATGATCTAGTAGGTATTATACTAAGAGCTTTACAAATATCACAATTCTCACAAAAGCCCTATGAGATTGGTGCTATTATATCCCCATTGATAGATGAGAAAGATGAGATAGAAAATCAAGAAATTTACTGAAGTTAATCAACTAATAAGTAGCAGAGCTGGGCTCTGAATCCAGAGATGCATGTCCTAACCAGTGAACTTATCTTTTTCCTGCTATACTAAGCAACTTTCCTGACCAATGAGCATCATCCTAGAACTAAAAAGGGAAATATTTGATTAGAAGACAAGATTACAGATAAGAAGATTATTACAGTTGTTCTAGTGAGATAAGGTCCAAACTTAGGGAGGAGATAGTGGGAATGCAACAACCAATTTTGATTCTCATAGGTTACTTAAATAAGCTAGTGCTATTTTAATATGGTTCAAATTCCTACCTTCAATAAAAAAAATATTTAGTTTTTTTGAGAGTCTCTGACTCAAGCATTCAAAAGAAGTAGATTCCAACTTTCTTCTAACTATAAAGTCTTTAGAATTATATTTATTCCCTTATTTTTCTTTGAGCACCATGGCAATAAATTTCTCTTTTCTAAGCGTTACAAGACTAAATGAGTAGTTGTCATACTGAGTGAAGTAAGTCAGACAGAAAGACAAATATATGATATCGCTCTTATGTGGAATCTAAAGAATGGTACAAATGAACTTATTTCCAAAGAGAAATAGAGTCACAGATGTAGAAAACAAACTTACGGTTACCAAGGGGGAAAGCAGGCGTGGAGTGGGGGGGATAAGTTGGAAGAATTGGGATTGACATATACACACTACTATATATAAAATAGATAACTAATAAGGACCTGTTGTATAGCACAAGGAACTCTTCTCAATATTCCGTAATGACCTATATGGGAAAAGAACCTAAAAAAGAGTGGATATATGTATACATATAACTGATTCACTTTGCTATACAGCAGAAAGTAATACAACATTGTAAATCAACTATACCCCAATAAAAATTTTAAAAAAAAAGAATAAATGAGTAGTACAGCCTGTGTCAATTACAGTTAGTAAGTACCCTCCTGTTCTTTCTTCTACTGCTGTAATCACTCCTTTCTCCAGGTTACCTTTGAGTATGCTACTATTGTGTACTTGTCACTTGGAGTTTTCACATAATTTACAGTTAGACTCTATTTTAAGTTGTCATTTTGTTAGAACCAAATCTGAATTAAACACACATACAGGGCTTCCCTGGTGGCGCAGTGGTTGCGCGTCCGCCTGCCGATGCAGGGGAACCGAGTTCGCGCCCCGGTCTGGGAGGATCCCACGTGCCGTGGAGCGGCTGGGCCCGTGAGCCATGGCTGCTGAGCCTGCGCGTCCGGAGCCTGTGCCCCGCAACGGGAGAGGCCACAACAGAGGGAGGCCCACATACCACACACACACAAAAAAACAACAACAAAAAAAAACACATACATACATATGACTTGAAATAGTAATTTAACTTCATTTGTAAAATGAGGATTGTTGCTTCTATCAGAATTGTAGGACAAATAAATGAGAGAATCATGTAACATGTTTAACAAATAGTAATAAATGGTAGAGTATTATTAGCATTATTATATGGAAATTTTACATTCTTAAAGCACGGGAGAAAATTGAAATACAATCATTAAGGAAAACCATATTAAGTCATTTAAAAAAAATACAGGTGAAACTTTCTTCAATGTCAAGGTTTTGACACTGTTAATTTGAAGGGACCCAGTAGTATTTAGTGAATAAAAGAAAAAAGGTAAAGGTAACTGCCTCAATTTATTCTGAGTAATAAATTGTAAAATTTCATTGATTACAGTAGCCATCAATGTTTGTTGCTTTGGGGCATTCAAAAAGATCTTGAGTACAAGTCAATAAAATCGAAACAATATGAAATGTAGATTGCTGAATCTGAATGCCAGAGAAATATCTTGCCCAGACCTTAAAGCAAGATTGGAACAAGAGATAAGTATAAGAATACATATTTGAAGTTTTTCACCAAATTAAAAAAAAAAATTTTTTAAGCATAAAGTTTGGAAGAGGAAACAATAAAGATATCACTTGGGAGAACTACCTAGGCATTTTTCCCTTCATAAATAATGAATAATATTAACTTATTCATTCTACAAATATGCTTTTCATTACTTATATGCTAGACTCTGACCTAGGAGATGGGGATAGCGATAGATTGCAATACCCCCGTGGAGCTTACAATCTAATAATGAATTACCATTTGGAGACATATTATTACAGATGAGTACTCTAAATTTAGGTGTTATTTCCTTAATAATGATCATAGAGCCTTATATTATTTTTAAACGGAAAGGCAACACTCTTCTTTGTCCTTCCCCTTTCCTACTCTCTTCCAATGCTAAAAGCTGTATAAACAAGCATGATCAATCAGATGTATATGTGAGTACTGCCTTAGAGTATCAGTAAAGCTTCTCTGTGAATTCCTTACTTCCCACCACACCATGCAGTATGAATCCAGCCTGAGAACATTTTGAGAGAAAATTTTGAATCTTGATAGACAAATGAAATACATGTTGCCTCAGATGTAATACATAGGCCATCCAATTTTTATTGTTGTTTTAGATACAGACCTTTCTGATATGAAGAACAGCAACGAACCTTATGACTATAAATTTGTAAAATGGATGACTAAAAATAAGGTAATGTTTATTAGCCTTTGCAATATTGTGCTGTATGTTATAATTTATGAAGGAAACCTGATGACATGCTTTAAAAACTTAACTGTAGTTTTGTTACATGATATTCTACTCATAGCTATTTGGAAGATTTTATTTTATTTTATTTTATTTTTGGCTGTGCTGCATGGCTTACGGGATCTTAGTTCCCTAACTAGGGATTGAACCTGGGCGCTCGGCAGTGAAAGTGTGGAGTCCTAACCGCTGGACCACTAGGGAATTCCCTGGAGGATTTAAAAAACATTTTTCTTCTGGAAATTATTGTGAATATTTAGAAGTATCTATTTGTTTTTAATGTTTATGCTCCAAAAATTAATATTTAAAGTGTAAGTAGTTTTCCTGTTTTTCCTATTTTATATTCCTATTTGTTTTTCAGAAATTGTCAGCCATCCCAGTTTCAGCATTCTGTAATGCAGAGACCAAATTACAGTTTGAGAAATTTGTGCGATTTTGCTTCATTAAAGTAAGTTCCCTGTTCTACTCAAAAACACATTTATAATGTCCTTCCTTCTGATTTATAAATCACCATTTTTTTCTGTTGCTAGACATGATGTACTCATATGCAGTTTTTAATTTTTGGCTTGCTGCCATAAAATTAATCTACCAGAATAAAACTCAGCACTTTTTGAAGTTGAGCTTACTGGATTACAATGTAATCAGACTCCTTACCTGTAACATTACAATGTCCAGCATGCGGCCAAACATTAATACACATGTGAAGACACAAGAAAATGTGACCCTTAATGGAAAAAAATGTGACTTCTATGCAGTCAATAGAAATAGATCTTAAGGTGACCCAGATATAGGAATTATCACACAAGGACTTTAAAGCATATATTATAAATGTGTTCAAGAAATTAAAGGAAAATATGGTCATAATGAGTGACTAGATTAATTAATTTTAAATTCTTAAAAAAGAACCAAATGGAACTTTAAGAATTTTAAAAAGTAATATCTGATATGAAAAATATATGGGGCTTAACACAGAGGATTGAAGTTGTGAAAGAAAAATGGGTCCACCTGAATACAGATCCACAGAAATCATCCAATCTGAAAAAAGAGGGAAAAATTATTTTTGAAAAATAAGGAGAGTCTCAGATCTATGAGTCAGTGTCAAGTAATAATATACATGTAACTGGAGTATCAAAAAAAGAGAGAGAGAGAGAATGTGGCAGAAAAAATATTTTAAGAAATAATGGCCAGGGCTTCCCTGGTGGCGCAGTGGTTGCGCGTCCGCCTGCCGATGCAGGGGAACCGGGTTCGCGCCCCGGTCTGGGAGGATCCCACATGCTGCGGAGCGGCTGGGCCCGTGAGCCACGGCCGCTGAGCCTGCGCGTCCGGAGCCTGTGCTCCGCAACGGGAGAGGCCACAACAGAGGGAGGCCCGCATACCACAAAAAAAAAAAAAAAGAGAAAGAAATAATGGCCAAAATTTCCCCATATTTGGTGAAAAGCCACTTAGAGATCTAAAAATTCAGTGAACCACACAGAATACAAACAAAAATCACATCTTGACACATCATAATCAAACTGCTGAAAACCAAAGATAATGATAAGATCTTGAAAGCAGCGGGAGAAAAACTACACCTCACATGCATGGGAGCAAAGGTATGAATGTTAACTAACTTCTTATCAGAAACAGCAGAGAACAGATTACAATGAAATGACACCTTTAAAGTGCTGAAATAAAAAAATATGTCAGCCTAGAATTCTATATCCAGGAAAATGTCCTTTAAAACTGAAAACAGTATACATCCCTGGTGAATGAAAGCTAAGAGAATTCAGTACCATCAGATCTGTGCTAAAAATAATCTGAATGTATTATTGCTATTTTTAACAGTTTAGTGATAAGATGCTATCACTACTGAAAACAGTCTTCTAAAGATTAAGGCACTCTCTATACCTGCACACTCTTGTATAAGTCTAGACAGAATGATGTAAACACTGTTTTCAACTTTTAGAGCCATCCTATAGACAAACTATGGGAGACTTATCCAGAATAGAATATAAATCTTACCAACATAACGATGTCAACATTTAATTGTCTGAAATGTAGAAGAAAGGGTAAGGCCATTAACACTCGCATCTTATAGTGGATCTAGAAACAGAGGTATATTATTTGAAGTTATAAACAGAACTAACAGAAGAAAAAAGTAGCATAAGACTTTCAGTTTTAAAATGGTAAACACGGCCCTTCCCCATTCCTTTCTTGGAAATTATCAAAGAAACAACTAGGAGAGTGGAAAACAAATTCACGAATCCCCCAGGAAGTGAGAAAGAGTTGCCAAATCAATGAAGGTAATGGTAGAGGGAAGACACGAAGAAAGGCTTCTGCTTCTACATCTTCAAATTATAGACAGAGCCAACAGGTAGCCTACTCATTATCCAGAACAGCAGGAACAGTAAGTGCACTGGTAGTGGGAACTTCTCCGGACCCATTTGGCCCCATGGAAGAGGCAGAGTAGAAACATACAGTCATGTCATCTAGCACCTGTGCAAACCAGGTGGAAAGAAAGGGCTGTATAGATTTGGTCTTCACCTCTGTCATTTTTGCTAAAGCTGTGTTGAGGCAGTGTGGATACATTAAATTGGGGGGAGCCAATTAAATTAATTGGAAAGAAATAAAGTCTAAAAGAACTCCCTCTCTCTGAACTCTACATTAATCATATTTAACCTTGTGAGCCAGAGATAATTTCTGCTCCCTTCTAGTGGTTCCCTGGATCATCCTTTATACAAACCTGCAAATATGTCTTCAGATCATAGACAGAGCCAGCAGGTAGCTTACTTATTACCCAGAACAATAGGAGCCGTACGTAGATGTGCTGGCAGTGGTAGCTTACAAAGAGATTTCAATCAAAGATGAGTAATTAAAAGGAACCAGCTAGGAATCTAAAAAGATACTATAAGGGGACAAGGAGAAAGGTACAGTGAAAAACAAGTATCAGACAGAGCATATTCAACCAAAAAAAGAAAAAAACTGTTTCAATAGAGCAAACCAAAAGTGTGATATTTCAAATTCAAAACATGTAAAACAAGAGTTACAGCAGAGATTTTTTAAAGTTCAGGGAAGATAGAGTAAGATCATGTAAGAAGATGAAATGGCAGCTGTCAGAGCTCAGGTAAGAAATTGAAGGGAAAAAATAAAGCTATCGGTAATTGTAGTGACATTGGAAACAGCACAGAGAACACTAAATACTTCTGTAAGCACACTGAGGATTGAGAAGAGTGAGCAAAAAGAAGTAGAAAGGAACAAAGAATTTTGTTTTTGGCCGCACCGTGTGGGATCTTAATTCCCCAACCAGGGATTGAATCCGGGCCACAGCAGTGAAAGCGCAGAGTCTTAACCACTGGACCACCAGGGAACTCCCAGGAACAAAGAATTTTAAAATGTTAGAAAAATTACAGACGTGGAAGACAAATGAAATACCTAGAGTTCCTGGAGGGAGTGGTGTGGGGAGGCAGACCAATGGAACTGGGAAAGAATTGTATAGCTTTATTTTGAGAATGCTTTCCATTGAAAACAAACAAATCTAAAAATGGGAAGGGAATGGCTTGTCTCAGGGAACATTGTCACAGAATAACACTGAGATATGCCTTGTTTTAATCCATTGGACTTTATAAATGGTCCTTTGGCATCTAGACAAGATGATCAAGGCCTCCGTGGAGACAGGAGAGGAGGATCAGTGTGGACTCACCTCCTCTGCATCAGCATTCAATATTGGAAGATAGTGGAGCCACACCAAGAAGTCCCTAGGGAAAGCTGACACACCTCATCCAAACCTCTTGGAAAAGCAAAAAATAAAAGGGTGGCAAAACGTGCCAAGAAAGTGGAAATTGAAAGAAAGCAGGTTGAATTTAGGGCAAAACAAACCAAAAGCAGCAGCACTTTACAATGATTATGGGTAAAGTCCTCAGTAGCTGTTAAGTATATGAAAGGATGCTATACCTCACTCATAATAAGAGAAAAGAAAAATAAAACTGCAGTGAAATTTTATTTTTTCTGATAATTTGGAAACAACCAAAACAACTGAAAAGTTTCATAAGACACTCTCATGCATTGATTGAGAGTATGAGTATAATGTGTAAAATCTCTGCAGTTGTTAGTATGAAAATGTATCATCCAAATATAAATGCACATATCTTCTGACCCAGCAGTTCTGCTTATAGGATTTTTTCCTGTGGATTTACTTGTACATTGAATGTCTTGTGTTTGAGGATTTTCATTGAAACACTTTATAATATCAAAGGATTATAAACAAAATATTCACCAATGAAGGCTGCATGAATAAATTATGTTACATTCACATCCATAAAAGTGTGAAGCAGCTCCGTGGAGTGATAGAGCATAAGCTAAAAGCAAGGAGCAGACCAGTTTGTGAGGAATACTATCATCTGTATGAAAAGAAAAAGGGAGGGAGGGAGATAGAAGCTTTTAAGTGCCTAGACTGTCCCTGGAAGGAGACATAATCAAATCCCAGTGTTGCCTCTGGGGAGGAGAACTGAGTGGTTGTGGGAGATGGGTGGGAAGCTGGGTTACTTTAAAAAAATATTTTGAAATATTCTTAATAGATAAGTTTGAAGAACTGTTTTTCCAAACAATTTTATATAAGTTCCTAACTTGAATATTGATGCCTCTATCACTCCCAAATACCTTATTATGTATTCCCCATTATACAACATTCTTCTACTACAGTATAACCATCAAAATCAGGAACTTAACATTGCTATATCATTCTATCTAATCTCAGAGCCAGTTCAAGTTTCACTAATTGCCCCAATAATGTCTTTTTTATAACAAACAAGCAAGTAAATAAATAAATCCAGGCCATAATCGTGTCAGTTAGCCAGTCATCAATCAGTCAATCCAGGCCAGAATTGTGCATTGTATTTAGCTGTCATGTCTCCTTCAAGCTAGAATGGTTCCTCAGTTTTCCTTGACTTTCATGACCTTGATACTTCTGAAAATTATTGACCGATTATTTTGAAGAAGGTCCCTCAACATTTGTTTGACATTTACTCGTGAATAGACTCAGATTATGCACCTTTGGCAGGAAACCGTGGAAGTGATGCTTTATTCACTGTTTTGCATCCTATCAGCACATGATTTTAGTTTTTCCTACTGCTGGTAATGTTAAATTTAATTACTTTATTGAGGTGGTGTCTGCCAGGCTTCTCTACTGTAAAGTTTCACTTTTTCCATTGATAAATAATGAATGTTTTGTTGAGGTACTTTGAAACTATGAAAATATTCCATCTCTCATCAAGCAATTTATTTATCCATTCATATATGTAAGGACTCATGGATTCCTGTTTCATTCAGTGGGTTATAATTTATCATTATTATTACTTATTTTGATGCTCAAATTTCCCCAGATTTGGCCATTAGGAGCCCCTTTAAGCTGGCCTCTGTTTCCTTTGACATGTCCCCATCATTTTTTGAGCATTTCCTTACTTTCTGGCATAGCAAGATGCACCAGGTTCATTTTGTCATTATCTAGCCCAACTTGGAATCACCTTTTAGTGGAGAAGGGTATTAAGAAACCAAGATCTGGGCATTAGGAGTGCTCATTGCTGTTGGGGTATTAGTATTCCCAGGCCCTCCCAGGGGACAGATGTAGGGAATATATAAATGTATCTACATACATTCTATGTCTGTGTCTATTCTACTTATTTCTGTGTCTATCTAAACATATTGAAACCACCACAGAGTTTATTCTAGCTTTCTCCCTATCCATATCTGTCCCTCCCTTCTTTGACAGTAAAACACCTGGCTCATCATGTAACCACTTCTTTAATCAGTACTTCTGTATGTGACCAGTCTCCTGTCAGTGCCCCTGCCCCTCCACCCAGCAGCCCTGACAGGCAGCTTTGACACCTCTACCAGGCTGCTGCCCCTGTCCCCTGTATGGCCACCATCCTCACCTCACCTGAGCTTCAACACCCTGTGCTGATCTGCTGCTGTCGCTCTCCTGTAGAGATACCCTCCTCTAAGTCTCCAAGGCCACCACTGTCACCCACTGCATAGAAGCCCTCCTCTTCCCTTACGGGCTCTGACACTCCCTGCCTGTCTGCGTTGGCAGATACCTGCCTCATCCCCTCCAGGCTCCAAGCTGCCTGGAACCACCCTGCCATACAGAGGCCTTGCTTACTTACCCCCCTCGACTCTGACACCCTGTTCCTGGTCAGTGCCACCACTGCCATCACCACCACATCATGCCACCTATATTGGAAAGTCTACTCACTCCAGTCTGGCTGCAGCACCCTGCACCAGGCTGTCAAGTCTCCCCCTGCCCCCATACATGATCTCCTATTTCACTCAGCCCCACGTAATGGCTTTTGGACTAAATCACTCTGCAGAGATGGAACAGAAAGGAAAAGGAGAAGTAGAGAAAGCGGAAGTTTATCCATCAATTTAATGTTTTACCATAGGTAGATATTACCTATTCAAAAAACAAATGAATTTTATCAATACAGTTGACCCTCAAACAGTGTGAGAGTTAGGGGCTTATAACTGTGAGACTTAGATGGGAGGGGGCAGAATAGTGTGAATGAACCAATTTTTCCTCATTCAGAGCAGAGAATGGTGAACATTGTCTGAAGTTGATAAATAAAAAATTAGAAACACACATTATTTAGATTTTAGTGACAACCACTAGAACTAAAACCAGAAATTGCCATAAATTGTTTTGGGGGATGGTGGGAGTAGTAGGAAGGGGTGGGGAGGGAAGAAGCAGATGATTATTTTTCAATGTAAACTCTTCTGTACTCTTTGACTTTTTTCTGTAATTGTGTATTAATTTATTCCTCCATTCTTGCTCCGCCTGGCATCCTCTGTGTGTTGGCAGCTAAGGGAGGGATTTTCTTCTGTTGTCTAGAAGCCTCTTTGAAAGAGGTCTGTGATTTTGTATACTTCCCACCCAAATGGACGAAACAGTGAATATGGATCCCATCAGCACATCCTTCAGATTCTCCTCCTGCATCAGTGTTATTTACGAGTCTGGGTCTTTGGTGCTGCAGGCCACTTGGGCTGCCACAAGTGGTTATGAGTGAGGGTGTTCACACTGATGGACATGGTTTTGGCTGGGATCAGGTTAAACTGTTTTCAGTCTAAGCTGTATATACAGTTTGTCAATCATTTTTTTTTTGGTGATGCTCTTTGGCCCTATACTGGTTAATTTGTAGATTTCTTTGATGTCAGGAAAGTAGTAATAAAGTGCCCTGAATTGGCAGCCAGCATCACAAAACAGTATGATGTAGTGATTGCCGTGATGCTTCTCTAGCTCCCCTAACATTGAATTCTTGTGAGGTTCATTCACTTTTCTAGCCTGACAGCAATGGGATATAGAATTATAAATAATTGGTTTGTTTGATTTGCTACTGGGCTCCTTAAAGAGCTCGGGACTTGTGTATTTGGCCACTAAGGCAAGGGATGATGCTGTGGATGCCATTTCCCAGTCTCTGTGTTCCTGCTGAGATTAAGTGGCTTAATATGGGGCAGAGCTTCCAGTGACACAACTCAAGGTGTCCCCCACCCCTACCCCCACCCCATGAATGCTCTTGGGCTCTGTCTTAGCTGCAGAGGCCAAGGACTGGCTGGAGCCCATCTGGGCCCAGCTCAAGTTATCAGGGGTTGAGAAGCACTAGGTTCCCACATCACTACATGACTGTTACGGATGGACTGATTTTGGTATATTTTTTATATTTAAATCTTTATTTCATCTTGAATTTATTTTGATATGTAATGATGATTATTTCATTAATTTACAGAAAGACAGTACACTGGATGCTGCTGAAGAAATCATCAAGGCATGGAGTAGACAGAAGTTTTGATACATGCAGACTGCATTGTCTCTATTAAATGACCTAGTATGGAATTATTTAGTACTGCTACTTGTTGGGTATTGAAAAAAAATTTTCAGTACAAATGAAATTTAAAGGACTATTTCCATTGTTAATCCCACTCCTGACAATATTCAGGAGATCTGATTTTTTTTTCAGCTGAAGTGTATTAAAACACCTTTTAGACCATTTTATGAGTCAGTATAGTACAGTGGTAAGAACTGTGAGATGCTGGTTGATGCTTAACCTCCTCTGCGCTTCAGTTTCCTCATAAAAGGGGAATAAAAATAGCACCTACTTTATATGAAGTTTGTGAGTTGTTGTTTGTGAGGATGAAATGGACTGATGTATGTAAAGCCTGGCAAACAATAAGCACTCAACTACTCTTGGCCAGTTTCACTTCTCTGCCATTGCGTGAAAACCCTTAACCAGTTACATCCCCCTCAACTCTGTATCTTTGCTTTGTCTCTACCCACCTGTAGTTCTCTCCCCTTCACTTACTAACGACTTTGAACTCTGCTCATAGTTTTGCCTCTCTGTTGCAAGTACTGCCATCATCTGGGGTGGCTTCAAGGTCTCCATGGATTACCTAGGCTTTTGGTACTTTGACCTCCTCACCTCTGGTGATATTCACCTCCACTCCACTCTCCACTTCAGCCACCCACTCCCTTGGGCATACCCTAAACCTTTCATCATTTCAGGCTGTTCCATCTTTGAGATAATAAGTTAGTCATTTCACACTGTAACCACCTATTCTTACACAAAGTACCACCCCCGCCCAATATTTCCCTCTCTCTCCATCTCTCTCTCTCTCTGTCTCTCTCTCTCACTCAGCTACTCTCAAAATATTACTTTAAACTATCATTTCAAATCCACTATTTCTCAAAAATTGGTCCATGGCCCTCTTACATCAGAATCAACTAGGATCTTTGTTGAAAATAGATTTTGGTCTTCACCCCAGACTTACTGAATAATAATTTCAGAATCTGGCCCTTTCCAGGTGATTCTTATTCCCACTAAAGTTTGAAAATCATTGCTGTAGTCTGTAGAACCTTCTATCAGTCTCTTTGTATCTTCACTCCCTTCCATATCCAGGTTAGATTTCATCATCCATAACTTCAGCCAAGATACTTTTGCTGCCTTGAATAACTTGCTCATTGTTCTATCTCACCTGCCTGGTCAAAATAAATAAATAAACAACAACTCATCCCTGGGGTTGAAGCTCCATGCTTGCAACTGGGCTGCTGAGCACTGCAGCCTAATTGGGCAGGTTCTAACAACCATGAATGCACGTCATTGACCTTAACTTGACTTAATTCTTCTGTGTTCCCCTAGTGAGCTTTCTCTACATTTTACCACAACAGCAATTCCTAATATTCTTCCATTCTCCATAGTAAAAATATCCAGGCTTCTCCATTCTCCTAACACCTCAAAGCCCACCACTGCCAGTACTATTAAATGACCTAATTTCCTGCTTCTGTGAAAAACAAAATTTAAAAAAATGAAATAGTAGGAACCACCAGACCAGCACTCCCAGCTGGGATTCTACCAATAAGTGAGTCTATGACATCTACATCAGCATCCATCCTTTCTTTATTGCCCCCGGGGCCTGCGGACAGTGGGGAGGATTGGTGGTTAAGCAGTACTAGGCCCAGCCATCCAGAAGGAGGCCAGGACCTCAAGAGCCAACTATTGCATAGCAAAACAAATTCCATGTGAAAATTGTGCCTGTCCACTCGTGTGGGGGACTTGATAAAATTTTCACCAGGGTTTAAATCCACTCTTTGCAGCCTTGGACTTGTCCAGTGCTAATCCCACCACCTGTACTGTGGATCCCATGTCTTCTTACATTCTCAGGGACTTGGTTCAGCCTATTCCCTTATATCTTCAGCCTCTACTGGATCCCTTCCTCAACAGTAAGATACTTTCAAATCTCTCCCATCTTAGAAAATCCTTTCCCTGATTCTATCTACAACCCTATTATCTCTTCCTCTTCAGGGCAAAATTTCTTCCTTCCATTTTTTTCTCTCTCCCTACTGGCCTCCCTCCATCCTTCATTTTTTCCTTTAACAAATATTCATTGAACTCCTAATATGTGCCAGGCACTGTCCTAAGATATTCAGGCACTTAGGATGTATCAGTGAACAAATGAACCAAAGATCCCTGCCTTCTAGGACTCTCCTAGATAGGGGAGAGACAATAACTAAATCATAAACATAATGAAATATATTGTAAAACTTATACATGGCAATTGTATGAAGAAAAGAAGTAAGGCAGGGTAGAGGTTGGAATGAGAGTTTTAGGGAAGCAAATTGGAATTTTAAACAGTGTGGTCAGGTGGGCCTCATGGAGGGCACATAGAAGCAGACTTAGAAGAAGAGAGGGAGAGAGCCTTGTGAAGATCTTAGAGAGGAACATCCCAGGCAGAAGGAATAGCCAGTGCAAAGGCTCTACAACAGGAGGGTGTCTTATGTTTGATGAATACCAAAGGTCTGCTGTGGCTGGATGGAATAACCAAGGGATGGAGTAGCAGGTATTAGGCCAGAGAAGTAACATAGACCTCAAGGACTGGAGTAAGGATAATGGTTTCGTGCTATCCTATCCATACCTTTTTTTTTTGATATGTAAAATAATGTTTATTGCAGCATGGTTTATAATTCCTCCAAACTAGGAACAACCAAAAAGACATGAGACTGGGTACGAGCGCCAAATATGTCAGTATTGGCGACTAAAGGGGACTGATGACCTAGCTCTGGATTTTTGAGAAATTTTACTGCAAAATGGAATAACTTGAAAAAGTTTTCCTCATTTGATGATTCCACTTTCTCGCACACAAACACACACTCCTCACTTACCCTCAACCCGCTACAGTCTGGATTCCATACCCATTATTGTTCTAAGTTCTCTAATGACCTCCATGTTCTTAGGTTTAAAGGAAATGTCTCAGTTCCATCTGGCTTTACCTCTTAGTATTTACCACTGCAGGTCGCTTGGGCCTTGCTAAACCCTAATTTTTTTTTTTTTTAGATCCTGTGGTGCTGCATGTTCATCAGTTGCCTTTTGTACTCTGCCCTTCTTCCTTCATCTCCTTTGCCTGTTTCTTAGATATTGGTATTTTGTCTTTCTCACTAAATAACTTCATTTACACTATACATGCTAGTGACTCTTAAATCTGTAACAGCCCAGTTCTATCTGTTGAATTTCACATCCAGTATCCCATTCGTCATCTCACATGGACATTTTATAGGCAAACCCTAGTCAATCTGGGTTCCTCACCTCAGTGAATGGTGCCACCAATCCAGTTGCTCAAGTCAGAAAACCTACAAGTCATTTTTAACTTTTCTCCTCACATCCAAATCCTCTGTATAGTACCCCACCTCTCTTCAATCCATCACTTCTCTCTGCTCCAATTGCCCCCACTCTGGCACCAACCAATGTCATTTCTCAACTAAATTACTAGTCAACTCTTAACAGTTCTCCCTGTCTTGATCTTGCAACTTATCCCTGTAGCCCAAACAAGCTTTATAAAATGCAAATGTGATCATGTTACATATATTAGTTAAGATTATTCCTGTTGCAAGTGACAGAAAGCCTAACCTGTATGGGTTTAAATCAAATAAAAAGGAATTGTCTGCCTCAACATTTTAGTAGTCTAGTTTCAGTTACAGCTTGATCCAAGACTCATATTGTTATATATCACCAAGCTCCATTTCGTAGTTCTGTCTTCTCTGTGTCAGCTGTATCCCCACGTTGTACCTCCTGGATAGAAACACGGCTACAGCAGTTTCTGAGCATCATATGGTGACACTAGCAAATCCAGCAAAAGAGGACACTTTCTCCGAAGCTCCAGCAAATGATATATTGTGTCGTATTGGCTCATTCCTGAGCTATCTGCTGAGGCCAAGGGGATTGGACATGCTAACTAACTTAAGCCAATCCAAGGTCAACTTCACATGGACTACATTGGTTGAAAGAAGGGACAGAATGACAAAGGGAGGAAATGGATGAGAAAATGTCTTAAGTGACTTAAAATCTTTTACTCTCCATTGCTCTTAACATAAATGAGTTTTGTTGCTGTTGTTTTGTGGTTTTGTTTTGGGTTATTTTGGTGTTTAGGGTTTTTAGACGATCATTCTCTGATGCAAACCATTTATTTATTTGTTTGTTTATTTATTTATTTATGGATGGCTGCGTTGGGTCTTTGTTGCTGTGCGCGGGCTTTCTCTAGTTGTGGCGAGCGGGGGCTACTCTTCGTTGTGGTGCGAGGGCTTCTCATTGCGGTGGCTTCTCTTGTGGAGCACAGGCTCTAGGCACACGGGCTTCAGTAGTTGTGGAACACGGGCTTAGTTGCTCTGCGGTGTGTGGGATCTTCCCGGACCAGGGCTTGAACCCGTGTCCCCTGCATTGGCAGGCAGATTCTTAACCACTGCGCCACCAGGGAAGTCCCGCAAACTTTTTTTTTTTTTTTTTTTTTAACATCGTTATTGGAGTATAACTGCTTTACAATGGTGTGTTAGTTTCTGCTTTATAACAAAGTGAATCAGTTATACATATATCCCCATATCTCTTCCCTCTCGCGTCTCCTTCCCTCCCACCCTCCCTATCCCACCCCTCTAGGCGGTCACAAAGCACCGAGCTGATCTCCCTGCTGCAAACCCTTCTTGATTGAGGAAAGAATGAGTTCATTACTTAGTCAGGTAAGGGAATCACCCCTGAAGGTCATTTTTCCTCAGTCACTCAGATTCTCCTCATCAGGGCTTACAGTGCCCTGTATGATATGGTCTCCCTCTTACTCCTCCAGTCCATCTTTCCCATCTTTTCCTACTCAAATGTCTAGTCTTACTGAACTCATTTCAATTTCTAAATGAGCCCTATGCTCTCTACCTTTTAGCAGATGTTATTTCCTGACATTCAGGCATGGTTAATGTAGGTGGTATATTGGTGGTGCTTAGTTTTTATGTGTCAACTTATCTGCACCATGGTGCCCAGATATGTGGTCAAACATTATTCTGGATGTTTCTGAAAGGGTGTTTTTGGAAGAGATTAACATTTAAATCAGTAGACTTTGAGTAAAGCAAATTGCTCTTCATAATGTGGGTGGGCCTCATCCAATCAGTTGAAGGCCTTAACAGAACAAAAGACTGACACACCTCCCCAACCTCCCCTCCCCAACCTTACCACCCCCCGCCCCTGGGGCAAGAGGAAATCCTTCCAGCAGAGGGCCTTCAGACTTGAACTGCAGTATGGTCTCTTCCTGGTTCTACAGCCTGCAGGCCTACCCTGCAGATTTTGGACTTGCCAGCCTCCATAATCATGTAAGTCAGTTTTGTAAAATGAATCTCTTTCTATATATATATACATACACACACACACCTTATTGGTTCTGTTTCTCTGAAGAATTCTAATACAAGTAGATTAGCAAAAATGATGATAAGTTGTCTACAAATTCCCAAAGTTATGTAAGAACTCATTTTATGACATACTGTATTATAATAATGAGATATGGACTTCACACAATAATGAATTTTTAAAGATTTTTTTTGGAAGATAGGTTTGCCTATCCAAAAGCCAATGATAATCCACCTTCTCCTTTGACTACTTCTACTATGGAGGCTAAAAGCCAAAATATCCAATTTCTCAGCTTCCCTTGCAACTAGTCAAAAGTGCCTGAGAAGAGCTTCCCTTCATGGAAAAAGATGAGGCAAAGTTATCCTGAGACTTCTTCGTTTTTTTGTCCTCTTCATCCTTCTACTTTCTTCCTACCTGGAATGTATTATAGAAGTAAGGGCTGGAGGTGCAGCAGCCATCTTGCATTCAGGCAGCAACTGGCATCAGAGTGAAAGCCTACATAATAAGGATGGCATAGCAGAAAGAAGAGACAGACCCTGGAAGCAATTTGGAGCTACTGTAACCCCAGAATTTGTAATGCATGAGACAAATAAACCCCTATTTTTTAAGCCACCAGAATAGAGGTTTTTTTATTATTTACAGATGAATGAATTACTACCTGATATAGAAGATACGGTACGCAGATCAAATTTTTCTTCTAGAAGATAAACTGACCTGATGAAAAGGCCTGGAGGTAGTGAGAGAGACAAATCAGAAGGCTCCTGCAGGAGCCCAGGAAGGAGATGGTGAGGTCCTGAAGGATTTAGTATGAGAGAAAGGTAAATCATCACAAATATTTGTCAAACTCATACTTTTTTCCCATCATTCTTATGATAAAAACAATTATATAACTACACAATTACCAAATATTTTAAATCAAAAATTGTCTCCAGATAAAACAAGAAGTCTTCTTGGTCTCAGTTGGTTAAACCCAAGGATAAAACAAAACAAAAACCTCAACCACATTCCTGAGACATGAGAATTTCATTTTATTGCTGCTCTGAGAATACATCTAATTACTCAGTCATGCCAATTAAATAGTAACTTCACCTGCTGACAAACAGCTGTATTGGGATAGATCAAAATAAATTGTAGAAATAATTAGATTTTCTAATCAATATTAACTTCATCATATTATACAGCTGCTACTTTCTTTGACATTTAATACAGCATCTTTTTTCTTATATTATGTAAAACTTGTCATTTGTAGCAAAATCTCATAGTAAAAAAGATGAATAATAATTTTGTCCTTTTGTCAATGAGAGTGGTTATCCTGAACTATTACTTTTTAAAATCTTTACCCCCTCATTAATTATCCATTGAAAGCATAAACATCATATTTTAGTTGAAACCTTAGAGCTATAGCTTCTATTACCATAACCTCATTTTCTGTGTAAATTACTGAGACGACTTTTTTTTTTTTTTTTGCCACACTGCACAGCTTGCGGGATATTAGTTCCCTGACCATGGATTGAACCCGTACCCTCAGCAGTGAAAGTGCCAAGTCCTAACCACTGGACTGCCAGGGAATTCCCCCAGATGACTTATTATAACACCACTTTTATAATTATTATTTTTAATTTTAAAAAAATTTGTTATTTTATTTTATTTATTTTTAAATAATTTAGTTATTTTTAAATTTTATTTATTTTTTGGCTGCATCGGGTCTTAGTTGCGGCACGCGGGACCTTCCTTGAGGCATGTGGAACCTTTCGTTGCAGCACATGGGCTTCTCTCTAGCTGTGGCATGTGGGTTTTCTCTTCTCTAGTTGTGGCGCATGGGCTCCAGGATGCGTGGGCTCTGTAGTTTGCGGCACGCGGCCTCTCTGGTTGAGGTACACGAGCTCAGCAGTTGGGGCACAGAGGCTTAGTTACCCCACAGCATGTGGGATCTTAGTTCCCTGACCAGGGATCGAAGCCGTATCCCCTGCATTGTAAGGCAGATTCTTTACCACTGGACCACCAGGGAAGTCCCTATAATTATTCTTGAAGCATTCTGCTGACCAGTATATGTACAAAAGGATACAAAACTCATGAAAACCATTCAGTTTTCTAAAGATTTTTCTCTCTCTGGAATGCCCTGGTAAAACACTAGTCTGCCTGCTCTACCCTGGGAACTGACCACTTTGAAGGAAAATCTGTGAATGACACTTCGCTGGTGAAAGCCCTTCAATACTACTCAGTCTCACTCAGAGTAAAAGCCAAAATCGTCTCTCTGACCTTGGAGCCCTGCATGACCTGACTCTGCTCTTCCCTAACCTCATCTCCTACTACTCCGCCCTTCCCTCCATGCACTGCTTGCCGATCACCAGGGCTGCTACAGATTAGGTCCGCTGTACCTGAGGTTCCCTCTGCCTAGATACTTTCCACCCAGTGTCCACCTGGCTACCTCCAATCTTTATTCAAATGTCATCTCAGGTGAACTTATCTGACCTCCCATTTAAAATTGTAAATCCTGGCTCTCCTCATCCCCTTTCCCTGCCTTATTTTTCTCCTTAGCACTTAACTACCATTGAACTTAAAGTGTGTCTCTCATTCTATTTATCATTTTTATCCCCTCCTAACATATGTTCCATGAGACCAAGGATTTTTATTGTTTTGTTCATGGCTGTATCCACAACACCTAAAGCAGAGTTTGGCATAAAGTAGCACTGAATAAATGAATTTCTGCAGATGGAATTTGGCCCTCAGAACACCACTGGTTTTTTGATGTTGTTTTGTTTTTAACCTTGGGTCTCTGTTTGGCCCATCTCTTTCACTTATTAATAGTTTCCTGAAGTGCCAAATATTCTTCCTAAAACTGCAGATATGGTTAGCCAGGCTTCTGAATCACCTGTGCTGAAGGCTTCAGCTAATCAATAATGTGGGACTCTATCTGACCTCTGGAATCCCAATCCCAGGATACAGGACTCAAAGTTGCACTTGGCTCCTGGCTCCAAGACAATTAGATTTAATAGAGTAGTGGTATGCAAGCATTTTTAAGCCAGGGAGTGCATATGTTCACATGCATATGTACACACACACACACACACACACACACAAGCTTGGAATTACATCTATCTCCCTTTTGCCTGGCAAATAAATATTTCTAATGAGGGCCTGGTTCTCAGTCTGAAATGATGCTGATAATGCTATCCTGCCTTCCAAACCTGGGGAAATGGACACTTGAATTGGTGCAACATCTCTGGAGGGCAATTTCACAATATCTATCAAAATGTTGTATGAGCATGTCTTTTGATGCCCTGATTCTGTTGTTAGGTATTTACACTTTGAACATGCAAAGCTTCACCCACAAATATGAACAAGAATGTTCATGACAGCATTGTTTATAATATCACAAAACTGGAAACAACCAATTCCTCCATTATTGGCATAATAGGTCAATAAATTATGGTATCTAGTCAAAGAATGCAGTTCATCTCTGTTACTTGAAACAAAATGAATAGACTATTGAACGTGATCTGCTTGTGCAAATAAAACAAAAATACATTAATAGATGATTATTCCTGGGCACGATATGGATGTTATCTTACATGAATTTGAATTATGCAAATTAGGTGTTAGACCATATCAAAATATTAATACAATCTTATGCTCTGAATTTTAAATAATTTTCATTTCCTCAAATAAAAAATTTGTTTGAAAACGTACATAACTTCAAGACTGGCAGGCTTCTTGCTTATACAGTTGCAACATGGCAGTGTCACCTGAGCTGTAAACAGTGCCACCTTGTGGCCAAAATGCTGAGGTTGAAGGAGCTTGAGAAGTCAGAGGAACTGAATGACTGCCAGTGTGGTGTGACACCCCCATGCATAGCCTTTTGTTCAGGAAATGGGAGTAGATGTCTACAGCACTCAACAAATTATCTTAAGAAGTCACATAGTCTTCCTCTTTATTTCATAATCAATTAAAAGGAAAAGTGTATTTCCATATTAATACATACAAATACTTTTGAGTTCCAAATAAAAGTACTCAAATAAAAGGAATGATCTATCACAGAGTATGTAGTTGTTTGAAAGCAAGCCATAACTAAATTCTCATTAACTTAAAGTGTAGCTCATATCATTTTACTCTGGAACAATATTTTGAAAATTTGAAAGACTCAAGCAAGTTTAGTTATTTTAAATGTAGAAAGTTGCGACCATTTAGTTTAGTGGGAAATTCTTAGGATCTCTATTGTAAAATCAAACTACTGACCTTGGGTTTGTGGGGAATTTTATTTTTTTAAATTAACTTCCACATAACAGAAAAGAAAGCAGAAAGATATACCAGTCCCTCATTTGCAAAATAGACAATCATGTCAGACTACAGCCAGAGTTTAACCTAACTGAGAAAGTAAAGATGATAGTCCAAAGACATATTAGGAGTGAGCATTTTGATGAGAATGCTACAAAATTAGCTTGAAAGGTCCAAACACTGGGTGGGAACAGATGAATGCAAAGAGTGGCAGGGGCTTCCTATGCATCTTTTATACTGCATTTGGTTGCAAATGACATAAAGTCATTAAACAGTGGAAGACTGCTAAACCGTTGTGGGTTTTGTGGTTTTAATAGAAAAACTACATTCAAGTTAACTTTCTTTTTTTTTTTTAACTTGAAAAAAACCCATCCCAATAAAAGTATTCTAAGTAACTGATGGTGTACTGAATACCACCTCTATTAAGCTATATATGGGAACTGCTTATCTTACTGCCATTTAAAACACTCAAGAGTGGGCATGTTGTTAATACTCAGAAAATAATACTAGTGGTGATAACGTGGACTCTTGTGATGTCAACATGAGACACTGAGTAGAGATTACCCATTTTGGCTAAGATCAGTGGCAGGACAGTGGGTGGCAAATGCTTTATTTCACAAGTGTGGGGCGGGTCCTTTCATCTCGTTAATGCGAAAGAGAAAAATCCTAGGTAGGAAAGGTCAGAAAATAGTGAGAATGAGCAGGTATAATGGACAATTTTGTAGAGGAGAGAAAACACTAGGGTAAAAAAAAAAGGAAAAGCTAGTCTTAATGGAAAAACCCTCTTCGTAAACCTCCCTAATTTGGTTTAATTACTGTGAAGAACAGTTAGAATAATGATATTTTAAAATACATTCAATCAATCAATAACTCACACAAACCACAGTTATTGGATGTCTTCTCTATGCAAAAGATAAGTCACAAAGGTCCAAAGGAAAAATTTGGATGCTTCAGCCTTCAGTGAGCTCACCACCATTTATTTTCAAGCACCTGTAGTAGTAGAATCAACCATGGTAAAGCGTTGCTTAGAAAAGGGTCTTGGTACATGAATTGGTTTTTACCACCTAAATTGCACTAAGACCTTAGGGACTGTCTGTATATCATTTTCCTATTTCAAAGGTAAATGTTGCCTCTGTTTCATAACGTTATAACCAAAACTACAATTTTCCTATTTTTAGCATTTATCTTGCTTCCAATGTTATTGTAAAAAACATTGCAATGGACACCTTCATGAATATAGTATCCCATATTTTAGGTTATTTCCTTACTCCAGTTCTCAGAAGCGGGATTACTGGCTCAAGAGGTTTTCACATCTAAATCATTCTGGAGTATTGCTGAATTGCTTTCTAAAAGGGTTGTATCAACTTATAATACTGTGAGCAATATGTGGCCATCATGAGAGACAGTAATGAGAGCAATTTTATATTCTCATCACATGGTCATACTTTATAATTAATAAGGAGTTTTAATTTAATACACAATTAATATGAGATTACTTGAAAATAGGTAGTTATTTTACACAATAAGATTTTTAGCATGTGATTTTCACGGAAACAGTAATGTTAAAATTCTCTCTGTAAGAAAGTGTCAAGTAACGGGTCACATGAATGTTTCATGTTCTTATTTTCCCCCAATAGTTCATTACTTGAAAACCATTAATAGGACTTTAAAGATAAATTTTGTTTACACTAAAATAAATATACTTAAAAAACATTTTTAGGAATTTATACTCTCATATATCATTCAATCTCCCCATTTTTTTATTATAAAATGAGAACGTTGTTATTTTGGGAAAAAATATTAGCTTCAAAACATTTAATAAAACAACACTAAATAGCATAGCATAACTTTTGAAGTCATACTGAATGCCAAATGATATCTTTTTGGAAAAAATACTGATTTTAAAAGTCACAGGCTAGTAGTGTGAACCCTTTAGAGTTATTTTGTTTTGTTTTGTTTTTAGCGGAGTAATTTAGAAGTTTAAAAGAAAACTATTGCCCACTGAACATTGAATTAAAAAGTGAGTTAATTTCTAGCACTCTTCTTCCTTGATTCTGTAAGGGGATAATGACAATATTTTCTATTTATGGATTATTAGTGTTTTAAGCCTATATTCTACTTTCTAACACTTGGAGAAGCTGCTGCCTTTTCTCAGTGAAAAAGTAGATTTATTCTCAAATGGACAACTAGCTGCCAGTACTGGAGAATCAAAGATTTCAAATAAATCAAAAAACAAATTGAAAAGTTCAATTCAGGATCACATATGCAAGTACATTTAGCAATGGGATATGAGCCAGGCACATTTCAGTTTAGGTAGCACATGAACTGACAAACACAAGTGTCCTTAGGCAGACAGCTGGCCAGAATATTTTAGAGTACAGCTGCCCCACAAAATCAGCCCACATGATAGCTGCAGGTGCACTGCTTGTTGAATCCATTTCCTGATCTTAAGGTCTATAAGGTGAGTTTCTGTATATTGAGTTTCTAATAGGAGGCATACTGCCTGGACTCTGGAGCTAAATTGCCAGGGTCTAAATCCCAGTTCTGCCATTTACTAGCTGTGTGATTTCAGGCTAGTTACTTAACCATTCTGTGCCTCAATTTCTCCATCCATAAAGTGGGGACAATAATAGTATCCAACTCATAGAGTTGTTGGGAAGATTAAATGAGTTAATATATGCAAAGCCTTAAAATAGTACCTGGCACATAGTAAGCACTATATGAGTGTTTACTGATACTATTAATATCATGATTATTGTTTATTACTACTTCTACCTGTATTCAAATAAAGCTTTATGCCTTTATTAAAGACTAAAAGAATAATGAATGCTTCTACAAATATAATCTGTATTTCCCAGGGCACAGAAATTTGGGCTTAAAAATATAGTCTTGGAATAACAGTTACATAGTAGGCATGCATAGAAGTGGGACAATTTTAGAGTCAGTCATTCCTGGCTTTGAATTCTATCACCACCACTAACTTATGTGTAACACTGGGCAATTTATCTATTCAACCTCTCTAAGACTTTAAAAGGAGAATAATAATACTTGCCTGACAAGATAATGAAGAACTAGATAAGATAATGAATGTGAGGTGCCTGATAAATGGCCTCATGTAAAAGGACCTCAGGCCTACTTTCAAGAACTCACCTAGTTCTTGCAGCTCCATGTGGGGCCCTCCCTTTCCCTCTCTGGCTCTCCCACCTTCAGCAGGGTTTTACCTTTCTGCCCAGTGAAGCCAAACCAGCAAGAAGCAGGCCCAGGACAATCACCAACTGAAAACTTAGTGAGTAAAAATATCTTTGGTAATTTAGGAAGTATTATAATGCTTTATAAAAAAGGTTTAAAAGTCCATGTTTTTTGGAAATGTAGACTAAAGTATGCATGTGATATATGGGATTTATTTTAAAAATACTTTAGTAAAGGGAGAAAAAAGGAAAGAAAAGTATACACAAAAAAATTTGGCAAAATCATAATTGTTTAATCAGGATGATAGGTATATGAGGATCATAATATTATTGTCTCTAATTTTTAGTGTTTGAAAATCTTCATACATAAAAAACCATTTGAAAAATTAAAATACAAACCCCTCACATTTCTAGAAGTAATACATATGGCCCCTCAGCCACCAGTTAAATGAGGTTTGTCTAATATTCTAGACAATTCATCTCATTTCCAAAAGAGTCCCAGTCAGAGCTGGTCATACATTTCAGTGAATCCTCTATTCTTCCTAGTCCAGCAGAATATGTCATATGACATATTTCAAATATTCTGTAATTTCCAATCAAGTATTTGTCAAACCTTGCTTAAGTTAGGAAATTGTCATCTTCTGCAATATACATACAGACACTTTTATAACAGACATTTATATATCAATGTTTCCACAAGCAAGGCCACAGGTAAATCTAAGGAACCTCCATAACATTACACCAAGAGGAAGAAGCCAGATGTAAAAGACAACATATCATATGATTCCATTTACATGAAAAGTCCAGAAAAGGCAAATCTATAGAGACAGAAAGTAGATGAGTGATTCTTGGGGCTGGAAGTGGAATGGGCATTAACTGTACATGGGCATGAGTGATCTTATTGGATGATGGAAATGTGCTAAAACTGGGTTATGGGGATGGTTGCACAACTCGGTAAAATTAATAAAAATCACTGACTTCTAAACAGGTAAATTCTATGGTATGTAATTATACCTCAATAAATTAAAAAAATATATATCTAGTTGGGTCACAAACTTTAAAAAATCATTTATTAGGTATCTAAAGCATTTTATACTTGGGAAGAACTATAACCTATCAAGTTGTGATTTCACAGTAGTGACATAAACTTAAAACTTTATTTTAAAAGTTTAAAAAAGATGAGTTCGCTTAAATAGATTTAAATAAATAATTTTATTTAATTCATATAGCTAAGTTAAATAAAAATGATGATATTAACAAGCCAGAAGTTTTGGTAAATGATAGTCTGCATTATTGATTCCTAGGTGACACAACCCCAACTCTGTGTGTTTCAATCTCAGGATCAGATACAAAGATTAAGTGGGATTATGTTGATGAAAATGCTTTAGAAATTGCCAATGCTGTACTAACAACAAAAAGAGGAATGGCCTATCTAAGCTGCTTCTATTTTAATATAAAAGAACTCTTAACTAGGTTATGACAGACATTCTGGGGGGGGCCGGGCAGGAGTTATTAACCAGTTGCCCAGCTTCAGTCCTCTGGGGTTTCAATTTCTCTGATGGTTTCTTCCTTCCACAAACATTATTGAAAGCCTACCATAAACCATTAGGTGGTAGGTCCTTATCTTGATTCTCAAGAGGTGCCCAGTTCCCTTCCTCCTCCTCTCCCTCTTCTCCCAAGCCAAGATGCTCTACTATGAAAACTTCCTGCTGGATTGGGGTGCAGCACCCCCAAGCTCTTTCGTGGTTGCACTTGGCACAGCTGAAATAAATTGGCATTTTGAAACTTTACCAGATATTGAGGGAGAAAACCCCCCACAAAAGTACAGTCAAGTTTTTAAATTACAGCACGGAAGACAAAAAAGAAAAAAAAAAAAAAAGCTCTCCCATCCCCATCAGGATTTCAGTTCCTAAACTTCTGCCTCTTGTTCTAAGGAAGCGAGTCTTTCCCACCTTTCAAGAAAACAATGGGGCTTCCCTGGTGGCGCAGTGTTTGAGAGTCCACCTGCCGATTCAGGGGACACGGGTTCGTGCCCCGTCTGGGAAGATCCCACATGCCGCGGAGCGGCTAGGCCCGTGATCCATGGCCGCTGAGCCTGCGCGTCTAGGCCCGTGATCCATGGCCGCTGAGCCTGCGCGTCTAGGCCCGTGATCCATGGCCGCTGAGCCTGCGCGTCCGAAGGCCACAACAGTGAGAGGCTCGTGTACCGCAAAAACAAACAAACAAACAAAAAAAACAATGGGTGCTCAGTGGCATTTAAGTCCCATGCCCAAAAGAATAAAGCAGCCACTATATCCTAAGTTCTCATCCCCAAAGAAACCCTTTTTCCTCCGATTCCCACAGGGCCAAGGGTGGTTTGTTTTCAGCCAAGTAGTGATAGTGTTGCTGTTATTTTTAGTACTGTTCTGACATTAGTTTGGCTAATTAATAAATCTAAGGAGCTTTTGCAGTATCCAACCATTTTTTGCTAAGTTCTCTATATTTTAGCTATGCCAAATTTGCAAAAACCATGAAAACAGCAGTCGGGTTAGGGCCCACATCTCCCTGCCTCACGGTGTAGTGCTCTTAAACATGGTTTTGTTTCATCTCCTGCCAATTCTAAAAGGGTTTGCAAGGCAGATACTATTACCCCTTGCACCAAAGTGCGAAGGGACGTGCCTAAGAAGACACAGCTTGCTAGCTGATGACAGAGCCTGAATTGACACGTGTTCGGGCTGACCCAAGTGAATTTCTCTTTATTCCAAGTACCTTGGTGGAATCACCCCTCTGGGCAAGTAAGAACTGCGCTCAAACTCGAGTAGCTGACTCCGGGCCGGGGGAAGGGTGGTTAGCCATCGGGGATGTGGGCTTTGCCCCCTCCACGAAGCCCGGGTTATCTTTGTGTTTTAACTCAGTCAAGTTGAGGGTACCTCTGTTTGCAGGGTGCCCTTGTGAATTTTCCTAGGTAGTTTCCTCGATTGGCTCAGCCACCATAGCGAACGACCGAAACTGAATAGGAAAATAAGAAAACGCAAAGCACGTGGCGTACGGCAGCTCACTTTTCTTGGCCTTTCTCCCGACCCGTAGCCGCGCCCTATTATGACTGCGTGGGCGACTTGCCTATAAAAGCCAGTCTCGCAGCGTTTCGTCGCCACAGTCTCTTCCTGTTTGCGGTACGTCTGTAGTCCCTGGTTGCTGGAATCGCAGTGGCCGTGAAGATGGCGTCTACCAGCCGGTTAGTACGTCCAGCGAGCTTGGGCAGCTGAGGGGCGGGCGGCGAGTGCGGGGGCTTGCAAGGTGGCCGCCGGCACTTCCGCGTCGGGCAAAACGCCGCGGAGGTGCGGGGAGAGGCGGCAGGACCGGCTGGCCGCCCCGGACAAAGGCACTCCCAGACGCAGGGCTGACAGGGGTGTCGCAGGGGGTACCGAACCGCCGGCATTTCTCCGCCAGCGTCCTAGGTCGTTTTCTCACCCAGGCACCACCGTGTGAGGGTTCATGTGTCCCCAGCCCCTGGCCTCGCGTCTTTTGCGGATATTTCACCCGTCCTTTTTTTCTTGTTAATTTTTTCTACGCTTGGTTTTCCATCTGTGGCTCAACCAGCCCGAGGGTCCGTGAATCCTCCTCTCTAAAGGGAAAGGGTTAATTTTAGGCCCTTATTGATCTGACAAGCCAGAAAGTTAGGGACGTCAGCATTGGTAAGGCTGAGGGAAACTGATTGCCATCCCCGAGGCCTTTTGAAGTGGAAGCTAGGGCATTTCTGAAGAGTTGATAAGGTCTCTTCTAAGAGATTTCTTTACAGATGTCGTCTGCATACTCTTGAAGAAAATCTTGCCTGCAGAAAATTACGTATGCTGGGAAGTCACTCTTTAATATTATATTTTAAAAATGTGATGTACCCATATCTACAGGAAGTGCATACAGTGCCGTTAGAGACAGCCTTTAATCCTGTGACATGAAAAATGTTTGCAGACCCTAATTATATCTCTCATGACCACTATGAGGTATATATTAGGATTTTTGCGTAAGTGTAAACTGAGTCATGCCAATGTTGACTTATCCAAGGTTAGTGTTAGAACAGAGTGTAGAGTCTCATATCTATTTCCTGTTGTCACACTTGGCCTCTAGTTAACTCATGTATTAAAAGTATCAAATTAACTTCTGTAGGTTCTGGAAGGCAAGGTAGCTCTGGCATAATTTTTCTGAGCTTGTTATCATCTCTGGAGTTGAATTCGCGATGAAAGCCATTATCACAAAATAGTAAGCTGGAGAAATCCAGGCCCTTTCTGGTAAACTACCAAGGCTTACTGCTTTATGTTACTGTATTTTTAAAAGGTTGGGGGAGGAGGCAGCCTTAGCTAAAACTACTTGGACACAGCTCTTAAAGCCAGGGACACTTGTTCACTTGTTACTGAATTAGTAAACACTTGTTTGCTAATTCTGTGTTTGAATGCTCAGTCATTCTAACTGGGTGTGGCTCTGTCAGGTAAGGCTTCCTTGTAGGTAAATGGAGAAATAGCTTCACAAACCACTTATCTATGACTTGTATTCTCTCGTGGCAGTAGATCTGGTCATATTTGGGCTCAGCTTTTGTATATAATAGAACAGGAAATGGTATTTGTAAGAAATGTTGTAATAGTTAAATATAGTAAATTCACTTGATAGATTCTTTACCGAAAGAATACATTTCCTTTGTGTGCCTTTATTCTCTTCATTAAAAAAAATCTTTGAAATATTTCTTTGAAGTAAATTTTTTCTAGGCATGTCCAGCTCTTAAATGTATGTCATTGCTGTCCATCTGTTGAGTTTTCCTACCAGTGAGAACAAAGGTAAATGTTAGTATTTCTGTCATTACCTTTTTTCCCCCTGAGGAAGATGTACAGTTACTAGGCTATGAAACTGCTTGGTGTTTTCACAGAGAAGAACACAAATGTTGTGACTTAAAATCTAAACTCCACCACTTATTAGTTCTGTGATTTTAGGAAAATCGTTCTCTGAGCATAATCTTTAAAATGGAGGTAATGCTTAATTTGCAGAGTTGCTAATGAAGATTAATAATATATGTATAGTACTAGACAGATAGTAGGCACCTAATACATGATAGCTATAAAGTGAAGTTTGGGATTATGTGGCTTCTTAGGCAGCCTGAGTTATTTTAATCTCAGTGGTGGTGGTTTACTCCGTTCCTTCTGTCTTGTTTCTCTCCCTTACTTCCCCACCACCCCACTCTTGTGCTTCCTCTTTTGTATTACCCTTGTGGGTAATTTCATTAAAAGTTGACTGCTTGAGCACAGTTTCATTTTATTTTGGATAGGTAACACATGCCAGTCATACAAAAGCAAGAAGAAAAGTGAAAAGCAGTTTCCTTCTTTCCCTAGCTCCTAGCCATCTAATTCTCCAGAGCAGTCATTGTCACCAGTTTCTTGGTGTTTTCATAGTGATTCTGTGGTTTAACAAACATATGCATATAGTCCTAATCTCTCTTCTTCCAAAAAGTAGTCTGATATAAACACTGTGTGCTACCTTGCTTTTTACCTTTTTTTGTGAAGTTAGCACACACATTTTAAGTGTACAGTTCAATTGCAAAGTGAGCACATACACATAGCTACCACCCAGGTCTAGAAATCAAATACCACTAGCACCCTGGAAGCCTCCTTTATGCCCTCAATCATTATCCCTTCCCAAACATAACCACATCCTGACTTCTAACACCATAGGTTTGTTTTGCCTGATTTAAACTTTGTATATAAATGTATATGTATTCCTCTGTGTCTGGTTTCTTTTCTCAGCATTTTGAGATTTATTCATGTTACTGCATATAACTGTAGTTCATACTTTTTTCAGTTTTCTATAAAATCCCTACCTTACTCTTTTCACTTAGGATATCTTTGAGATGTTTCCATTTCATTTTTATATACGTATACATGCACACAATAGTATGTCTCCTTTTTAATAGTATGAAATATATCAGTCCTTGGTATGCTGTGTGCCACACGGCTGCCCATTTTATGCATTTGTAATTACTGTTACTTTACTAACATTTTCCTTTATTTTTACATAGTTTTCTTTAATAATTTATACTAATTTCTTAATGTTTTATTTGTCATAATTTATTAAAATATTTGTCTAGTAGAAATTTATGGAATAAACGTGAATATAAAGCAAACCTCCATTCCCCATTTCCGCAATGAAAAGATCCAAGGTGTGTTCTGGTTAACCTGAATATATAAATTTTGGGAATATGGATTACTTTATCAGTTTTTCTGTGGGTATCACCTATGTTGAAAGTTAACATTCTGAACTGTTTGCTACTTTGAGAAACTTTATCCAAAACCACAGATACCTATTTACATACTTTAAGAATGCTTCGGGCTTCCCTGGTGGCGCAGTGGTTGCGCGTCCGCCTGCCGATGCAGGGGAACCGGGTTCGGAGCCATGGCCGCTGAGCCTGCGCGTCCGGAGCCTGTGCTCCGCAACGGGAGAGGCCGCAGCAGAGGGAGGCCCGCATACCACACAAAAAAAAAAAAAAAAAAAAAAAAAAAGAGAATGCTTGATGTTGTCTTTTATGTGTATATTTGTGATGGTCATAACATAACCTTGTTCTGTATTACTTCAGGTGAACTTTTAAAAAGGGCTTATTTTCAGTGATACCAGACATTTGTGATTGTAAGGCCACACCCACAGAAATAATTACTCAATCTATGTTAAATATCTTTGATGCTTTTTAGAACTGATTCTGTTAGGTCATTTAAGGCTGATGTGTCTTCCCCAGACTGCCTTATTTTCAAAATAAATTAATCGAACAAATTGTTAATATCACAGATAGATTAAAAAGTAGATTTTGAAACAATTTCTTGAGGGCTCACAAACTTAGTTCTGGACGAAATGAAGTCATCAGGTCCTAGCCACCTCTACCACCCTCGTTTGTATACCTTTTAGGTTCAGTGTACTATTCAAAGTGTATTACTAGTGTATGCAGCAAGTAGAAAACAAAGACTTGAAATTTATTCTCTGACCATAGAAATAAGTGGCAAGGGTCACAAACCCAGATGGTTATGTGTAAATGTTGCATGTTATTGTGGTAGCTAGTCATTTCTATGTTAATCAAGGTTTATAAACATTTTAGTAGCCTACATGTTAAAAGAAAAAAACACTTGTTTTCCATTTAAGTTTTTAAAGCCTTCCATTCTGCAAACCAATAACTGTTCTTACAAAAAACAATTCCAGTCGTATCTGTTAATACTAGCTAGGATTTAAAGTAACCTAACCTAGGATTTTTACTTTGAGAATTCAGCTTAAATGTATTATAAATGTAAATGTATTATAAATTTATTGGAAAAATGTTCAAAATCCTCCTCTTTTTCCCTCCAAAAGATTAGTACTTTGTTGCATGTTGGTTAGGAGGATATTAAAAAAAAATTTTTTTTTTCATTTAGTTTGGATGCTCTTCCAAGAGTCACATGTCCAAACCATCCAGATGCGATCTTAGTGGAGGACTACAGAGCTGGTGATATGATCTGTCCTGAATGTGGCCTGGTTGTAGGTGAGCAGTTACTATGGTTTTAACTGAAATCACTATTTGGGGCATTTTGTTTTTGTGTATTTTCCAAACTCTCTTTTAATGAATACATTCTGACTTTTTTCCCCTACAGGTAATTCATATTTATTGTAAAACAAAAAGAATTAGAAAAAAGGAAATAAGTAAGAGTGAAATCAGAGACACCATATTTTATTGTCTGTACAAACGCATATATTTCATAATGTGGGGTAGGAGGGAACATCTAAAATTGAGATAGCTGATCCAGAAGAAAAGGCCCTTAGTCCTTTGTCTCCTGTGTCCTTAGTCTTAAACATTTGATGCACTCTTGTGCATATGAAATAATGAATAAATGTAATCTAACTTTTGTGACTTTGGTATATTTAAACATGATTTATTTCAGAGTAATAAAGGTAGATAAGCATGATTTATTTTGGAGTAATAAAGGTATATCTTTATAAAGGTACTGAGTCTCATCCAAGGCCTTTTAGTCATCAAAAATGATTTAATTTCATTTGCTCATACAGAATGATTTATTTATGAATTTCTAGTGTAAAATTGTTAGTGTCAAAATAATACTTCTTAAAATATCACTTTTATTTCTACTTTCTCACTAATCTAGATATGTAGCATAACTTTAGGATAGAGATAGTCTGTTCAAAAATTTTTCTTATGGTGGGGTTGCTGCCAGCACCTGAGAAAAGGAGTACTACTTCGAAGTTTGAAATACTCAAGATTGAAACTGCTAGTACGATTGTGGGAAGTATAACAGAAACATGGGTGGTGATATACTGTGGAAGTGTCTTGCTTGGAGGACACCTGTAGTATTCATGCAAATAGGCTGCGTGGCTCAGACCTCCAGTGGGAGTTTTAAATCATACAGAGTTGTTAATAGGAATCGGAATCCATTTGCAATTATATTCTGCTCAGTAAGCAGTATTAACAGTTAATATACTTATATGCTAGGCACTGTTCTAAGTGACTTACATATTCACTCAGTTTATCCTTGGAGACACTTGTGAGGTGTCTTCATTTTAGAGATGCAGAAACTGAAGTTTAAGTAGTCTGGCAGTCTAGCTCCACTGCCTGCATGGGAGCCAAATTTCTATCCTGCTGTTGTCTTTTGTAATAAAATGAGTTCAATCTGAGATTGGCAAACTATGACCTATCACCTGTTGTTATATGGTGTGTGTGCTGAGAATGACTTTTATGTTTTTTAATTGTGAAAAAAATCAGAATAATTTTGGGGACACATGAAAATATTATCAAATTCAAACTTCAGTACACATAAATAAAGTTTTATTGGAACATAGCCACACTCATTTGTTTATATATTGTCTATGGCTGCTTTCATGTTACAATAGCGGAATTTAGTGGTTGCAACAGAAACCATATGTGGTGCTCTCATCACATCATACTGCTGCTCAGTGCACTACAAATGCCAGTGAAGCAGTTATAAACCCACAGCATTTTTGAGTGCCAGGCATATCTCCATACTGCAACATTTTATTTACTTATTTTGTTACCATTGCATACCCATCATGTCAAAATGAGAAAAAAAGCTGAACTCTGAATGTCATGCTTTTAAGGCACAGTGGAGCGTAGGTTATTTGTTACTGAATTAGATGAAAAAGCATTGTGTTCATTATGCAGTGATACTATAGATGTGCCAGAAGAATACAACAGACGTTGACATTACCAGACTAAGCACTTACCACAATACTACTAACTCAGGAGAACAATGGTCAGAAAATTTAGAAAATGTATAGTGGAATATCTCATCACAGCAGAATTTCTTCACAAAAATAAAAGAATAAAAATAAGTCAATTTGGCCTCTTGACCTGCAAAGCCTAAAATATTGGGCCCTTTAAAGAAAAGGTTTGCTGACCCCTAAGTTAAATGAGAGCATTCTGATTCTTCCAAAGTATTAAGATCGAACTGATAATATGTAAGAGTGAGACAGAGACAGAAGACTGAAGATAATTTCAGATTCTTGGCTCTCCTAACTTCTGTAGCCACTTAAAAAGAAGTAGTGCAAAAATATTGCATTGTATTTCCAGTCTTTCCATCAGCTTCACTTCCACTTTGACTAGCAAGATAGTTGGGTAAATAAAATTAAGCAACTGGAGAAGGAAGATATAATTCTCAAGGCTTACCTGCTTTTTTGTGCTTGGAATCCTTAATTTTTAGTTGCATTTTTCTGTTACATCAAACCAAGGGAAGTTAATTTTCTTTTAGTTTTGCTTTATTATTAGTCTTGAACAGCATCAAAACTACTATTTTTCATTCTAACTAAACCTACTAGGGTAAATTTTAAGACCTGAAAACTTAAAAATATAATCTGATTAAACGTCTCTCTATAGAAATACCTGTTTATGATACTGGTTTTTTTGATGTAAAATATAACAAACACTTGCTTTAAAATATACAGTAGCCTTATTCACAGATATTGTGGTTAAATGTGTAATATGATGTCCTGCAAGTGAAGAATCTATTCCATGACTAGACAAGGGGAGGCAGGCAAGAGTCTGCTAAAAAAGTTCTGTTTTGCTAAGGATATCATCAATCAAATTATGTTGAGAATAGTTTAATTGATCATGACATTCCATGGGTCTGAATTTTAAAAATAACATATACATACGTACATATACACACAAACGTATATCATTGTCATATATCAATAATAAATTTAGATTTGCATCATCTTGCTGGTTTAAAGGCATATGCTTTCTTGCCAGCTCAATTCAACCTTTATCTCTAATACTATGGAAATAGGGAAGAAATTAAGCTGGACAAATATTCTGCAGTCCATTGAGGGCATAAAATTTGTGGCTTTTTTCATATTTGAGATATTGATGTTCATAGAGATTTATATCTAGACAACATCATGTGTTTCCTAATAAATAATCTTGGTGTACATAGTTTGTACTTGCCATGAAATTTTACACTGTCTGAAAGTTTTTAGATTATGACATATTTTTGAATAAGCATTTTGAATAGCTTTCTGTTTAAATAATCACCAGACAACCTTAGAAACAAACTCTTAGAATTGTTTTTGGACCACTCTGTACTTACTTAATATTTAATATGTTCTTGAAACTTAGGGCAGCCTGTTGTCACTAACTCCCCTTAATTTTAAACCCAAGACTAGATACTGCTCAACTGTTACCTTCAGAGCCATATATTATCCCTCTCAACTGAGTTATCAAGTAGGAGAGCCCATTACTATTATCTTTTTAAATGAAATTCATAATACAAAAAATCTGTTTTATATAATATACCTTTTCTCTAGTCTCTAATAACACCTTTCTCACTGTCCCTCAAACCTTTATTGGTAGACTTCTTGAGGCCCACCACTCAGTCTTAAAACCAGTGCCACGTGTTTTAGTTTTAGGACTTTCTTAAAGCAACGTCGTACTTTCAGGAACCAATTTCTGTTTCAGTAACATGACAGATCACCTCAAAATTTAGTGGCTTATAACAGCCATTTCATTTTGCTCATAATTTTTTTGGTCATTAATTTGGGAAGGATTCATCTGGGCCATTGTTTCAGCACTGGCTAGACCTGGAGGATCCACTTCCATAACAGCATCTTCATCTGCATTTTGATGCCTTTCTGTGCCTTGACCTCCCCACAGAGATTTGTCATCCTGTAAAGCTTCTCCATAGTTGTGTTAGAGTAGTCATATTTCATACATGGTGGTTGGTTTCTATGAGAAATATCCCAGGAGCAAGTGTTTTCATAGAGAACAGAAGCTGGACTCAAGTAGTTAAGGGCTATGCCTTTGAACAGGGTCACTTCTGCATTCTATTAGTCAAAGCAGCCCTGGGACCCACCTAGATTGGAAGGGGAGGAGAAATAGCCCCACCTCAATGTGAGGGTGACAAGGTCATGTTGCAGAAGAACATGTGGATGGGAGATATTATTGCTGCCATCTTTGGAAAATACAATTTGTTACGTGTTTGATGTCCTGTTTAATTTTTCCCCGGTATTTAAATGGTTGTGTAGTATTTAGTCTCTCAGGTAATTTAGGTTGTTTCCAATTTTTTTGTAGCTGTTTGTAGTACTACTTATAACATGTAATAGTTTAATTGACTTTCCTCTTGTATTTGAATTATAATTGACTTTCCTCTTGTATTTGATTGTTATTTTAGACGTATGAAGTATTATGATTTGTCATTGGCTGTCTCATCAGTGACCCTTAAGATATTGGTAGTGATCTTTAAAATTGGGCCAATTTTTAAAGCAAAGCTTTTTCATTTCTACCATGTTGGCTGTAACAGCACTGTCTGTGGGTTTTTTCCCCCCAAATCCTGTGTGATTGTGACACTTTAAAGTTGAGCACTAGGTGGCAGTATAATCATATTTAGATTATCACTTTGTTCATAAGTTTGACCTTGTATATTGTTTGGGCATGATTTATAGGCTGCAAAGTGTAAGGTTAGTAAGCTGTCGTAACAGCTATTAAAACATGAAATTGGTTATCAAGACTTTTATAAATTAGGATTTCACAATGAGGTGTTGTTTAGAACTAGTGGTATCATTTCTACTTAAAGCCACTTTTTGTGTAGCATTTAAAATTGAATTCTTCCATTGTTCTTAAAAGTAATATAAGGAAAATACCGGAAAATAGTTTAGATGAATTTGAAAGAGAAAAATGAGTCGATTTGACCTTCCCCTCCTAAATTCATTCTGTATATTGTTTATACCAGTGAATCTGAGACATGAACGTGAATGTGCATTAAGAATCAGCTGAGAAATATGTTTAAAAAGATTCCAGGCCCCACTTCCAGAAACCCTAGCTCAGGTCATACATTGGTCACATGTTAAGAAACACAGATCTGTCCTGTAAACTTTATAATTTGGCACATTCTTTGAGATCTCTGTACTTTTAGGCTTCTCATCTTTGCTTTCATATTTCCCATGTCTCCAGACCTAGACTGCAAATTCCTATAAGACAGATATCTGTGTGTGTCCATAGTTCCTAGGGTAACTAGGAGTCAGTGGCCCTGGAGTCTAGACTTGGCTCTACTACTTAATAAGTTATGTAACTAAGGTCAAGTTACATAATTTCTCCAAGCTTAACTTTATGTGTAAAATAAGTGCACCCCCCCCAAAAGGACATGTACCATGCATCTCAGATTTGTTAGGAATTGTTGAGAATAAAATGAGATAATGTATAAAATACATAGTATAATTTTAGTATGAGATTTCAGGGATACATATTTTAAGGATATAAGTACTCCTTTTTTCTTAACCTTGTAGAAAAAAAGGGTGATTCCAAATCTGAGATGCCATTCTTCCTAGCAAGTCAGTTGCAAAATGTGTTTGAGTGATTGTTATGGGTCTGGCATATTTAACGCTGCAATTGTAGTATTTTAAACATTATTGGATTACCATCTTTAAATTTGCATTAGCAGTGTTTCCTAAAGGAAAATATTCAGCTTTAGTTTACTATAGCCAAGTTATATTTTAAAATTAAGGAATATTTGTATTCATTTTCAAATTCTTGCTTTGTCATCTCTTGTAAGCCCTCAGACACAGCCTTTTTACCTAATTCAGAAATGTTTAATTTAGATGCTACTTTCTCTTAAGCATCATAGAACCACTAATTTTTACTTGGGTAACACAACCACTCTTTGAGGTAGTGTTTTGATTTTACAGAAAGGGAAACTGAGGCTTGGAGTGTTTGGGTAATTAGCTCAAGATTCTACACCTAGTAAGTGACACAGCCACTTAAATCCAGATTTGTTGGACTTGAAAAGCCTTTGGTCTTTGTACTACATGTTTCCATTAAACACTGTGCTGGTCAAGGAGAGTGATAGAAAGATGAGATCCTATAAGCAAGCTCTGGACCAATTCTTTGTCTACTGTGTGGAAGGGAGGAAGGTAAATTAAAACAACAAAGAATGGTAAAAGTTCTATTACAGATCTTCCAAGTTTGGTGAGAACATGTAGGAAGGAAGTGGTGACTTCCTAGGGAAATTACTGTTGAATTTACATTGAAAACATGATCATTAAGAATGAGTTAGGGTTGGGCTTCCCTGGTGGCGCAGTGGTTGCGCGTCCGCCTGCCGATGCAGGGGAACCGGGTTCGCGCCCCGGTCTGGGAGGATCCCACATGCCGCGGAGTGGCTGGGCCCGTGAGCCATGGCCGCTGGGCCTGCGCGTCCGGAGCCTGTGCTCCGCAAAGGGAGAGGCCACAACAGAGGGAGGCCCGCAAACCACCAGAAAAAAAAAAAAAAAAAAAAAATGAGTTAGGGTTTATGGAGGGAAAGTCATTCTAGGTAGAGGGGGAAAGAAACATGTGCCATAAGATGGAGGCCTGAAAGTATCAATATTAGTATGTGAAGGACTAAATGTATTGTGACTAAGTTAAGATGCATCTTCTACCAGAGCCACAGCTCCTTAGCTTAGATGCTGCTGCTGCTGCTTGCTGCAGACCTGCCCGTAGTTCAGGAAAAGCAAGGTCTGTTCACATATTCAAGGATGGAACTTATAATGTATTTTCCTTTACAAACTGTTTTCCTAATGGTAATTACACTGTTGACTTGACAGGTTGTTTTTTTGTTTTCTGTTTTTTAATGGTCTAAACATGGATAAAATAGGCTTTTATGGGCTGGTCTGGGAGATTAACCATGATATGGTTTGTTTCTAGTGGATAATTCATTTTGGGTTGGTACCCAGTTTACATTGTGGGAACATAAACTGATTTAGAGACTGACTATATTATTAATAGTATTTCTTTATAAAATATCTCTTGATCAAAGTTCCCTTCAAAATTATCGTTAATGCAAGATTTCTGATAAGAATGTATAGTAACCCTAGACTAAAAATCAGGATTATTTGAAATGTGAGAAGGAATGGTAGGAAGGGTTAGGTGACTGAGGAAGGTCTGGAAACTAATGATGCATTTCATTTTCAGCATTAGATTTAACAAATACAGTGTGTTGGCTTAAACAGTTTTCCAGAGCACCTTGATTTTTTTTAATTAAAAAATTCAGTGCTTTGGATTTATCCATCTTGAATAATAATACATTTTGATTATTGAAGGTTTTGACTTAGCACATTTTGAAAACTTTTGTAGTTTTAAACTAAATGGTTTTAGATAAATCTAGCCTATGAAAACAAGTAGCTTGGGGAATATTGTTCTAAGACTCTTACTTCTGAATTCTCTACCAAAGGTGGTATGCCAAAATGCTTACAAGATGGCAGAAAGAATTGAAATTCTGGGCAGTTCCTCTTAATATTCCCTTTTAAAAAATTCCTTTATTGGGACTTCCCTGGTGGCGTGGTGGATAAGACTCCGTGCTCCCAGTGCAGGGGGCCTGGGTTCGATCCCTGGTCAGGGAACTAGATCCCACATGCGTGTCACAACTAAGAGTTCAAATGCCACAACTAAGGAGCCTGCCTGCTGCAACTAAGACCCCATGCAACCAAATAAATAAATAAATAAATTTTAAAAAATTTCTTTATTAATTTACAATAAGAAACAGGAAACAAAAATATCCTGAGTCTAGGTCAGGTTGGAAAGTCAGACTATCTTCATTATTGGCTTCCTGGCTGCTTGTGATATGTTGCAGATTTCCCCTTTGTTAAAATTGCTACCTTAAGCCATTATGATTTTAATATTGTACTACAGAATATTTGGTTGTATTTACCATTTATAGCTTGCCTGGTAAGGAGGTTAAATGTCTGTTTAATTTTTCTTTGTGTACTGTTTCCTTTATACTATCAGGCAAAGTACCTTGCTTCTACTGGACATCCTTTCTTATCTCTTTCTCTCCTCTGCTATGGCATTATTCCTTGTAGCAGAAGATGCTGGTTGTTTCCCAGTGTCTATTACCCAACTCTTTCTTTAATAATAAGAATCCACTGGGCCTGTGGCTGCTCAGCTAGACTATATTTATTTCCCAGCTTCCCTTCCAGTTGGTTATGGCCACCTGATTAAGTTCTAAGAGTGCACTGTAAAGTAGAAGAGATTTGTGCAATTCTAGATCCTGCCCTAAGGGATGTGCTCTCCCTTTTTCTCCTTCCCATTGGCTAGAATGCAGACATGATGGAGGGAACTACCAGCAGCCATCATACACTACAAAATGCAAGTCATGATGAAGATTGGCTTATCAAAAAAGATAGGAGGAGCCTGGAGTCACACTAATCCAAAACTATTAACTATGGACTGGTAACCTGAGAAAGTTCTATCTCGTTGAAGTTACTATTGTTTTTGCTTTGATTACAGACCTACTTGTATCCTTCCTAATATATTTTTGGAATCATATTGGGAGTTTATTTTTGTTTGGATTCTCTATTGTCTGCCAGGGATTTGTGAGTACCCAGAGAGTCTGGGAGTACTTACGGTGGTGGATTGGAAGGTTTTCCAGCATCACTGCCACCACTGGACTTGGATTGATAATTCTTTATTACAGGATGAATAAGCATAAACATCAGCCTGAGGCTTATGAATACAAACTGCAGTAAAGAGGAACAGTGGTCCTATGGATGTAACAGAAAATTCTGCTTCTGATACAGTTTACCAGAAAAAAGTTACAGAAAATAACTGCTTTTTTGTGATCAGTGAAATAAAGCTTCCTTAATGTTTCTATTAAAAGTGGTCTGAAATAAAGAAGATAGCACAAGGAGACAAACACAGTAAAACTGTTTAGATAGCAATGAGCTGACTTAACATTCTAGAAAATTGAATCAGTAAAGCAGAAAACAAACCTGAGAATATAAAGAGTGAATTTTGGAAAGTGGTAAAGACAAGATAGCCAGTATGGTACTACTTGAAGATCCAGCTGAATATGATAAAATATTAAAGGTGCAATAGAAGAAAACTTTACATTCCTCACAGAAGACCCTTAGGGTTGCAGATCAAGATTCCCACGCACCACTGGGGAATGTATCCTTTTAACATTTAAAAAGTTTTATTAATAAAAATTTGCAAGCAACCAACCAGTAAAAACATTACTTTGAAGGGACCTAAAATTTTATTGATGGAATACAATGAAGTTAAGTCTGATTCCTGTTTGTCTTGTGACACAGAAAGGAGGTCATAGAACAATCTTTTAAAAATAAATTTATACATAAATCCACAAAAATACAAAGCTGAGTTTTATTTGCTAATTGTCATGTGGAACAGTACTGATGACTATTCCCTGATATTTCTGGTTCTTCTCTTTGGGGCCACATGGTACAATTGTATTTCCCCACTCCCTCTGAATTTAAACATCACCCCTTGACTGGCTTTGGCCAATGGCATGTGAGTAGAAATGTTACTATTAGAAACCTATTTCCCTAGTATGGTGACTGGCATGTCTCAAGTGGTAGGAATTCCATCATCTTGAATAAGGACTGCATAGAAAGCAGTCCTGGGTTTTCTATTTATACCATCCTCGGCCAGTTTTTTTTTTTTTTTTTTTTCCTGCCTAATCCAACTTGTCTTTTTTGAGGCAGTACAAAGCAAGCACTGAAAGAAACTCATGCTAAATTACTTTTGGGCCAAAAGGAAAATGTTATGAAATGAAGCATGTTGGGTAACTAATACTTTATCTTTAGAGTTCTAGAGAGACTTAAAAGATGTGAGTTAGTAAAGATAAAGTATTCTTTTTTTTTTTTAATTAATTAATTTATTTTTGGTTGTGTTGGGCTTTCGTTGCTGTGCGTGGGCTTTCTCTAGTTGCGGCAAGCAGGGGCTCCTCTTCGTTGCAGTGCACGGGCTTCTCGTTGCTGTGGCTTCTCTTGTTGCAGAGCACGGGCTCTAGGCGCCTGGGCTTCAGTAGTTGTGGCACTTGGGCTCAGTAATTGTGGCTCGCGGGCTCTAGAGCACAGGCTTAGTAGTTGTGGCACACGGGCTTAGTTGCTCCGGACCAGGGCTTGAACGCGTGTCCCCTGCATTGGCAGGTAGATTCTTAACCACTGTGCCACCAGGGAAGTCCCTATTCAGATCAATTTTTTAAAATTAATAGACTATAAAAGTGGTTGAATATAAGCATATAAAAGTGGTTGAATTAAAACCACTGGTTAAAAGTGGTTGAATATAAGCATATAAAATACTATAGCAATTACTAGTTAGAAAATGAGATTCTTAACAACAAAAAGGTCTAAATGTGACATACATGTAATCTGAAAGAAGACCTTGAGAAAGAGTATATTCCCTTGTCCAAGAAGATTGATAAAAATTGTTCTGTCACTCCCCCCAAAATGTATAGGTTTGATACAGTTTAATTCAAATTCAACAGTATTTTGGTGGGGGTGAATTTTAATTTTTAGTTTATTAAGGTATGATTGCAGACAATAAAATTCAAATATCCCAAATGTATGGTTTAAATTTTGACATTGCATATACTGGTGTAACCAACACACTAATCAAGATGTTTAGGGACTTTCTGGCAGTCCAGTGATTAAGACTCTGGGCTTCCACTGCAGGGGGCACGGGTTCTATCCCTGGTCAGGGAACTAAGATTCTGCAAGCCTCACGATGCAGCCAAAAAAAAAAACAGACAAACAAACAAAATATGTTTAGACCATTTCCCTCATCTCAGAAGTTCCCTTATGCCTTTTTCTAGTCAGTCACCTCTACCCCCCCACCTCTACCCCCCCACCTCCAACCCAACCCAGCAATCACTGTACTGATTTCTATCAGAAATTGTTTTGCCTGTTTTTGAACTTCCTACAAATAGAATCATATAGTATGGTTGGTTTTTCTTGTGTGTGTGTGACTGACTTTTTTTTTTACTCAAAATAGTATTTTCGAAATGCACTTGTTACTGCATTATTAGTAGTTTACTTGCTGAGTTTTCCATTGTTTACATTTTCCTATTGATGGACATTTGGGTTGTTTCCAGTTTTTAGCTAATATGAATAATGCTGCTGTGCGCACTCTTTTTTTTGTGCACATTCTTATATGAAACTTTTTAAAAATAAATTAATTATTTCATTTTATTTATTTATTGTTTTTGGCTGTGTTGGGTCTTTGTTGTGGTGTGCGGGGGCTTCTCATTGTGGTGGCTTCTCTTGTTGTGGAGCATGGGCTCTAGGCGTGTGGGCTTCAGTAGTTGTGGCTCATGGGCTCTAGAGCGCAGGCTCAGTAGTTGTGCACGGGCTTAGTTGCTCCGCAGCATGTGGGATCTTCCCAGACCAGGGATCGAACCCGTGTCCCCTGCATTGGCAGGCGGATTCTTAACCACTGCGCCACCAGGGAAACCCTGTATGAGACTTTGTAAAAAATATTTATTTATTTATTTTATTTGGCTGTGTCAGGTCTTGGTTGCGGCATGCGGGCTCTTTGTTGTGGCGCGTGGACTTCTCTCTCGTTGTGGTGCTCGGGCTCCAGAGTGCGCGGGCTCTCTAGTTGTGGTGCTCCGTCTCAGTAGTTGAGGTTCACGGGCTTAGTTGCCCAACCAGGGATTGAACCCGCGTCCCCTGCATTGGAAGGCGGATTCTTAATCCCTGGACCAGCAGGGAAGTCCCATATTCTTGTGTGAGATTTTTGTAGGCAAGTACTTACGAGTGGAATTGCCAGATCATAAGGTGGGTAGGTGCCAAAGTAGTTGAACAGTTTTAAACTGGTGTGAATGATTTTGGCAATTATTCTCAATTTCTTCTTGAAAAAAATAAAGAGATGAAACTCATTGTTGTAGAATATAGTATAATATCTTAGTTAATACTCTTTAGACACCACTGATACGTGGATTGAGAACTGTGCATGTGTGTAATACCTAAATGTACATATTGAATCTGTTTACCTTTTTGCATGGGGAACTTGATCAGAGTGTTAGAGATCATACTCTATAGATAGAGGGAGGAGTAGTGCTATTATGTACATACAGTCATGCTATGATTTTGGTTATTAAAAATATATATAGACTTTCTATCGTGTTAATTTTACAAAAATCAGTGTGTGGTTAAGAAAGGAACTGGTGGAAGTTGGCATGTTTCTCTGTTTCTAGAACGTGAAAGGCTGTGTGAGGTTGTGTGTTATGTGCACATACGCTAATTGGCAGGCAGCTTCTTGTCAAAGGTTGATTATGCCCAAACAGTATGGCTGCCTTGTACACTTACTCCTTGAAAAATTCTGTAATGCAGTTTCCTTCCAGAGCAGCTTTTAAAAATGCTACCATTTAGATGTTCTCCAAGAAAATCCTTTATGTATTCTGACTTTTTTTCTGAATGATCTGCCCTGTTTCTTGTTACTCATGCACTTAATCTGGTGGTCTAGTTGTAGTTTCATGATGTGCTATTTGAGTGATTTTGGAAATTTTATTTTTTACAAATGCTATGTTTTGAGCAGTAACGTATAAAAAGAGGGAATGGCTCTTAGCACAAACCACAGATTGTTGAATGAGTCATGTAGCTCATTCCCACGTATGTGGAAAAATTACATCACTACCCAGTTCTGGGCTTTCTATTTATACTATCCTAGGCCAGCTTTTTAAAAAAAATTTTTTCTCCCTAATCCAGCTTGTCTTTTTTGAGGCAGTACAAAGCAAGCACTAAAAGAAACTCATGCTAAGTTACTTTTGGGCCAAAAGGAAATGCTGTGAAATGAAGCATGTTGGCTAACTAATACTTTATCTTTAGAGTCCCAGAGAGACTTAAAAGATGTGAGTTAGTAAAGATAAAGTATTCTCTTTTTTTAAAAATTAATTTAAAAATTTTTAACATCTTTATTGGCGTATAATTGCTTTGCAGTGGTGTGTTAGTTTCTGCTTGGCTGCGTTGGGTTTTTGTTGCTGGGTGCGGGCTTCCTCTAGTTGCAGCGAGCGGGGAGCTGCTCTTCCTTGTGGTGCATGGGATTCTCATTGCGGTTGCTTCTCTTCGTTGCGTAGCATGGGCTCTAGGTGCGTGGTCTTCAGTAGTTGTGGCTTAGTGGGCTCTAGAGTGCAGGCTCAGTAGTCGTGGCACACAGGCTTAGTTGCTCTGCGGCATGTGAGATCTTCCTGGACCAGGGCTCAAACCCGTGTCCCCTGCTTTGGCAGGAGGATTCTTAACCACTGCACCACCAGGGAAGTCCCTAAAGTATTCTCAATACAGCCATTGTGTTAATTAAGATATTAAAAGTTAATGATGACATTTGATTTTTTTTAACAAATTTATTAAGTAACTCTAGATTTGAAGGCCACAGTAGTTTTTTGTTTTGTGTACGTTTGTGTTTTTATTTCACTGACTAGGAAAGTTAGATTCACTTTTCTCCTTTTGAAAACATGAAGCATGGAGACACTGTGGTATCACTTTGATCAGTGGATGCTATTAAAGGGGCTAAACTTTGTCTAAAAATCTTGTTTTGGGGGGCTTCCCTGGTGGTCCAGTGGTTAAGACTCTGGACTGCTAACGTAGGGGACCCAGGTTCGATCCCTGGTCAGGGAACTAGATCCTGCATGCCGAAACTAAGATCCCGCATGCCACAACTAAGACACAACACAGCCAAATAAATAAATAATAAAAATAAATATTTTCAAAAAATAAAAATCTTGTTTTGGTGTTTAGATAGAAGTTTAGTGAAAAGAGCTTGTAGTGGAATAGGCACAATATGATATAATTTTAATGTTACGAAAAAACATATATATACACACGAATGAAAAGACAGAAAGAATATATGCCAGAATATTTACAGTGGCTGTCTTTGGGTGTTGGTAATACAGGTAATTTTGTTTTGCTTATATAACTATTTTTTGTAAGCAGCTATTCTTCCGTAAAAAGGAAGAAAAGTCAGTCTCTTTAGAGTGGTCTCTTGGAGACATGGGCCTTGTTTAGTATTATAGTAAAGTTCAGTGCCCAGTTAACAGATTTTATGTTTCTTTCGGGTAAGGTTTAAAAATCATTATTTATGTAATTAGAATTGCTTCCCAAGTTTAGTGATGTTTGCTTTTATGAGAAGGAAGCAGAGAAATCCATCATGACTATCACATCAATTTAACTTTTTCTCCTTATTTTGGGCCACCTGCCCAATCTCTGATCCACAGAAGTTGCCTAAACTGATCTCCCTACTTCTGCTTTCCGTGGTCATTCTTACAGCATAAGGTATGGCAAATGGGGATCCTATCTCTATCCCAGTTCCCTAGTGACAGGGACACACGATAGTCCAAGTGAGATCTGGTTATTCCCAAGTGATCTGAGCATTCAGAGAGAAACAGATTTTCCCAAAACCATCAGGAATGAATGATTCTGTTGTGTATTTACCTGTTTTCTTAAATATAACACTAAGATCAGATCACTGTACTCTATTTATAAGCATTTTAGTTAATGTACCATATATAAAAACGTTTAGAAGATTTAGCACTATCTACATGGAGTTCCTTCCTTCTGTTCTCTCCCTGCCTCCTTTGCTGTCCTACTGATCAAATACTGCAGCAAAGCACTCTGATATTGATACTGTAAAAGTCTAATATGGAGATTAATATTTTACAGCTGGTGCTCTTCTTATTCAGAATGAATGTCAAAATGTCAGAATGTTTGTTATCTTATTATTTTTATAGCAATAAATAGCTAATATCAAGCAACTTACTTTGAACTGGTTTTTAAGAACGTCATGTGTACTGAACCTGTATTAGGTTATTTAATGTTTAAATCTTTAAAATGAGGTTATTGGGGGAAATTTAAAGCTGAGGAAGTGAAGGCACAGAAATGAGGAAATTTGTCCAAAGCTAAGCAGCAAGAGTCCACACTGTTAACCATTATATTAATTGACTGTCAATACCAGACTTCTGTTTTTAAAAATTCCTTCCTTATTTATTTTTTTATTGGAGTAAAGTTGCTTTACACTGCTGTGTCAGTTTCTGCTGTACAGCAAAGTGAATCAGGCATGTGTATACATATATGCCCTCTTTTTTGGATTTCCTTCCCATTTAGGTCATCACAGAGCACCGAGTAGATTTCCCTGTGCTATATAGTAGGTTCTCATCATTTATCTTTTTTTTTTTTTTGCGGTATGCGGGCCTCTCACTGTTGTGGCCTCTCCCGTTGCGGAGCACAGGCTCCGGACGTG
>NC_041217.1:105848855-105855648 GCF_002837175.3 Physeter macrocephalus
CGGCATGTGGGATCTTCCCGGACCGGGGCACGAACCCGTGTCCCCTGCATCGGCAGGCGGACTCTCAACCACTGCGCAGCCAGGGAAGCCCCATTTATCTATTTTATACATAGTAGTGTATATAAATCAATCCCAGTCTCCCAGTTCACCCCCGCCCCCCTTGGTATCCCTACTTTTGTTCTCTACGAATACCAGACTTCTTTTAACTACTGAGGTAACTTACTTCTGCCGTTCCTTTCTCCTTTCTGTTTGTTGTGTATAGGCACAGATGAAAATGATCTGGTTCCTGCTTTCAGTTTTATCACAGCTGGTGGAAAAGCTCATGTTTTACAAATGCAGTATAGAACAGATTTTGGAATCCCATTCGCGTTTCAGTTTTAGCTGTGTGATCTTCGGCAAATTAGTTTTATTTCTAGTTTAGCAATAAAAGTGGTACCTACCTTTATAAAGCTTTCAGGATTGAAAGAGAACATTTACAAAGGGCACAGTCACTAGCATATGCATGTGTTCATGTTAACTCTTGTCTGTGGTTGGAGGTGTTACCAGCCATTGAGCGTTCCCCCCAAAGCAGTAATCTACACCAGATCTACCCACGTCTGGCTTCTTGCTTACTGATTTCTAGGCTTAAAGTTTATTCTGTATGAATTATTTGGCTCAAAATATTTTTTCATCAAATAGTTACTAAAACATACCCTTAGGCTTAGTTCTTTGCAGAGCATTGCCCATGAAAACTTTGTAATTTTTAAATGTTAAACTATGTGTATTAATACCATTGTGAATAGTGTTTTCTGTTTTTTTCCATGCCTGTTGCACATTTTGGTTCTTCATGGTTATATTACTTTATCTTTGCATCACATAATAATAGCTTTATGTTGCTATTTGTCCTTATTTTGACTAATTCTTTGTTCCAGGAGTTAGAATATGATTAATCATAGCATAATGTTTAAAGAGGGTTATTATTGGACTGGCACAATAGGAATGCTTTAGGACAAATGTCTGAGACAAGATACTTAAGCTGAAACCTGATGTTTGTGTTGAGATTTTCTGGGAATAATAGGGCCGAGTTGGGCATTAAGCAGCATTAAATAAATCCCATCTTGACAGAACAATTTAGACTTGCACTTATATTCTCAGGTGACCGGGTTATCGATGTAGGATCTGAGTGGAGAACTTTCAGCAATGATAAAGCAACAAAAGATCCATCTCGAGTTGGAGATTCTCAGAATCCTCTTCTGAGTGATGGAGATTTGTCTACTATGATTGGCAAGGTAATAAATCCATTCGGCAGGAAGTACCAGGTGCAGACTGACTAAAGACCTGTTTGGGAACTTTGCAAAAGTATCAGTCACTGCCCCAGTGAGTAATCTTGATCTGAGAATAAGATTTGCCAGTAATACTATTGTGAATGATGGTTGCCTTATGCATTTCTTCATCTTAAATGGGAGACCAATAGATTGAAGTTACAGACTCTTTTGTATGTCAGGCCCTTGTTTTCATGAAGCAATTTTGCACAAAAAATTGAGTGTAGTATGTTCTTTGAGTTCATATTGACATGTTCCTTGAATATTAGGAATGTTTTCTCTTTTCCCTTGATACCACCTAAGATAAATTGGATCTCAGTATAGACTACTTTCTAATATTGGTGAATTTATGACTTGCCTAAGCTTTACTTTCCTCATCAGTAAAGTGAGAATAATACTACTTCATAGAGATATTGAGGGTTACATGGGAATGTATGTAAAGTATCTATAACACATGTAGTGTGTAGAATGTGTTCAATAAATGGTACCTGCTGCTATTATATAAAGCAGGAGCATAATCTTCCTGGCAGCCTGGCTGTTTTTTGCTCTGTTAACTGAATTGGAAGTAGTAGTGGCATTATTCCAAAGGACTCATCAAGGAAGTGTATGCTATTTTAGGACTGAATCTGTACTACTGCATAGTCTATTTTTAAGAAAGTATTCAAAAGTAGGTCATTATTTTTTCATGGTCTATAAATTACATAAGAAGTTTGAAAAATGGGGCTTCCCTGGTGGTGCAGTGGTTGAGAGCCCGCCTGCTGATGCAGGAGACGCAGGTTCGTGCTCCGGTCCGGGAAGATCCCACATGCCGCGGAGCGGCTGGGCCCGTGAGCCATGGCCGCTGAGCCTGTGCTCCGCAACAGGAGAGGCCACAACAGTGAGAGGCCCGCGTACCGCAAAAAAAAAAAAAAAAAGTTTGAAAAATGATGTAGGCTAATTGAAAAAGTTTATAATATTCAGAAATATTTTAAAGTAGGAGGTTTCTGTGTTTGCTTTAGCTTTACAGGCTGGAAAAAAGTATACTAAGGACAATTTTAAATGTTTAAGATTACAACTAATTAATGCTGTGACTTTTTTAATGTTTAATTTTTTTCAATAGGAAATACATGATTCAAAAACAAAAATGTAAAAAAAACCACAGTGGTTTTTCCTCACCCTTGACCCCTAAAAACTCTGTATTGCAGCCCCCTTTCCCTGTCAGAACAGGTAACCACTAATACTAGGTTCTCCTGGTTTGAAAGTTGTTTATGCCTATATGGCAAAGAAATTTTTTAAGATGGTACATTTGTCATATGTTAAATTTCTGAATGTATTTGGGGATATTTCTGGACTTTGCATCCTTTCTCTAACCTGGTCTAGTTAGTCCAGTGCCACCCCACGCTGTTTTGATATCTGGCTTTATTGCCCTTTTTCAGCATTTTCTTCACTTGTCTTTTCCATTTAAAGTTAGGATAACTTTGTTTAGTTAAGAAAACAAAAAACAAAACTTGGGTATTATTTTCACTGAGTTTTGTTAGATTTGCAAATTGCCTTAGGGAAAATTGACTTCTTAAGGAAAAAATCTTGTTATCCAGAAATATAGTATGCATTTCCATTTCCTTAGGTCATATGTGTCTGTCCTTCAGTGGATGTTTTAAAGTTTTCTTCATCAAGGTCTTACATGTTTCTTAAGTTGATCCCTAGATATTTTATCTTTTTTGTTGCTGTTGTAATTGCAGCTTTTTCTTTCATTGTCTTCTAACTGGTTGATTACATATATGTAGGCTATTGATTTTGTTAATTTTGAACTTGCCCCTCTAATGAATTCTCTTATTATTTATAGCAGTTTGAGTGATTTTCTTGAGTATTCTAGGTAAATACAAAGGTAGTATCTGCAAATAGTTTATCATTTCTGTCCCAAATTTGTACTTCTAATATTTCTCTTGCTGAATTTTAATATAATTATACTAATGTAATTAATATAATTGTTATATAATAACATTATATAATTAAAATTACATCATATTGGCTAGTTTTTCTAGTACAGTGTTAGAAAATGGTAGTGGTAGGAGGTGCTTTTTTCTTCTGACTTCAGTGGTAATGCTGCCAGTGTTTCTTCATTAATCATTGTGTTGGCTTTAGACTTGGGAGTTTTGTTTGCTTAACTTTTTTAAGCACCTTTGGAGATAATCTTGGGACTTTTCTCCTAGGTCTATTAATATGATGGTTTATATTATTAGATTTTCTAATAATATATTTACATTTAAAGTATTTGCTAGAAAACCTCTTTAAAACCATCTTAAATAACCTGGTACTTTTTCTTTTGAGGAATAGAGAGGTTGCTCAGGGTAGATTTCTTGGGTAATATGGAGTCAGATTGTATAAGTTAAGTTTTCTTAGAAATTGTTCATTCATGTTTTCAAAGTTTTTTGCATAAAGTTATAAAACTTTGTTTTATAGGGTACAGGAGCTGCAAGTTTTGATGAATTTGGTAATTCTAAGTACCAGAATAGGAGAACCATGAGTAGTTCTGATCGGGCAATGATGAATGCATTCAAAGAAATCACCACCATGGCAGACAGAATCAACCTCCCTCGAAATATAGTTGTAAGTTCTTGTCTTTAAGCCATGCTGGCTTTGACTTAGCATAATTTAGTGAAAACATGAAATTTTGCTATTGTGGCTAATTAAATGGCCTAGAATTAAACTTAGTTTCTCTGCTTTGAAGGATCGAACAAATAATCTGTTCAAGCAAGTGTATGAACAGAAGAGCCTGAAGGGAAGGGCTAATGATGCCATAGCTTCTGCTTGTCTCTATATTGCCTGCAGACAGGAAGGAGTTCCTAGGACATTTAAAGGTAAGTTTTTAGTTGCTTAGATATAAATGTTATCTATTTCATATTAAAGTGACAGACCAAAGTCAAGCAGCTTTGACAGTAGGTAGATAAGTCATGTCTTCCTGGTTACATAGAGTAATCCACCTAAGTATCTTTCTGAACACCACCTTATTTTATTCCTTGACAAAAATTCTGTGATCATACTGATCATGTTCTTTTCAGGGTATTTCCCATGTAAAGTCATGTTAGTCCATGTAAGCCCTCTGTTCTTTGCTAGTAGGATCTTCTGACTGTATCTTGTGCGCTTTGAGGCCTGGCATCAGAAGCCTTTGTAGTAAGTCTGTACACTGGATGCACAGAAAAGTTTCCGCTCCCAGCACAGGTCACTACAGGTGAGGGAGTCAAGCCTTAGAAAGCATGAATGAAAGTTTTTCTCTTGAGTTAGACAGTTTGTATTTTCACACTTCGGCTGGAGGCTTTGCGAGAACCAGTGTTTTTCATCTGATTTGTAGTTTACCCATGAAAACATTACAGCTTATTCACAGTGTTGCTGTGATACTTACACATTTTAGCTTAAGACTGTAATTACCCTTCATTCATCCATGAATATTTTTTACGTTTTCTTGTGTCAGAGTGAAGAGGCAGTGACCATTATCATTACCATCTTTTGGGTTATTACAGCTAAAACTAAGGCTTTTGTTAAATTTATTCTGAAAGTGGTAGTTGAATTTTTAGAATAACAGGGTCAAATATTTGATCTCATTTTTCTATAGCCTGTAATCTCAGGGATTGCATGTTCTATGACATTGTGTAACTTGAGAAGCCTTCTTTAGTTTGAGTATTTTCTTTCATCTTCTTGACATACTTCTTACAACAGATTAATACATAAATATCAAAGAAGTTTTTGATTGGTTGAAGAAAACTTACTTGCATGAATTGAAACTTAAGAGAAGTTAATATTTTGAAATATTAAGACCTACATTTCACTTTTTAAAAACTTCTTTTAAGTGTAATAAACATTAAATTAACTGAGAAATTTTAAATTAGCTCTATGAGAAGTATCACTGAGAGGATTAGAGATTGATCTTTAAGGCATGATTGAATTTTGCAATTAGAATATATTTTATAATCAGAAATGATAGATTTTACAATGAACTACATGGCCTATGTGGATTTATTTATTTAATTTTTTTTTCTTTTTAGAAATATGTGCCGTATCACGAATTTCTAAGAAAGAAATCGGTCGATGTTTTAAACTTATTTTGAAAGCTTTAGAGACCAGTGTGGATCTGATTACAACTGGGGACTTCATGTCCAGGTTTTGTTCCAACCTTTGTCTTCCTAAACAAGTACAGATGGCAGCTACACATATAGCCCGTAAAGCTGTGGAGTTGGACTTGGTTCCTGGAAGGAGCCCGATATCTGTGGCAGCAGCCGCCATTTACATGGCCTCACAGGCATCAGCTGAGAAAAGGACCCAAAAAGGTAGGATTGTTCATCAGGAAGGGTAGTGATGAAATTAATGAAGGCTGTAGTCTGTGATTGTATTTCCATTTTAAGTACGAAGCAGGTACAGGCCTACCTAGTTCTGCTGCACTTTGCAGATACTGCATTTTTTTTTTTTTTTTTTTTTACAAATGGAAGGTTTATGGCAATTCTGAATTGTCAGATGATGGTTAGCATTTTTTTAGTAATAAAGTATTTTTTAATTGAGGTATATGCATTGTCTTTTTAGACATAGTTTTTCTGCACATTTAATAGACTACAGTATAGTGTAAGTATAAATTTTATATGTACTGGGAAACCCAGAAATTCCTGTGATTTGCTTTACTGCAGTATTGGCTATATTTCAGTGGTCTGGAACTGAACCTGCAATATCTCTGAGGGATGCCACTAAATATCCAGAGCCCATGTTTAAGAGGTAGTTCCTTAGCATCAAAACTTAAGAAAACACAGCATTTTAAGTGTCTCATAAATAAAAATATTTGGAGGCATAACCCTGTGTACAGACAACTTTTTTTTCCATTTGAATTAAGTAATTTTAGTTTGTACATTTTTCATTTTTAGAAGTGTTTATTTGTTCCCCCTAAATTCTCCTGGTTATTTTGAATAGTCTCTGTTTTTCCCCTCAAAACTTAACTTTTTAAATCTTGAGAGGAAGTGGCCATGCTTTGTTTCTTACTGGCTGGCATGGTACCCTACAGAGAGGCACACTATAAATATGTGTTGACCATCAAGTTTTAACTTTCTGTGAAACCTGTTCTCTTTCTTCTTTTGTATGCTATTTACAGTTTCTTCATGAAAATGCTAACATAAGTAGTTCAACCTTCTGCAGCTAGTTTTGAATTTACTGTTGTAGAACTTTCAAGCAGAAGTATTAAGTGAATTTCTTTACAAGCATGCATTCATTAATTAGTTCCATGATCCTCAAAAAGATTTATAAAGAAAAAGGAGCAGTCAATTCTAAATTTAAAAGTAAGGTAGAGGGCTTCCCAGGTGGCGCAGTGGTTGAGAGTCCGCCTGCCGATTCAGGGGACGCGGGTTCGTGCCCCGGTCCGGGAAGATCCCACATGCCGCGGAGCGACGGGGCCCGTGAGCCATGGCCGCTGAGCCTGTGCATCCGGACCCTGTGCTCCGCAACGGGAGAGGCCACAACAGTGAGAGGCCCGCGTACCG